>NW_027271716.1:0-420416 GCF_040938485.1 Diadema antillarum
TCGCTCAAAAGTCAAGATGTCCGAAGATGTTCGTCCCAAACATTTACGCACGTCGCACTCGGAAATCCCGCACACTGTAAGTACTGTACGTACGTATAAGAGTATACGTACGCCACGTACTGTTATGCACAAGAAAGGCCGCCGGTGTAGCGGCAGATAGCGTTCCGCGGCGTTTTTTGTTCTAGAACAGTATCCGCCGGCAGTTATCGTTTCAATCGGCAGTTATCGTTCCGACATGGGCTGAAATCTGCCGCGATTAGTGACGGCAGATACTGTACAGCGGCGGATTTTGTACGTACAGGCTACTACGTTGTAATAGCGTTGCTTAACCTGCCGCGTGCACGTGATCTTCGTCAGGGACTGTGTCGAAAGAGTTCCGCGCTGCGCGGATTAGGTTCCAAGTGGCTACTGCAGCCATTTTAGTAAGCAAAATGCTGCATGAATCGTCACGAGATGGAGTGAATTCTGCCTCCCTATGAATACACAACAGGGCGGACTTATTCCTCTCTTTGAATACGTTACAGGGACTCACGGTTGACATTTTTATAATCTGTTGATATTTTTATAATCTGCGGACATTTTAGTAGGCAAAGTGCTGCATTCACCTAGGCATGATACCTGCACCATGTGCACTGGAGTGAATTCTGCCTCCCTTTCATTTTCTCGTTTGAGGGGGAGCCGAGGGGAGGGGGTGGGGGAGGGAGGGGGAGGGATCATAATGCTATTCAAAAGCATATATCTATAAGATAATTTCTCGCATGGCTACGAAAAAAAAAGATACGTGCGGACCAGAGCTAGCTGTTGTAACCTCGGAATACCGGTCTGGAGTGTAAGTGGAGGCAGCGAAACAGCAGCAGCGAGGGGCGGAAGCAGCAAATATAGAGTTATTGTACGTGAAACTCGAAATGGAAGCAGCGAACAAGCAGGGGCGCATTGGCAGAATCAGCGAAAAGAAGAAACCACAGTGAGAAGCAACGATAGTAACGATACCTGCGCTTCAGAACAGTATCCGCCAGTGTTAGGACACGATCTGCCGGCGGATACTGTTTTAGAACAAAAAAAAACGCCGCGGAACGCTATCTGCCGCTACACCGGCTGTTGTGGCAGTCCGCGGCCCGAACTAGAAGTTGTTTACAGGATTGACAGCGCGTATAGTAGCGCGTGACGCACTTGTAACAACTGAGTGCGCACTGCTAGTGTAAAACAATAGCCGGGTTCACACGTACAAATTAGCGGGATGACGATCGCGATGCTCATCCCGAGTTTTTTGGCGAGCGTCCACACGTACCAAATTAGCGGGATGGCGATCGCGATCGGTAGGCCTATCCCGCTAATTTGGCGAGCGTCCACACGTACCGAATTATCCCGCTAATTGCCGATAGAGACAACAACAAAGCCTGCAAACTGGGTCACACAGCGCCCTTCTCTAGCCGGGTTCACACGTACAAATTAGCGGGATGACGATCGCGATGCTCATCCCGAGTTTTTTGGCGAGCGTCCACACGTACCAAATTAGCGGGATGGCGATCGCGATCGGTATCCCGCTAATTTGGCGAGCGTCCACACGTAGGCCCCCCCCCCCCCCCTACCGAATTATCCCGCTAAGTGCCGATAGAGACAACAACAAAGCCTGCAAACTGGGTCACGCAGCGCCCTTCTCTATCACTGCTTGCGCGCACTTACCTTTGTCCATTGTCTTTTACGCGTCAGTGGTGTGGTTCGCGCGCTGTTGTTATTGTTCTCCAAAGAGGTGAAGGACCTCTTCGCAGAGGCCTCGCTGTTGTGATGTGCGCATTGCATGATGGGATGTAAAAACTCGAGATTGTAATCCCGACCGTTCACACGTACCAGCGCGCGGCCAATTATCCCGCTAATTGACGAACCAGCGCAAGATTTCTTGGGATTAGCATCGCGATGCTTATCCCGCTAATTTTCGGGTTTTTTCTGTCCACACGTGCAAAAAACTAGGGATGACGATCGTGATGCAAATCTCGAGATTTGTATCCCGCTAATTGGTGTACGTGTGAACCCGGCTTCTGTCACTGCTTGCGCGCACTTACCTTTGTCCATTGTCTTTTACGCGTCAGTGGTGTGGTTCGCGCGCTGTTGTTGTTGTGCTCCAAAGAGGTGAAGGACCTCTTCGCAGAGGCCTCGCTGTTGTGATGTGCGCATTGCATGATGGGATATAAAAACTCGAGATTGTAATCCCGACCGTTCACACGTACCAGCGCGCGGCCAATTATCCCGCTAATTGACGAACCAGCGCAAGATTTCTTGGGATTAGCATCGCGATGCTTATCCCGCTAATTTTCGGGTTTTTTCTGTCCACACGTGCAAAAAACTCGGGATGACGATCGCGATGCAAATCTCGAGATTTGTATCCCGCTAATTGGTGTACGTGTGAACCCGGCTATTGTGACGTACGTCAGGCCAGGGAGGTGGAAGAGAGACTCTTCTTAGTGCTTACCTGAAGAAAATAATGCACGCACACGTGACTCATTTCAGCGCTTCCAATTGGCTACATTCTTGAACCCATTTTATAAATCCAATTAATGTACAATACAAATGGACGCGTGCGCAATCACCCATATATTGCGCAGTGAAACTTAATCATGGCAAGGCGCGTGATCAATAAATTCGACGCAACTGATTGGTGATTGATGCGCTTATTTCTTTTGTCACTGATTGTGTTTTGGCGTATTGTGGCATTGCCTATTTTTCATGTACACGAATTAATCCTTATTTTTCTAAAATATTTTGTTACGATTCAAGCACTTTATATCACAAAAATCGTGTATAATTTTAAAATCTTTTAAAGATAATATTAACACCATTTATCTTATAAATAATCAATGCTTGCGGGCGGACTGAGTTGTGTTCTTAGCTCTGTGATTATAGTTCTGCCCGATCAGTCAGGCGCAAGATCGATTTACCGATCTTATGGAAAAGAATGGTTTTTGGCTGTTTTCAATCACCCGCCGCGTGATGGCGTAGAGATCGTGCTACATAGACTCTACGCAGTCGTTTATTCAAAACAACCAAAAACATCAAAATTATTAATCGATCTGCACGCAAGAATGATAGGAGTTGCGTATACGTGAACGGGTGACATGGTAACTTCATTCTCACACACACACACACACACACACACACAAACACACACACATGCACAGAATATTTCTCAGTATAGTTTCTTTTTGAAGGTATTGCAGTTTTGTTACGTTATTAGTAGTATACACACACGCACACACACACACATACATACATACATACATACACACAAACACACATATTTTTAGTGTCTCAATATGTAGCGCTTTTATTCTAAGACAATGCAGTTCCATTTCGCGATTACTATGGTCCAAAAACTACCTGGCCTGATGTGCATGCTTGGTGGGGGGGGGGGGGGGGGGGGTCAAGCAGGAGAAGCAAACCCCATAATTTGAAAACCAAACAGGGTGTTGACCCATACGCAGAGCGGGAGATGTTTTTAGTACCGTTTTAGAATGTTTTCCCCTGCTCGTTTGTCATAATTCAATTGCATATCTTGGTATATAAGAAATCAAAACAAGAACAATTACATAATCTTACCCCCCGGTTCAATAGAGGGGTTTCGTAATGTCAAATTTTATGCACACACCTTTGTTAAATTTCGATAAGCAAACATTTGTTCACCTGATAACAAACAATAACATTGTAATGGATGGAATGATCGTCACCCGCTGTGAATGTTGCTATAGGTTTGACAAGCTACAATGTTTGTCCGACTTGGCAATACTAATGTATGCAGTTCGCCTTCTGACTATTGTGATGTGGTTGTATTTGACAGGTGAATACATAGTTTGTCTACATTACCAAATCATCTATTCTGCTCCACCCCCCCCCCTTCTACTCTATGTCTCTGAGCTTCACGATAAGATGTTACATTGATAAACATTAGCGAGTTGCAACCCAACTGATAACAAACAATACCCTTACCAGATTGCGTTATTTGACAAAGCGCCTGTTCGAACACGTCTATAAGGAACGGTTCGTTCAAATCTTCAAAAATATCGAGCCTAATTACGTATTCCAGTGGAAATTCTCAAAAATGTCATGGCTCATTTTCTTTTATATTAACAGAGAAGTATCATTATGTATTCTTCATGATTCATGCGCTTTGTAAAAAATATTGAGCCATGACATTTTCCGTAAATATTTTTTGAAAAACGGTACTGCAAACCAAACATTTGTTGGCCATAGGTATAACACGCAACGCATCGCAAAGCATGACGGGACTAAGGTTTATGTATTATTCATCAGGCCCCAAAACAACCATAAACCGTTCTTTTGGGGAAGAACGGTATTTCGATCTTGTGCCTGACTGCCGATTGCGGTCCAAATGTGCTTGCTCCATGCATACTGCACGCTTTCCTATCTTGTTAACTCTTTGATAGTACCAAAGATATTAGAGTTAACAAGATAGGAAAACGCACAGAATGTACGGAGCAAGCACATTTGGACCTCATTTGGGGAAGGGAGAAGAATTAAAGTGGAATTTTGTGAGAAGTTAACCCGTTGAAGACGAGTCCCGGGTATAATCGGGCTGGGGTCATAAGAATTGCGTGTAATAGCAAAATCAGCTCGTCTTCAACGGGTTAATGGAACTTAGTAGGGTGGAACATCCTATTACCGGACGCTTTTCTTTGTGGCTTTGAATTCCGTACTCATAGAGTGAAATTTCGGCTAAAAACAACACCACTTATTCACAGACTCATGGAAATTACGAATTCAGCCAACTTACGTCATTTCTTCGTTCCAGTTTTTAGAAAATATGCTTCAAACATACCCCTCTAAAAATAGTGGTTTTTTGCGCGGTGCAAAATCGCATTGTATTACCGGACGCTATTATCGTAATCGAATAATCGAGGTCTTTCGCACCTAATCCTTGCACCAGAATCACAATTCATCCCACAAATCACCATACACATTCTCACCGAGCGGATGACACACAAAAAAATCTGCAAATGAAGCTCAAATTTCGTATTTTACAGTAAAATGTCTGTCTTGACCATTTCGAACAGTTCACGCAATAAAACCTTGTGAGAAATCGACAACTGGTTAGAGTATACGTGCTTTGTCTATGGGAGCTGCACGCGCGGGTGATGAGTTGCGTGCCCCTTAGCGCACAACTATTCCGCATCGTTCGCGTTTGAGGACGATAGCTACAATTTTTCCGATATTGATCAGTGAACTTTTGGTTCTAATAGAATCTTCAGCATTTTTCCTGTATGTGAGTGGGATTTCATAGAATTTCAGTCGCGAAATGTGATTCAAACATGCATAAATATTAACTATAAACAAGGTACGGGTCACTCAACTATAAATTTGAGGTAAAATGTGAATTTTTTCGTTTTTTTTTACATTTTTATGTGGCGTTTTTTGCGATTTCGGTCCACACAAAGTTCTGTGAGGCTAATCTACGAAGTCTCGCGCGTACAGAATGTCATTAGTACGCAAAAATGTGCGTGTCCGGTAATACCATGGTGTCCGGTGACACCATGCTTGCCCCTACAATTTTATGTGACTTTGTGAACCTTTGCGCAATTTTGCATAACTTTGTGAAAAGTTAATGTAACTTTGTACAACTTTGCGCAATTTTTTGCAACTTTGTGAGAAGGTCATGCAACTTTGTACAACTTTGCACATTTTTGTGCAACTTCGTGAGAAGTTTATGCAATTTAGTGCAACTTTGTACAATTTTGCGCAATTTAGTGCAACTTTGTACAATTTTGCGCAATTTTTAGTGCAACTTTGTACAATTTTGCGCAATTTAGTGCAACTTTGTACAATTTTGCGCAATTTAGTGCAACTTTGTACAATTTTGCGCAATTTAGTGCAACTTTGTACAATTTTGCGCAATTTAGTGCAACTTTGAGAAAAGTTTGTGCAACTTTGTACAATTTTGCGCAATTTAGTGCAACTTTGAGAAAAGTTTGTGCAACTTAGTACAATTTTGCGCAATTTAGTGCAACTTTGAGAAAAGTTTGTGCAACTTTGTACAATTTTGCGCAATTTTGTGCAACTTTGTGAAAAGTTTATGCAACTTTGTACAACTTTGCGCAATTTTGAGCAACTTTGTGAAAAGTTTATGCAATTTTGTACAATTTTGTGCAACTTTGGTCAATTTTGTCAATTTTTGGCAACTTTTGTCAATTTCCACTGTGACATGGGGCCTCCTGTTACTCAAAACTTTTAAATTGTATATTTCTGCTATGAGTAGACAGTGAATCTAGACATTATTCTTGTTTTCTTTCGTGTCAAAAATATTTAAAAAAAAACAATGCGAAAAATATCCTTTGTTTTAGTTCTAAGAACACAAATGTATTTTGCACAGAAGTCAGAGGCATAGGCAAAAATACGATAGAGTCGACGAAGTGCGTTTAGTAAAAAAAAAATAATACAAACATCGGCACGATCTTTCTACCGGTAAAAATAAGATTTGGCGCTATACAGTTTCCCTATATAGATACTTTTAAACAAATAACCCGTCGTAGCGTTTCAACAGTGCGCTAAAACCGACTTTCGATTCATCTCCAAACAGTCCCTTTCAAAACTCGTTTTCAGCCAAAGTCAGCGTTATCTCCTGAAAATATTTTTTTTCTTTCATAACCGCGTAAATTTTGACACGCCCTCTCAAAATCACAGTCGCAACGTTCGCTGCATGATTTTTGTGCGATGCAATGATTTGGTTCTTGTTGGCCAGTGCTTTGAGTACACTCGAAGTCAAAAATATAAACTTGCTCGAACCAGCTGCGTCTTGCAATTTACTGGTTTTATCGTACACTGCGACTATATTAGACTTTTTTATTTAACAGTTATAATCATGCCAGTCGAATTCGTTACGTCTAAAAAACAAACAAACAAACAAACAAACAACAACAACAATGCGAAGAAATATCCTTTGTTTCAGTTCTAACAGCACAAATGTGTTTGGCATAGCAGCCAGAGGCATTGGCAAAAATATGATAGAGTCGACGAAGCGCGTTTAATCGAAAAACTAGAAATGTCGCTTTGGCGACTGATGCCTCCGCCATAATGCCTGATCCTCCTAATAGGTGTATAGTACAATGTCTTCACAATGTGTCATCAGTTTCACATAACTGCCAAAATATTGAAATGACAGGTTTGTCAGAAATATCTTGAATATTCACTTTCCTTGAACTAGGTTTGCTATAATTGTTTAAGAGTGCAGGTAGACATATTTGGGGAATTGAGGATTTTTACTTGACTTCTGATCAATCCTTTTATAAGTTTATGCATTGAGTAATTTTCAAGGTATGAAGAAAGAATGTAATTACGGTACAAATATACTTCTTTTTGCATTTAAACTTGGCCTTTGACCCTTAACCTTTGACCTTTAACCTTCTGGCTGGAAATTTCCCAGAGAATCTCCATTAGGTAATACATAGTATATATTCAGTTTTAAAACTAATAATGCAAGCATTGCATATACTAGTATATGAGGGAACTAGTAAAATTTAGATAAGTTGACCTTGACCTTTGACCCATGACTATTGACCCATGACCCGTAAATTCCCCAGATAATCCCTGCCAGTCAGTACATGCGTATGTACCAATTTCCATGAAGATACATTGAACCATTTGCGAGAAAAGTGAAATTGTAACATTTTCACCTAACCATTGACCTTTTGACCTTTGACCTTATGACATGAAACTCTCTCTGGAGAATCTTTATGCAGTAGTACATGTCTACACTATCGTTTCAAGAAAATACCCTGGGGCATCGCATGGATATGGGGGAAATAGTAACATTTTTAGCATTTGACCTTGACCTTTTGACATTTGACCTCTTGCCAATGTCACTAAAATCTACTCAACTAATTGCCCCATCATACATCATCCTTGCACAAAGTTTGGTGAAATCTGCTCGATCCAGTCTTGAGTTATCGCGTAAACGGATACAATTTCATAATTTGACCTTGACCTTTGACCTTTGGTCTTAGGCCAATTTCGCCCAAAATCTAATGAAGTAATTGCCCTATCATACTTTACACTTGGACCAAGTTTGGTAAAATTCCAGTCAATATTACTCAAGTTATCGCGTAAACGAATGCGGACGGACGTACGTACGGACGGACGGACGGACAACCCGAAAACATAATGCCTCCGGCACCACTTCGTGGCGGAGGCATAAAAAGTACAAGCATCGGCACGATCTTTCTACCAGTGAGAATGAGATTTGGCGCTATACAGTTTCCTTATAAATACTATTAAACAAATAATCCATCATTAAAATCCACGTTCGATTCATCTCCAAAACCCCCCTTGCCAAATTCGTTGCCACCATTATATATTCGTTACGTCTATAAAAAAAAAAACCAAACAAACAAATAACAAACAGTAAAAACACAGACGTGTTGTTTGTGTGCGTTTCTGTTAATGCTGTGCAATCATTTCGTCAATTCGATGGACATTCTTCAGTCTTGCATAAACGGCATGTCAATTCACACTTCAGAAATATTTTGTCGTACGCGGCCGTACACGATGCACAAAAACAAACCTAAACATAAAAGCGTTTATTTTTTAAAGTCAAATCAAAGTGCTCTTCATGAGTCTGTAGAAATAGCGTGTGTTCATGATCTTCTGGGCCAGCGTATATCTATGGTTAAAGGGGAAGTCTATAAGATTTAAAAAATGTCATATCATGTTGTATATAAGATTGATAGCTAACATGTCTAGGTTTGTGGAATTATTGTTGTGCTTGAGCAGAAAAAGCCGCTACTCTGAAAAAAACAACATATCACTCAACAAGGATACTGACATAGAAGCTCACATATTTCAAAAATGTACCATTGTAAATTCCATTACATCGCCTCTGTTTATGCATGCCTTCTTCTTTTGTTCTGCTTGCTGGAGCCCACACTCATGCTCTCATATGGCGAACCTGTCATGTTTTGTCCTTGTAAGTTGTCTTAAATTCTCGTACACCTGACACCTAACTCCATCACCCTATCAATTCACCCCTTTCACTACCATCATACTTTCATATCGCCCCCATTCATACAGCGATTCATACCCTCATCTTTTTACATCTTCCCCCATAGCAAGGGACAAGCTGTCATGTTTTTGTCCTTGTTATTTGTCTTATATTCTCGTACAACTGACACCTAACTCCATCACCCTAATAACTCCCACCTTTCACTACCATCATATTTTCATATCGCCCCCATTCATACAGTGATTCACACCCTCATCTTTTTACGACATCTTCCCTCAGAGCAAGGGATTAAGTCCCCCACTCTATCTATACACCATACAATAGGACATGTTATCTATATCCAACACACAATAGGACACACTCTCTCTACCCATACCCCCTACCTATTCTTCTTGGGGGAAAACATTTGGGAATCGGAACAATTTCAGCACATTTCCACATTAATCTTGTGGGAAAATACCCTGCTTGAAAGCAATATTGATAATGTGACATAAAGGAAAACATCTCATATGCAAATTCACGAATTATTCTCATTGGTAAATCATTAGACACAGTTTATTTTCGGAAACTCAGCTTACGCAACTTATTGAAAACATCATATTGGTTGTACAACTGGGCATTCATAAGGTGAAGGCAGATATGCAGGTAACTGTGATCTATCTAGTTCAAAAAAAAAAATCGGTTATTACAGATAAAAACATATCATTAATATAATTCGTTACATACTCAGAGTTGTGGCGTTCCTTTACACTGCTATCAGGTACATCAATCTGCATTTGACATTGAACTCCTTGAGTCATCAATTTAATGTGTCGGTACCAATCAGCAAGATTATTCATTTTCAACCTTTGTATTCTTTCATTACAAGATTTATCCTTGGCTACTTAGACTGCTTTTTGCACTTTGCTTCTAAATATTTCCACATTTTGACATTCTTATTAACAAACACTTTTTGTCTTTCTTTCATCAATAATTTAATTTCACAATTTATCCATGGTTTATCATTCTCATGAATATTTATATCTTTAACAGGCAAAACGGATCTATTCGGTGCTTTAAAACCTGCAAAAACATATTGCATATTTCAGAAACATCAATGGTAAACGGTAGTATAAAGTTCTTCCCAAGTATGCTGCGTTATCCAACTGCCAAACTCACGAATACCACTATCAGTTAATGAATGTCCAGATTTATAATGCTGGTGTAGGGGACACCAGAGAATGCAATTGTGATCGCTCATCCCAAGAGGCGACAATCTCAATTGAATCATAAACATGACTGAAATTAGTGATAATCTTAAAATCTGAAATATTCCCACCTCTTGTGGGTTTATTCACAACTTGCTTAAAATTCTCTAACAAAAGTATTTGGATAACATCCAAATCATTAAAATCTCCAGCCATAACAAAACATGCATTTGGATATTTTGTAGCAAAAAAAAAAAAATCCAAACTAGTTAGAATATGATCAATACATAATTCAGAGTTTTTTAGAGGAAAATATACTGTACACACAATAAAACTTGAAATTGACCGAGGGAGTCGGAGGTCGCATATAAATCCAAATAATTTCTATACCAACAGGGACTGAAATGAAGAGACATCTCGGTTGAAAATTGTGTTTTGTATATGAAGCGACTCCACCACCCTTTTTGTTCATACGTGATCGAGAAAAAGAAATAAAACCAGAAAGAGGAAAATACCGTGTACTCAATCGGTGTACTTTCATCAAGCCAGGTTTCTGTCAAAACCAGGATATGAACATCATATTTTTCCATAGTAACAGCTATCTCGTCATATTTATTGCTAAGAGAACGTACATTTGCTAAATAAACATTTGGCAAATCATATCTTACCTCTTTACTCAACTGTGTAACCGGTTTTATTTTTTTTTTAATTCTGTGACTTAATCTTTCCTTTCCAAAATTCACACGTGTTTTTGGTACTGGTAATGGTTGAAGAATCGAATTTCGCGAAATACCTGTATACATATTCTGTTCAATTTATTTATTTTCTTCCATTTCCTTTGCTTCCTCTTTGAGGCTTTCTTTTTCGTGATATTCCTAGATCATAAATTCTTTTCCAAACTGTATACTGTAGTTCAGGCAAATGCTGAGGAAAGCGTGGAATCTGGCGACATCTTGGAACCACCGACAGCTGACCGAGGCACGTTGTTTGTTGAAATATTGATGAGGGGGTGTTGAATGCAAATATGGCGAAGAAGTACACGCATGGAATCCTGTAATAAGCAATCATTCAGTATTAGTCTGGGTGCCAGAGGCTGAACCTTGTTTTACCGTCCACCCAATGTTTTTTGATGGTTTTACCCTATTTCGGGGGTGCTGAATCCGATTCCGGATGATGCAACTCTTGCATCCTTGAGGGTTTTGAGATATTCAAGATGGCCGCCAAGATGGCCGCCAAAACCGGAAATTCCCACGTATTTCCTTCTAAATGGTGAGATATTGAAAACAAGTGATGGTTTTACCCTATTTCGGGGGTGCTGAATCCGAATCCGGATGATGCAACTCTTGCCTCCTTGAGGGTTTTGAGATATTCAAGATGGCTGCCAAAATGGCCGCCAAAACCGAAAATTTCCAGCATATTTCTTTCTAAATGGTGTGAAATTGAAAAGAATTGATGATTCTCCCTATTTGGAAGGTGCTGAATCCGAATCTGGATGATGCAACTCGTATCCGGGCACTTACCCCCTGGGCAACTACCCTCCGGATAACTACCACCCGGATAATTACCCCCCAGGTCTATTCCCCCTTAGGGCAACTACCCCCCGGACAACTACCCTCCCAGGGCAATCACCCTCCAGGGCCATTACCCCCTAGAGAAACTACCACCCGGTCATCTACCCTCCTAGGGCAACTACCCCCAAGGGCAATTACCCCTAGGACATCTACCCCCCGGATAACTACCCCCTGGGTAACTACCCCCTGGATGACTACCCCCCGGATAACTACCCCCCAGATAACTACCACCCGGATAACTACCCCCTGGATAACTACCCCCCGGATAACTACCCCCTGGATAACTACCCCCCGGAGAACTACCCCCTGGGTAACTACCCCCCGGAGAACTACCCCCCGGATAACTACCCCCCGGACAACTACCCCCCGGATAACTACCCCCCGGATAACTACCCCCCGGATAACTACCCCAGGATAACTATCACCGGATAATTACTCCCCGGATAACTACCCCCAGGATAACTACCACCCGGATTACTACCCCCCCCCCCCCCCATTAACAATACCCCGAACCCCCCCCCCCCGCCCCCTCCTGATACTTACCTACCTGGACAACCCTCTCCCTCCCCGCCCCCCCCCCCCCGAAAGTTACCACCCGTCGTATATTTTCCATAAGTTCATAACACCATATCAGAAGATGCACCTTTCTCTTACACTGTCATCACTCTTTTGGCTTGTCATTTTATTTTCTACCGTTATAACACATGATAGACGATAAACATAAGAAAAGGAGAGTTGATTTCACTGCAATTCATATTCCCTTAACATTAGCGAGGGACTCTTCGATATAAAGCCATAATTTATGATAGGATCCGGGCACGGTTTTATGAAAGTTATCAGTCCTGACAAGCTGTCAGTTCCACACAATTACCAATCGTTGTAGGTCGATCAAATGCAGGTCCATGGTAACAAGTCAGTGACTCGAGCTTATCAATCAAGCAGAACCCATGGTTTTATTGAAATTATTAGATACTAACAAGATGTCATAACTGGCAACTTTTATCAAAAGGTGCCCTAATCTGTCATGAGAGTAAAATTACAGCTTGTTTTACATACAAGTAGAATTGTGCTAGTTTTCAAATCAAATGTTCTCGACACTTTAAGAGGAAATCCAGTTCAAATATAAGTTAGTCTCATTAGAAAGAGTAAAATATTACGAGTTTAACGGTATTTTTTTTTTTTTTTACAAAACACCCCTAGTTGTTAACGAAGTCTTTTGTCCTGCACCCTCTTTTTGAATAGATCTAGGGAGAGTTGTAGTTGACAGAATCCTTTTTACATTATAGGGCTGCTCTGTTTTATCCCGGCCATTTCAAGAGTATTTTTTTTTCTCAAAAAATTGAATCCTTCTTGGAATAACATGCTCTTTAATATTTCGTAAGGGGTTTCTAATTATCTCACCCAAAAGATGTTTAAAACCTGAAGTTAGGTCTCGACCAAAACCAGACGATATGAAAAAATGTTGGGTTTTTTTTCAATTCAAATAGCTAATGTGTTCGAAAATAACAATGAGAGACGTAATTTTCTTGGGGAGAGTTATTGTAAGAGGGGTGATTGTTTGGAGCCTAATTTTAATAAGGAGTAATTGTCAAGGGAGGTAATGTTCTGCAGTGATCATACCAAGGAGGTGACAATCTCTTCCCACATCCTTGATATACTAGTTGTTAATATGCCCAATAATGCAGTAGGGCAATTCTGAAATGAGCGTTAACGGTATAACAGTAAAATAGTTACAAAATTGATGAAACAATGTAAAGAAAGCAAATTAAGACAGAGACGAAGTACACAAATAAAGATACAGTGCACTCCCGTTACAACGAACACGGTTATAACGAAATTTCGTTATAACGAAGCAAAACTTCTGGTCCCAAAATTATCGCCATTAAAGTCTATGGTACAAAATTCGCTTATAACGAAGACGGTTATAACAAAATTTTCGTTATCACGAAGTCTTTTCTGAGCGCCACTGACAAAGAAAAGCAAAAGAAATGCGCTCCGTTATAACGAAATGCGGATCGCATTCGAAAATGCGTAGCGGAACAAGCAAATATTAAAGCGTCTCTGCATGAGCGAACGCATCATTAAATGTTCACTCCGTGTATCACGCACAGTTTCCGAGGGGAACTTGCGTTGTTGTAATAAAATAATTTGAATTCAGATAAGGTTTGTTTCATTGTTCCGAAGTCCTTTAATACAAAACACACAGATTCTGATACAACTAAATGTCCGTTAGTTCGGAAATGAAAGAGGGTTTGTTATTAAGCACATTTTGGCGTTATTCCAAAGGTTCGTTAATTCGATAATAAAATATGGTCCTTATTCTTATTCTTATACGGTTCGTTAGTCCGAAAATGATAGGAATTCAAAACGTTCGTTAATCGGAACATTACAAAAAGTATCGTTAATCCATGGTGGAAAAAGGAGAGTACACTAACAAAACTTAAGAATTGCAATCTTTATAATCGTCTTAAGATAAATAAATCTTCGAAATAACTAACCTTTCTCATCTTTTTTTTCATTAACAAAATTTCTTCGGAATAACGAACCTTATTTCATTTTCGGATGAAAAAGCCTTCGGAACAACGGACTTTCTGACTAGTGAACCTTTTTCTTTTTTTTTTTTTTGATTTATAAACCTTCAGAATGACGAACCTCATTTCATTTTCAGATCAACGAACCTTCGGAAAATGAACAATATATTATTTTGATCTAGATTATGAACTTTCGGAATGATGATTCTGCGGAAATGCGAACCTTCACATAAACAAACCATCGGAATCCCGGGAATGGCGAAACTTCGGAATAAGGAGTCTTCGGAGTAACGTACTTTAGTAAGAAAAGAACCTTTGGAATAGCGAACTGTAACCAAATCCTACACCGTCATTTTCTACACCTGTGTGACAACACAAACAACTTTATGCTCTTTTTAAAATGTAATATTTAAACGAAATTAAAAAGGTATTCTCCCATTTCACATAGCTTTCCAGCGTATGATGAGGATTCAACAAACAAAATTTTTTATGCGTGGTTTCCTTCTTTTCGTTATACATTGCATATTATATTTGTTCGGTTACAGCGAAATTTCGTTAAAACGAAAAAAAAAAAAAAACTGCCGGTCCTGAGCATTTCGTTTTAACGGGAGTGCACTGCACATGAACACACACGAGATAAATCCCTTGTAATGAGAGAAAGAGGAAAGGTGAGTTATGAATGACAGGAATAGACTACCTTCACAGTGGACAGAGAAAAGCGAGAGGGAAGAGGAAGATGATGGGTCAAAACCAGGGCACGTGAGGCATGAGATATAAGCTCCTCAAAATAAAGAAGTGTTACATGGAGTTGTGGTAAACGATAGACAATTGTGGTTAAAAAATATTGCAAAAAGTTTAACTCATTCTGAAGTGTAACATTTCTTCAAAATGTCTTTAGTTCAATGGTAAAGGCATTCAAACTTAAAACTTCTTTTATACTATACTATCAAGAGAAATCCGAAATTTCGGAACAGTAAAAGAAAATACAGATTTAGCGAAAATAGTTTGGTTAAAGGCATTGACATTTACTGGATTACCGGGTAGGATATGAAGGGACAGCTTCGTTTTTTATGAACATAGAGTCAAAATACAGAGGGAGAAATTAAGCTTTTACATAAATTGTCCTAAGTGCAAACGATACAAATCGTAAATCTTTAAGATGTTGTTTTCATAAAATGATGTATCAGTATGGCATCTCCGTGATTCCTGGCAAATAATACAAAGAACTTCGTTTCCTGTAGTAATGATATTCTTTTTATTAAAGGTAAGATGGGGGGGGGCAATGACCCGGGAGGTAGTTACCCAGGGGGTAATTGGCGTGGTGCACTGTCCTGGGGTAATTTTCGTCTTGATAGTTATAGGGGAGGGGGAGTTGTAGGCTTGCTTATCCGGGGTAATCATCCTCGGGAAGTTATCGGAGGGTGTAGTTATCGGGTGGAAGTTATCTGGGGTCTAGTTATCGGAGGAGGGGGTAATTAACCTGGGGATAATTATCCTGGTGGTAATTATCGGGGGGGGGGGTAGTTATCCGGAGGGTAATTATCCGGGGGGGGGGGGGGGGTGATTATCCGGGGGGTAATTATCCGGGGGGTAATTATCCGAGGGGTAATTATCCGGGGGGTAGTTATCCGGGGGGTAGTTATCCGGGGGGTAGTTATCCTGGGGGTAGTTACCCAGGGGGTAGTTCTCCGGGGGGTAGTTATCCAGGGGGTAGTTCTCCGGGGGGTAGTTATCCAGGGGGTAGTTATCCGGGTGGTAGTTATCCAGGGGGTAGTTATCCGAGGGGGTAGTTATCCAGGGGTAGTTATCCGAGGGGTAGTTATCCAGGGGGTAGTTTTCCTAAGGGGGAATTGCCCTGGGGGGTGATTGCCCTTGGAGGGTAGTTGTCCGGGGGGTAGTTGTCCTAGGGGGTAATTACCCTGGAGGGTAATTGCCCTTGGAGGGTAGTTGTCCGGGGGGTAGTTGCCCTAGGGGGGAACTGTCCTGGGGGGTAATTATCCGGGTGGTAGTTATCCGGAGGGTGGTTTTCCAGGGGGTACTGTTCCTAGAACCGATGCAACTCTTGCATCCATGGAGTTTTTGAGATATTCAAGATGGCCGCCAAAATGGCCGCCAATTAAAACCAGAAATTCCCATGTATTTCCTTCTAAATGTTGAGAAATTAAAAACAATTGATGGTTTTACCCTATTTCGAGGGTGCTGAATCCGAATCTGGGTGATGCAACTCTTGCATCCATGAAGTTTTAAAGATATTCAAGATGGCCGCCAAAATGGCCGCCAATTAAAACCGGAAATTCCCTCGTATTTCCTTCTAAATGTTGAGAAATTAAAAATAATTGATGGTTTTACCCTATTTCGAGGGTGCTGAATCCGAATCTGGATGATGCAACTCTTGCATTCATGAAGTTTTTGAGATATTCAAGATGGCCGCCAAAATGGCCGCCAATTAAAACCGGAAATTCCTACGTATTTCCTTCTAAAAGGTGAGATGTTGAAAACAATTGATGGTTTTACCCTATTTCGAGGGTGCTGAATCCGAATCTGGATGATGCAACTCTTGCATTCATGAAGTTTTTGAGATATTCAAGATGGCCGCCAAAATGGCCGCCAATTAAAACCGGAAATTCCCACGTATTTCCTTCTAAAAGGTGAGATGTTGAAAACAATTGATTTTTTTACCCTATTTCGAGGGTGCTGAATCAGAATCTAGATGGTGCAACTCCTGCATTGTTGAAGATTTTGAGATAGTCAATATGGCCGTTAAAATGGCCGCCCAAAACGGAAGTTCCCATGTATTTCCTTCTAAATGGTGACAATTTGAAAGCAATTGGTGGTTTTTATCTTATTTTGAGTGTGCTGAATCCGAAGCTCAAGATACAACTCTTGCATCCTTAAGGGTTTTGAGATGATAAAGATGGTCGCCAAAAATGACCGCGAAAAACGGAAATTCATATGTAAACCCCCTATTTCCTTCTAAATTGTGTAAAATATAAAACAGTTGGTGGTTTTACACTATTTTGAGTTTGCTGAATTTGAAGCTCCAGTATACAGCTCTTACTTCCTTGAGGGTTTTGAGATAATAAAGATGGCCGCCAGAATGGCCCCTAAATGGCCGTCAAAAACGAAAATTTCCATGTGAGCCCTATATTACCTTCTAAATGGTGTAAAATTGAAAACAAGTGGCGGTTTCACTCTATTTCGAGGGTGCTGAATCCGAACCTGGTTGATGCAACTTTCGTGTTCTTTTTTAAGGGTTTTGAGATGTCCAAGATGACCGCCAAAATAACTGTCAAAAATTGGTAAATTTTAGGCCCTATTCAGCACCCTCGATCTTGGTTGTTGAAATTCGTCCATTCTTTAGGGTTTTTAGACGTCCAAGATGACAGCCAAAATAAGTGGCAGAAATTCCAATTTCAATATATTTTTTCTTAATGGTAAAATTTTTAAAATAAATTGATGGTCTTACCCTATTTCGAGGGTGCTGAAGGTCTTTGAAGGTTTTCGGACATCTATAAATGTCCTGTATGAACGGAAACTCCTTAACATGTTCTTATACTGAAATGGTAAAGTATTGTGCTCCAACGCGAAGCGGGAGATTAAACCCATGCAGGGTGAAAAGCAATGATTCGTATTCTTGAATTCAACTCAGTTGAGCGAATTTGTCAAATCAGCCAAAATTTATTGAAAGTCAAAATGACAGTCACAATGGTATTGTAATATACTGAGATATTCCTATATGTCTCAAACGGAACTTTAACACGTACTGGAAAAAACAAGAAGTGATATTGACATCATACTGAAACGTACAAACGCAAAGAAAGATACGATTGAAAATGTCTTTATGCATAATTGTTATGAAATAATGCTTGTGGTCTCCAATAATATGGCTCCATAGATATAAAGTTAATCCTTTTCGGCTATCAATAGAGTAAAATTAAATTATGGCATGTTGGTATTTGGTGTTGAAACTTGTCTTGTATTCTGACGAGTCTCGCCTCGTATTCTTGTGAAACTTGTCGCATATTCTGATTAGGTCATTGGAAATGGTTGCATCCATGACCACTATAGTAGATATCAATAAGGGTAATTTCAAAAGCACTCTGCGCGATTATGATGTTCGTAAGTACTGGATTATCAAGTATTACCTTCCATGTTGTCGTTTGATTTTTATTTAGTTTTGTTTTCCAAGGCGCGTTACCTGTGATTTGTCCGTCCCCTCGTGTGTGTTTGTAATAGACTATATATACATATATACATACATAATGTTACAAAATTGAAGCATAACAATAAAAATGTCCCACTCGTGTCTTCAACAATGTCATCAAGACCACCAATATAAACCAAATAACCAATTTGAGTGTTCATGGATAAAGAGATTAAAACTGCTCATGGATTAAGGCAGGTAATGTTGGGTAATTTCAGTACACTTCTTTACATCACTATCACAATATGATTTAGATGAACATGTCTTGTCCATTAATTGTTAGTGTTCAAAACTTATCCATTATATGTAGAGGAAATTACAGTGTAATCTTGCAATTATTCAACCGCATCTGTAGACTTGAAGGGTTAATTATTGCTGGCACACTTGTATCGTACCAACTCAAAGATATCCAGTAGAGCTGGTTTCACTGTATATACAGCAATTTCAAACTGTGCCATTGACGAAAACCATCAATTGTTATCAATTTCTCACCATTTATAAGAAGGAAATACATTGGAGTTTCCGTTTCGGCGGCCATTTTGGCGGCCATTTTGACTATCTCCAGGTGCATCATCCAGATTCGGATTCAGCACCCTCGAAATAAAAACCATCAACTGTTTTCTATTTCTCACCATTTAAAAGCTAATACATAGATATTTCCGGTTTTGATTGGCGGCCATTTTGGCGGCCATTTTGGCGGCCATTTTGGCGGCCATTTTGGCGGCCATTTTGGCGGCCATTTTGGCGGCCATTTTGGCGGCCATCTTGAATATCTCAATACCCTCAAGGATGCAAGGTTTGCATCATCCAGACTCGGATTTAACACCATAGAAATAGGGTAGATCCATCAATTGTTTTCAATTTCTCACCATTCAGAAGGAAATACATGGGAATTTCCGGTTTTAATTGGTGGCCATTTTAACAGCCATTTTGGCGGCCGTCTTGAATATCTCAAAAACTTCATGGATGCATGAGTTGCATCATCCAGATTCGGATTCAGCACCTTCCAAATAGGGAGAATCATCAATTATTTCCAATTTCACACCATTTAGAAGGAAATACGTGGGAATTTCCGGTTTTGGCGGCCATTTTGGAGGCCATCTTGAATATCTCAAAACCCTCAAGGATGCAAGAGTTGCATCATCCAGATTCGGATTCAGCACCCCCGAAATAGGGTAAAACCATCAAAAAACATTGGGTGGACGGTAAAACAAGGTTAGACCCAAAAAGTGGCTTTGGCGGCCATTTTGGTGGCCATTTTGGCGGCCATCTTGAATATCTCAAAATCCTCAAGGATGCAAGAGTTGCATCATCCAGATTCGGATTCAGAACCCTCGAAATAGGGTAAATCCATCAATTGTTTTCAATATCCCACCATTTAGAAGGAAATACGTGGGAATTTCCGGTTTTGGCGGCCATTTTGGCGGCCATCTTGAATATCTCAAAACCCTCAAGGATGCAAGAGTTGCATCATCCAGATTCGGATTCAGCACCCCCGAAATAGGGTAAAACCATCAAAAAACATTGGGTGGACGGTAAAACAAGGTTAGACCCAAAAAGTGGCTTTGGCACCCAGACTATATTCACATGAAGCTGATGACTGGAAGTTGCAGAATTCCACTCATGCTTTGCCGAAACACTGTCTACGGACGGTCAATTATAAGAAACAGTTGTACGATGATTAATGATGTTTTGCCGTTGATGTCCAGGATTGGGTTCTATATCTCCACAGATGGTAAGACACAGTTGAAATGTTGCTCTCGTGTTTGCACAGTATTCTATGCAAGCTCCTAAAAATTTCAAAGGTTTCAACTGACATTGTGATATCTTTGATCTTGAATTGAATAAAGCTAGGTTACTCTCAGTACTTGTATGTGCACAAACAGATAACAGAGGAAATAATACGATGGGCCAAGTTCGAAACATCAGTGAGTGTGTTACAACAGATTCCACTAGCAAAATTGGCTAAAAAACCTTGGTTCCTTGCATTTTCAGATTTCCAAGAGTATACCAGTTTCAGGTTGATGTGTGAGGGCTCAGGGACCATCACGCATTGAAAGCTATTATAGAACTAGGCTTACTGGCTTACTTGGAGTGGGTGGGTTCAGAGCTCACCTCAGAGTTGAGTTGTTGCATTGTGCAGGTACGAAGTCTCAAGTAAAACCAGTTTAAGATTGCAATAAAACTGGTCATTGGTTGACGAACACGGGTATACATATTCACTGTAGTAGCAAGGGAGCTACCAACCTCCTTGGTAGTAGTGTAGCGTGACAAGGCTACAGCAAAAACGGCGGAGTGTGAAAGTCACTTACGTAATGTGATGGTTGTGTGAATCCAGTCCGTACGCAGGGGGGTGTTTCACAAAGATCTAAGTTTGACTTAAGTTATGCGTAAATCCCCAAACCCTGCGTAAATCCCAAAAACCTGCGTAATTTTATGCAGGAATTTAAATCCTGTTTCACAAAGCTCTAAGTCATGCGTAAGTCCCACCAAGTCCTGCGTAACTTTACTCATGGCCTGAAGCCATGAGTAAAGTCAGACTTACATTCCAAAATGGGAAGTTCAAAAGCATAATCAACTTCTAATATTCATTAATTTCTTCCACTTTATCTTATCCTGAGTGAGATGGCAGTATTTTTAACAAACTAGAGAATCACTAGTTTGGTAGAGGGTCTACTCCTACACAATTTCACTGAACAATGATCCAAATTAAAAATAGTCATACTAAAATAGATCCCTACCTACTGATAGTTTGAACTGTTAAACTAAAATATTAGCTCATTACTAGGGTCCTAGAGCTATAGAATCTACATGTTACTGGACTTTGGAAATGAATTATGTCATGCATAATAACCCAAATACCTCCATGTTTGTTCATTTCGTTGCCTTTTTTCAAGACGATACTCACAATGTAGCGTGCTATGTTCGTACTGTTAGAATGTGCCAATTCTATTTGAAAGCACGTCGTATATTTGACAGATGATCTGCAGTTCTTTTATCTTATGGGTCAATAGCATTAGGACCTTTATTTTCTTCTCTTGCTCAGCAATGTGTCATGCATAATAACCCAGATACCTCCATGTTTGTTCCTTTCGTTGCCTTTTTTCAAGACGATACTCACAATGTAGCGTGCTATGTTCCTACTGTTGAATGTGCCAATTCTATTTGAAAGCACGTCGTATATTTGACAGATGATCTGCAGTTCTTTTATCCTATGGATCAATAGCATAAGCACCTTTATTTTCTTTTCTTGCCCAGCAATGTGACATGCATAATAACCCAGATACCTCCATGTTTGTTCATTTTGTTGTCTTTTTTCAAGACGATACTTACAATGTAGCGTGCTATGTTCGTACCGTTGAATGTGCCAATTCTATTTGAAAGCACGTCGTATATTTGACAGACGATCTGCAGTTCTTTTATCTTATGGGTCAATAGCACTAGGACCTTTATTTTCTTCTCTTGCTCAGCAATGTGTCATGCATAATAACCCAGATACCTCCATGTTTGTTCATTTCGTTGCCTTTTTTTCAAGACGATACTCACAATATAGCGTGCTATGTTCGCATTTTATTTCTCTCGTTCTACCTCTCTTCTTTTCATGAAGAAATAGCTGACAATCTTTCGCACCGTGTTATGACCATAGCCTGCGTGACGATTACTTGTGACATGAGATAGGATTTTTTTTTCTTTGCTATCCTCTGAATAGGTGGCGTGACATCGGCTATCAGTTCACCGAACTGTAAATTTAGTGCACAACTATGGCACGTATATTGTAATACAAATCTTGGAGAATGAATGAAGCAGTGTTGCGTTATGTAATAACGTGTTCAATTGGAATGGTGTCATGCCTTTATTCCGGGTGTTACTCATTTTCCCTCTCTTCTCTCAACAAAGTGAATTTGAATTGCATTGACTCTATTCTTTTATATAAGATGCCATGACACGCCACGAATTTGGTTTTATTTTCCCCTTTTCTTTTGAAAATAGGGTAACAAAACTGCAGGCCTTGTTTCATCATGTCATGTCCATGGTCAATGGCGTCACTTTCTGTCACTAGGGCTGCTGTGTTTTTTTTTCTTCTCCTTTTCTTTTTCCTCTTCCGCAATTTCTAACTCCCGTGTCATCCCTCAACTTGGTGGCGTAATGTTGTCGGTTTAAGTAAAATAAGTAATGGTATATGCATATATACATAGAGTTTTTTATGTAAGTGAAAATGGGTGGGTCATGAGGTGTCACTTAGCTTCGGTTCTAATTTCAGGCGCTCCACCTGGTGGAGTAGCGTCAATCTGATTCTGTGATGAAATGTAGGTATAATGATAAATCATATGGATAATTTGTTTGAAAAGAAATGTTAAGATGACGTATTTCCAGAGTTTAGTATTTCATAATGTAATGGATGTTTGACTTCTGTTTTTTTTTTCTTCTTCTTCGAGGATTGGTTTAATCTTCTTTCCTTCTCCTTTGTTAGGAGATTTCTAGTTCTGGCTCTGAGTTGACGAATAATTTGATTTTTATTGAATTTATAGTTTTGGTTTGGCAAACTTTGATGGGGTGGGAAGGGCTCTCTTTCTTGCATGTTGTTCACTACTCATGAATAAGAGCTAAAGAATTATGTGTAATAGGATGTATTTTTTTCTTGTCTTTGTGCTGTCCTTGTTTATTGTCGGTAATAAGCTCTCTTGTAACCCTTTCACCTTGTCATCTTCTCTTACTACCCTCTCCCCCTTCTACTATTCCTACTTCATTCTTTCCGCAGCGATGCTCGCATTCTTCCGTTATCCCTTTTCTTCTGTTCTTTGGGTCATCACCTTGTGCACTCGAACGCACTCTGCATGGTTCTCGCTGAAACTTGAGTTCGGTCTTGCCATTCATCCTTTATATTTTAGATGATGCAAATTGAAAACTTTGGGTCATCGCCTTGTGCACTCGAACGCACTCTGCATGGTTCTCGCTCAAACTCGAGTTCGGTCTTGCCAGTCATCCTTTATATTTTAGATGATGCGAATTGAAAACTTCGCTTTTAGTTTTAAAATACTAAATGACGACGAATTTTTTGACATGTTTCATCAAGACCCTGTATCATATACAGTGAATGACCTCAAAAATGATGAGTATCCTGCTGTTTAAATTTCGATTTTTTTTGAAACGGATGTAGAATTTAATGAGGATAATCATGAACAAAATGTAAGTTCCAAGTGTTATACTATGAATCAGTTCAAATCTTTAACCGGACTTGCTGCTTGTTTTTCATTATTGCATTTGAACATTAGGAGTTTGAATAAGAATTTTGATAATTTTTGTTGTTTTCTGGACAATACTCATGATACATATTTTTCTATAATAGGTCTTAGTGAAACATGGATTACTCAGGATTCTGCTTCCGCATATTCTATTCCAGAATATGATTTTATAGAAAATAGTAGACGCGATAGAATGGGCGGAGGTGTTGGTTTATACATCAAACAAAACCTTGATTATGTTATGCACAAAGATTTAATATGCATGAACGGAGTTGTCGAGTCATTATGTGTTGAAATCAAGGTCGCCCATGCCAAAAACATACTTGTATTTATGATGTATAGACCTCCCAATTCTAACACCCAAGATTTTTTGGATTATTTGCAAATTTTATTCCATAATTCAGTATTTCATAATAAAGACTGTTATATCATGGGAGATTTCAATATAGATTTATCTAAGTTTCAAACAATGAATACTGCTCAATTTTTTCTTGATATCATGATGTCCACATCTTTTTTACCCCTTATAACCACACCAACTCGAGTAACTAATCATTCGTCAACTCTTATTGATAATATATTTTGTAACATTAACCCCTTACCGGTTTCTGGTATTGTTCTCTCAGATTTATCAGACCATACCCTATTTTCACTCAATTACCCCTTCAGAAAAAAATTACCATGAATGACCCGGTGTCAACCTTACTTTCCGAAATGTGACACCTGGAAATATAGAGAGGTTGCAAAATGACCTCGGTAATGTGGATTGGTCTTCTGTGTATAATACCGAAGATACAAATGAGGCTTATGATTCGTTCATGAGTACTTTAATTTCGCTTATGGATAAGCATGTTCCTGTTGTTAAAAAGAAATCTAGAAATTATAGGAGATCCCCTAGACTTCCATAGATATCTAGGTCTTTACTGCGATCAATCAATCGAAAGAATGATTTGTATTATGCTGACAAAATTAAACGTACCCAGCAATCTCATGATAGATACACTTCATATAAAAACGTCCTCACACAAATATTACGTTATGAGAAACGGGAATATTTTACTAATCAGATAAGTTTGTTTAAACATGATATTCAAAATACTTGGAAAGTTATCGATATGGCTATCAACAAAAATAAAGACAAACCCCGTATTTCATCAATCAAATACCGTGATTTATTTGTGATGATGTTTCCTCAATAGTAGATATCTTTAATCAGTATTTTTCACAAATAGGAAGTAATCTTGCCCAAAATATTCCACATACTCATTTGAATTTTCAAGATTACATGTATTTAGAATTCCCGAATCCTAGCTCATTGTTTTTCATGCCTTTGCACAGAAATGAATTTTTAGATATATAGATGAAAAAAGCTCTGGTTATGACGACATTGATAATCTCCTTTTAAAAAGTATTGTTGATTATATCGTTGATCCACTTGTACATGTATCTAATCTGTCTATAAGTAACGGTGTTGTCCCTGAGGCTATGAAAGTCTCGAAAGTAATTCCTGTCCATAAAAAGGGGGAAAGGGAAGATGTCTCCAATTATAGACCAATATCCCTGCTAACCTCCGTTTCGAAAATGTTAGAAAGGGTTGTTTACACCAGACTCTTGAAGTTCTTGGACACTCATAAGATTATTTCTGATCATCAGTTCGGATTTCGGCAGAAGCATTGCACATCTCAATCCTTACTTTCCTTGACAAGGTTTCAAAAGCGATAGATATATTTCATCATACTATTGGAGTCTACCTTTACCTCTCCAAGGCCTTTGATACCATAGACCACAACATACTGCTTCAGAAATTATCACATTATGGTATCAGGGGAAAGGCCTTGGAGTGGTTCACGAGTTACCTTACTAATCGAAAACTATTTGTATTTATCAACGGTCACGCATCGACTATGCAAAAAGTTAACTGTGGTGTTCCTCAGGGAAGTTTACTAGGTCCCCTAGGTATTTACTCTTTATGTCAATGATATGTCAAATTCGTCAAACATCCTCTCTTTCTTATTATTTGCGGATGATACTAATATGTTTTTATCTGATTCTGATTCTGATCGATTAATTGATACTTTAAACAGTGAATTATGAAGTTACTCCATTGGATAAGAGCGAACAAACTGTCAATAAATTTGCAAAAAAAAAAACTAAATGTATGTTGTTTAGTAATTCGCTGGAAAATTTACCGAGAAATGTTTTTCTGGAAGACACGGTCATAGAAGAAGTCTCTTCCATTAAATTTTTAGGTTTGATTCTGGACAATAAACTTACCTGGGGATTGCATATCGATTATGTATGCATGTCGTGTTAATTCAAGGAATTATAGCTATTATAAACAAAATTAAATTTGATCTTCCCAAAAATGTACTTTTTATGTTATATTCTACTTTGATCTGTACTCGCATGGGGAAACACTTTTTCTACTTATACAGAAAGATTATTATTATTACAGAAAAAAAGCTCTTCGCATCATTTGTCACGAATCGTGGAGAAGTCATACTAATAACTTATTTCACAAAAATATTATTTTGAAAATGTATGATCTTTATCGTTTGCAATTAGGACAATTCATGTATAAACTCACCAACCATTCTCTTTCCCTCGTGTTTGATTCCATGTTTTTAAAGAATGAAACTGTTCATGCATATCCAACCCGTCAATCCCATTTATATCATTTGCCTTTGACTAGGACGGTTTTTGCTAAACCCTTATTCTCCTTTTCTGGACCAAAATTCTGGAATTCTCTTGATAATAACATAAAAGAAGCTTTAAGTTTTAATACATTTTCTTTAAAGTTGAAGAAATATTTAAAAACTTCGTAAGCAGCATAATGATTTATTATTTTTTAATATATATTTGTGATTTTCAAAACTGTTGTTGCTCGGTAATCTCACCACTCTTTGTTTATCAGTGAGCCCGTGCTTCTGTGCCTCCAGTGCCCTGGTTATGACCCATCGTTTCCTTCTCCTCCCCCCCCCCCCCCCCCTCTTGTCCACCTCGGGACTTACTACCTTCCTCACTATCTCTCTATCCTCTCATCTATCTTTCCTTACAAGAGTGCCGCCTTGTGCTTGTCAATGTCCGTTGGTATGTTTGCATGTATGTGTGTATTACTCTGTCTCTCTCTTTTTTTTTACTACCGCTTAGGGAAATTGTTGTTTTGTTGTTTTTGCTACGTTTTTTTTATGTTTTTTTTTTTCGAGGGGGGGGGGGGGTTGTACGCGGGGACTGCATTCTACAAGCTCTGCTTTTTAGCAGTCCCCTCCATTTCCAGCAATATTGTTTATGCATTTACCACAGTGACATGAGTTATTTTTTGTATCTCTGTTGGAAATTTACCGGTATCTGTTTTACAATGTTATTTCTGTTCATCGCATTGTGCTACTGATTTTCTGACATCTGTGTATACGAATGTTTCATTGTACTTATAATTATTTTGTTTGTTGGAAATGAAATAAATGAAGATGAACTTGGATTATATTTCTACCAATCCTTTCTTGCCTGTGTTATATTCTTAGCTGCTTAATACCCATGACTATTAATGCATGCCTAATATAAATATCATGCATTCACAACAAATTACACTGAGGAAAAAACAACAAATTGGTTAGACCTATACTTGTTAGAAATTATACCTTATGTGTTATACAGGACGGGGCTGTGTCTATCTACAGTAAGTGGTTAGACTGATAATTTGTCTCTTGTTCAGTAGCCTAATTGTTAACTGCTCAGTCTGTAATGCGGTCGACTGTATTAGCGACCGTATACATACAGTTAACAAGAGGCTACCGGACAAGAAGCAGATTTATTGGTCTACCTCTACACATGACTGCCAATGAAATTAGCCAAGTTTCCATTTCTATGGTACCAGTTACATCTTAATGAATGCTCTCTTTTTTTTTCCTGGAAGCAAAAAAAAAAAAAAAAAACAAAACAAAATAAAACACCCCCCCCCCCCAGCATTTTGTGTCAGTTAATAGAGGAAACGGTTAGACAAGTCACATCTACCTCGCATCAAAGGCTACAGTAACGTTACACAGAAAACGTTGGAAGTCTAATAGTTTTTATGCCTAATCTTGATTGATGCAGTTCCCAAACACATTCCAAAATGCATAAATTCATAAATATTTACTTCCCAATTCAACTCGGGGCCCAGCAACTGGACTTTAAAATTTGACCAATTGGCAACCATTAGCCATGATTTACTATGGTTCTAACTAGGCCTACATACAGTCTGGGGCAATCATGCACTTAGTTTTCTTCAAAGTCATGAAGATGTGGCACTGCGCCCCTATCTTGATTAAACACAGTGCACAGACTCTACACTAGGCATAGCCATAGTCATACTATAATTATGTAACGTTAGACATTGTTTAATGTAATGAGCAGACTCTACAATACAAGTAAATTTACAACAAAGTTCATAATATTCAGTCCCTTGGATGAATCATCTCTTTCGCTCATATTACATAATTTCAAGGACATACCTAATAACTAACAGACTAAGCTACACTCACTTCTGTAGTTTAGACCACCCCTAGCTAGTTGGAAAAGAAAACTTCTCTTCGTGTGCAACAAGAGGCTAGCCAGAGTCCTCTTCTACCAACGTCCACATGCACAGTTCATTGTGCAATGTGAATGGTTTGTACAGAAGGCATGAGATCAGTGCATGCAGCTGCTAACCGCATCCATCCCAACTTTCACACAGTCACAGTCCAATGTAAACATGTGGGACTGGATTAAAGAAGCCCTACTCTCTAAAAAAAAAAAAAAAATCGAGTGGAAATATTCACTCTTAAAGGAGTGAATACAAAAAAAGAGTGAAATTAGAGTGAAATTGGAAAAGGATTCTGAGTGAAAATGTTCATTTTCACTCTTTTTGGAGTGACCTCAGGGATCACTCGAAGATTTTGGAGTGATCCCTGACGTCACTCTAAAACGAGTGAAAATGAACATTTTCACTCAAAATTCACTCCAATTGCACTCTAATTTCACTCTTTTTTGTATTCACTCCTTTAAGAGTGAATATTTTCACTCGATCTTTTTTAGAGAGAATGCACAAAACATCTCTTATATCGAAATAATAAACAAACGAGCGGCTATTCATGTAGGGCCTACAAAAGAAAAAATACATGAGTCAGTAAATGAGCACTTTGAATAAAAAATGATTACAGTAATGTCATATGAATCGTAGCTGCAGAAAATCAAAGCAATTTCTTTTCCAGAAATTACTCAAAATCATCAGCAGACAGCAAACATCTAATTTGCATATTTTTGGCTTGTACATCACTACTGAAATCGAATAAGTCAGTCTTAGCCTAAGATTGACTTTGTGAAACAGACTTAAAAAGTCGAACTTAGACTAAGATTGACTAGCGCTAAGTCTGACTTACTAAGTGCGACCTTTGTGAAACAGGCCCCAGAACATGTAGGTAGGCCTTTAGTCTTGACAATGCATATTGTGGCTGGCGTTCCGTAATACCAAGGAGGTTTGAGAAATGGAGTAACAACAGTCTCATTCCCTTCGATCCCATGTTTCATGCCGCCACTCAGAAATATTTGAAGTAGGCCCTATGTACTGAACTGGAGCTGCCTCACAGATAGGAAGACAATTGATTCATGTGGCATTGCATCATGACTCGTCACTCTAAAAGGAAGACGTGTCTTTATGATGGTAAATTGCTTTTCGCCGTCCCTTCTTAGAAAACAAGCGGCACATTCATGGTACAGGCACGGGGATGTGCGTATAAAAATTGTACAAATACTGATGAAATGAAAATCAAAATTACTCGTTTTTACATGACTTCACACTAATCTAACATACAAATGAATAAAGAACTATATACTCGAAAATTATACTATATCAGTTTCATTCGTCGGAAGCGATCGGAAAGATGATAAAATCGGCTTTGTAGTGAGAGTACAGTTTCAAATATTTTCACGACATACAGCTCAGGTATACATTTTTGCACATTATCTTGGACGATATTTACTTTTGTTTCATATGCTTTATCATTAAGAGAACATTCATTCTATTTGACAAATAAACAAGCAGAATAGAGACGATATAATGTTACAGTTTAAAATGAATCTTCAGATTGCTCAAAAAGACGGCGGCATGGAACCCTGATCATCAAAGGCACAAGTGCACCTGTGGAATTCTTTTGTGCATCAATAGAAAAATGGCAGCTGTTTGAATAATTACAGCCAGTTGGAACTCCATCTCTTCAACCTCCTTGGTAATACCACAGGGGGAACGTTCCCTCGAACTACGAGGCGAATATGAGGACTGTTGGTTTAAAATCTGGGTACAAGTACAATGATAATGGCCCTCAAAAGAAGTCCTGTGTAATCCTGGATAGAAAAACAATGTTCTGTCGTATAGTACTATAGTTGAAACAAATCCAAGTAAGTCATAAAAATGGCAGAATTTCAGAGCACTCAGTGGGGCAACCTCTGCAAGGTGCGCGCGCACCTTGAACCTCTATAGGAATAGGATATTTGTGTGTTTTGGATTAATGAACCTTCGGAATAAAGAACCTTCGGAATAACGAACAGCACCCGTTTTAACAGTGTGAACACTATGTGGGTCGTCAGTTCACAGTGTGAAGCAAAGCATTACCATGTGAACACTCTGTGAAAAAAAAAAAACCACCACAGCGTGAAACCATCTTCACACTGTTTTAATTCGAGCGTTTTCACATAGTTCACTAGGCCCTATATGAACACACTGTGAACTCACTGTGAACAGACTGTGAGACACTGTGTTCTTTCCAGTAGGGTCATTATCTATCAAAAGAATTAAAGGATAATTTGCCATGTTAACAAAATTGGTGAATCAATCAACAAGCATTGGTTGCTAGTGTTCTTGACATGGGCGGAACTCGAATAAAGCATACTAATTAAAACGTAGATTGATGTCACACGACTGCTCTATGAATTAAAGTTTTCGCCAAGTCGTGTCACGTGTGCTGTTCTATACCAGTTCGCAAATTCCACCTTGTAGGCAATTCTAACTGACTCTTGAACCTTTGAAGCTTTTAACTACATTAGAGAAATATTTCATGCAACTTTTGTCAGACACACACATGTACAAATAGCAGTGGAAAAAAGTAGGAACACTTACCATTGGAGCTAGACATTGAAATGACTTCAAACTTAAGATAATGAAGGAAGGAAAATGTATCAATTGAAGTCTCCTGACTAATGAATGAGCCCTTTGAGCTGCCAATGTAGAATGCCACCTCCAAAGAAGAATAGGTATAAGGGTATATTAGATAACCTGTCTCTATTGTATGGTGTATAGATAGAGTGGGGGTTAAATCCCTTGCGTGGGGGGGGGGGGGGAATCATAAAAAGATAAGGGTATGAATGGGGGTGATATGAAAATATAGCAAGGTTATTTCAAGCTTCTACCTCTATTTGAAAGATATTTTTTGCTTCATCTCATCTGCTTCAGAACAATCTACTTTGAAATAATAGCAATCAGCGTCACCTGAGCTACCACTTGGTATGAAAAGTTAGTTTGCAGGCACCAACGCTTGTTTGTCAAAGAAAAAGTCTGCGTTTGCCAAGACTACTACACGCACCACTGGCACTGCTACAACCGCCAGTGCCAGTGGTGCGTGTAGTAGTCTTTTCGCGCGCAGGCTTTTTTTACGACCAACAAAGTCTTGTCACAACTAAAGTGGCCATTTTTACATAGTGAGTTTTCAAGTTTGAGACATTGTAACTCCTGAACCAAAAACGGTACTGACCCCTAATTTTCTCCAAGTATTGATTATATGTCAAACAAAATTATTGATATTTTTCAAGATAATCCTTCAGTCTTTCTCTGATTTATGAAGAATCAAGCACTTTCATGATTTTCCTTTTTTCAGAAGAATATCAAAAAATGTGTGTTTTTTCCTTAAAATCTCAATCCAGTTATAACAATAGCCCACAAAAATGGTATTAACTAGTAGAAAATTTCATTCTCTTTCATATGACATAAAATTTGTTGAAATTTGATGTTTCAATCAAATTCTATCTTTCAAATAACAAATTCAGTAAATATGGCGGCCATCTTGGACGCCATCTTGGATTTGGAGGCTTTCGCAACAAATTTTTTGAGGTAGACCAGTGGAATGTTGTTTGTTACAATAAAAACTTGAAAATAAGCGTGGTCTACTTAGTTTGTAGAGAGAGTGCAACTCGGCCTCTGTTTTTAGCTTTTGCCCCCCCCCCCCCCCCCCCCCCCCGGTTATTAATACACTTCAACACTTCGCGAGTTTACTGAACAACAAAATGCAACTCTTATGCTACTTACTTTTCCAACAAAAATCCGATAACCAAAAATATCTATTAACAATACTTTCCCACAAAAGAAAACCCTAGTACAATTTCGTTCGTATTTACCCCAACAACATTGAAATATTCAGAAACAATTCAATGAAATAATAACGTTCAGGAGCAAATCAAGGATATCATATAATATGCAAAAAAAATCCTTTCCTCATGTAAACACATCCTAGACTAATCTTATAAACCCGGGTGTAACCAAATACATGTTGTTCAATATTTTACTGTGCGCACGTGTGGTTTTACTTTATATTGTCCAACGGGGATGGGGGTGAAGTGGGTGGTGAAATAGTCCGTACGGTAATGCAGAAGTTGCCAGGATAATCGCGATGTCGAGGATGTCGTCCGGCTGGCGGGAATTGTTGTCGTGTCGACCGAGATGCCACCGCGTGCACCGGAGGACTCATACCAAGGTACGGGAATTCTGTCCAGGTAGCGGGAATTGCCCTCATGCTAACCGAGATGCCGTGGAGGTAATGGTGATGCCGTCAATATGATGCCGTCTATAGTTACCTGACGGTGCTGACGCCGTCGAGATAACGATGATTCCGTCGAGCGTATTAGCTATGCCGTCGAGCCCAGCTCGTCGGTGTCGATCTATATGGGGATATTATAACCACCTCTCATAACATTTATATTCACAGGGTAATATCAATCATGAACCACAGTTCAATATTTCCTTACACCTAAACAACAATGCTCCTGTATACTTCCGCCATCACAACCGACCTATATACATACTACAGAAATAGACCACTGCCATGTATATTATCATATATAAACATGACAGATCATCTCATATAAACTATCTCACAACACTATCTTCAACAACCAAAATTACATTCTAACTTATCACTTAACAAACATCTAACTTCACTCACTTTAATTATGAACAACAGAACCTGGATTGTATTTTCCTGATACAACCATGGAAAAACAAAATACACTGTATCCACAACTATCGCTGTTACTTTACCCATTTCACATATGATAACATTCACCTGCTGACTTGGCCTGCCTTCCTGCCAAACTAAACAAAATCCTATTTCATCATTATACAACATTATTATCCAATCTAACATACAGCATAACATAATCTTCACTCTAACATCATTAATCCACATATCATAGTGAACCAGCGAACATAACATAAATCTCTATATACAAAAAAAAATCACAATAATGACAAACTCAGAATATTACAAAAACAAATTAATACAGCCACAAAACTATTTACGTCTGATTTGGTGTTCAGACCCTGAAGTAATGGTGAGGAGGAGACTTCAGCTGTTGTCAGTGCCTGCAGCATGTCTTGCGCGTGCCCTGCCCTAATGCGTGGGGTTGCTGTGCCATGACTCTCCTGCCTGAAATGCAGCCCTGCGTTGTAGGCCGATCAGCTTCCTCTCTACTCCTATCACCCGTGAGTTAGAAGAGCATGTCCTGCTCTGACAGATGTTCAGATCCAACTGATTTTGCCCTTCAAATTTGCCTTCCTTGTCGCCTCTAATATAACTCCAACCTCTTCTGTGCTTAAACTGGTTCCAACTAGCTTTCCCCTTTTTATTACATGTCCCTTTTCTTTCCAACTAATTCTCCCTTTTTGCTTTAAACCTATCCCAACTATCTCCCCCTAACTAAATACCTATCCTTTCCTACAAACTCTCCCTTTCTAAATTAGCTATATTCTACCCTGACTCCACTGAGCTTCCCTCTTTCTTCTTCACTGTCCCTTCTCACTAACCACTTCTCTCCACCTGGCTTTCCCGATTTTGAATTTCTATGCTGTTTACCTCTGTTGTCCCCATTCCCACCTGATAACTTGCCTGAACAAAGGAATCTCACACATTCCACACTAGCACTCTCATTCACATCGTGACAGAGACCACAGACATTTATAAATTTCACAGATTTCTCAGATTTTCTCTTTCTCGACATACATTGTATAGTTGGTTTGTTTTTTATCCTTTCACGAAATATTTTCTCTCAATAAAGTGGGCATGTTGTATTTATCATGAAAGCTTAAAAGTCTGGAAAACTGGTCAACATCAGAACTAGAAAGCCATGTTCGATGACCATAATATGATGATTCTACTGTGATAAAAGATAACACGGGAAAAAGTAGAGTTTTGATTTTCTTCATTTATATTCTATTTCGTTTTCATAGTCAGTGATAGTCGGGTAGCCCTTTCAGCTTTAACCAAGAACTGTTCTGCTAAGGGGCCCTACTTTCCAGAGTATCCAATGATATTTTACAGACAAGGAGCTACACAGACCTCTTATTATACGACTGCTTTAGCAATTCATAAAACCTTCTATATGTCTCATAATATGTTACTTACATCGTTACATTGTACATGATTGGTTTTAATGTTTTCTTTAATTCTGTTGAATGGTTTTTAATTTACACATTTTGTACAATGTTGTAACTACATGCAAGATACAACTTTCGATTGTTCTCCTCACGGGTCATATAACTGCAGAAATTCATCACAATATAAAAGTACATTTTCAAAGTCCATCATTTCTATCATCTTAATAATTATTTCTCCCTTCTGAGATAGAGGTATACGTCTTCACAGTTTTGATATTCTTTGTATTGTTCATGCGCATAATCATAAACATAAATCAAACTTATCATGAGCTTATGATCTCTCTGAGCAAGGCTGATTTAAACCATCCGATTCATTCTCTGCTACACACGTAAGGTTGATTTTCGCCATTGGTTGGTAATACATCGTATACATACAGACGACATTTTCAATCTAAAGATGGGGCGTGCAGTGACATGGCTATTTTGATTTTATTTTCGCTAAGTTATCCTGTAGATCCTGTGTTGTGGATGGTAAGAATGATAAAGAATGCATACAATTAAACGATTTAAGGTTAATGGTTTTCAAATACTTTCGAAGTTGGGACCACAAGGTCATTCGTAAAAGGCGTTCATTTTTAGACATGGCGTTATCATGATATGACAAATTATCAATGAACGAAACTTGCTAATGGGTTATAAAACGTTCAAAATACATAGACGCTAGTAAGCCTACTTAATGAGCAAGATTTTTTTTTTACTTGGCTTAGTAAGAATCATAGGGTTTGGACTTGCTTTTGAACAATATATTAATTTCTGATTGGGGACAATCCCTGAATATACCAGGGATGACTTGCAGTAGAATGAGTATCCTCTGTCGTTATGCATTCAAGGAGCCAACATGTGGATATTATCAAATTTGTCCGTAATTTTCTTCTTAGAGCAGGCAAATCGAAATTCTGCCGATCTGCTCCAGACTCTTGAATAATATCACGCAGTTTGTAAGCTATGAATAAGTGTATTGTAGTAATGTCACGTGAGTAAGTGAGGGGACCGCACTATACGAGTTAGCTTTTTAGTAGCCCCTCAATTTTCATTTCCATCAAACAAGATATGTTGTATGTTACAATAATATATTGTCATTTTGATGTTTGTATCACCTATGTATATTGTTTGGAAATCAAAATAAAAACAAGAATGAATGAATGATATAATATCATGATTTAAAAAAGTTTGCATCACGCAGATCTAACTCTGGCAGCATTGAGGGCAATCTATGCATATAGTAGTCGGGAAACTTCGAGGTGGTGAGGTTGAGAGAGTCAACTCCTTAGTACCAGCCCTGTTCCAGCGAATTTCTTTTCGAAGAGAGCATCAACACGTCTGCTGTGGTCTTCAGACATGATGTTCTTCCAGTCACCGACAATCCCTGTAAGAGTATAATCGTAATGAAAATAAGATAAAATCAACATACAGACTTGGTGACAGTTAAACAAACCGGTTACAGTTAAACAAACCGCTTTCTTCTAACTTTTCGTCACCATCAATTTCTTTATATTTTGTTGTCTTGTTGTGCTGTGTTGTGGCAGAGCGTACGAACCTTTTCTGAAGAACGACTTGTTGTCACTCTCATCAATCTCGTCCTTCAAGTCTTCAGAAAATTTGACGCTCTTTTTCATGGCGTCAAACGAACTGAGGGCGACTATTTTATCTATGACGTCATTGGGGAGTGACTTGCCCATGAATTCGGCAATCTGCACGACAGCTTTCCGCGGATCCTGTAGTGAGAAGAAAACGAGGAGATTACAGAAAAATTTTACACCTCCATGTCCGCTCTCTCTGAAAAATAAATAAATAAATGAATAAATGAATGAATGAATTAATGAATAAATAAATAAATAGATAAATGAATAGATAAATAAATGAATAAATAATTAAATATATAAATAATAGCTCAATACACGAGTCACAAGGTGAGGGATGTTCCTATTACATACCAAGGCTTGTCATGTTCGGAGCAAGTTTCATTTAACTATTAAGCTTTTGCCCAACGTCAGTTTCCTTCGCACATGCGTAGACTACAAATTTCGACTTGCAAGAGGCTGTTAATTCTCCTGTAGCTACACTGTATTTTTAAATGGATTTTAACATGTCACGTAAAGAAGAAACAATGATAACTCTGACCTGTTTCATGTTTTCGTAGGTAAGAAAGAGGACGTTGGGGTGATTTCTCAGCTTGGTCCAGTACAGGGTGTGGTCAAAGTAGTCTCCTCCGGGCACTATGACATCAACATTGAAATAAACAAGGTAAATGTTGATACGTCTCATCAAATCTTGACAAAGCAATCCAGATTTGGCTTATTAATAACTGGGTTAATATTTTCTTTCCTTTTTTCCCCAGTGGTCACGTGCAGATAAAGCTTGATTAATGTGACGGTACAAAATCATAATTTATAATGCAATCCTCAAAAGACCTCATAGAAACTGCTAGATAAACAAGCGTCTTCAAGTGTTCGCGGTTGTTGCTTTTTAGTTTGGTGGGATTTACTTCTAATATCTTTTCGCAAATTTAAGAAAAACTTCAACATACTCTTATAAGTATTAAATAGTCAAGAAGAGAGCGATGTTCGCAACAAGCGTCTTCAAGTGTTCGGGGTTGTTGCTTTTTAGTTGGGTGGGATTTACTTCTAATATTTTTTCGCAAATTTAAGAAAAACTTCAACATACTCTTATAAGTATTAAATAGTCAAGAAGAGAGCGATGTTCGCAAATTCTTCATGAAATCCCAATCAGATCCCTGTGATTTGTACATTGTTTCGCATATGTGAAAGCTGTCAAGTTCTTTCCGTCATATCTCCCGCATTTTTAAGACATTCCAACGAACGTTTGGTATATTGTTTCCATACAATGTCTTTTGATAATCATTATTAGCGAACAAATTTCTGTAAGGTTTGCCAAATATAGGGAATATGCAATCCGATGTAGTTTGTAAGTCATATCAATCCTTAAACAGTGATTGACATTTATGTCATTGACAGAATCTTGGTTCAGAAGATTTTCTTGTATAGGCGTATATACATGGAATCTGAGGTAAAATAGCGGGAAACTTATCGTAAGATATATCAGTGTGTATGACACGTATTTAGATATTCATTTGGCCACATAAGTGATGTTAAAAGTATCATGAATCAGCCTAAATATGTATTTGCACTACATGGTCAGGTTTTGAGTCACGTGTTCTTCGTGCATTAGGACTTGCCTCAGATCAGCACTTCTTTTACTGGCCCCAAATTTTGGAACTTTCTCTATGATAGTATGAAACAAGTTCTAAGTTTAAACACATTCACATTCAAACTGAAGAAGTTCATAAATTCCTATAGAGCTGAATGAGTTACATTTTAATTAGCATTGATTTTGAGCCTTCTTTTTTATTCGTTATACTCATTCTTTTCTTTTCTTTTATCTATTCCTTTCCTACATATACCTCGGTGATCCATCGCATCATATGCCTCGCGTGTGCTGGTATAGACCCTTCATCTCGTCTCCCTTCTCGATTTTTTTCTGTCCTCATGTCTCTTTCTGTTTCTTCTTTCAAAAATATTTCCTCCTTTTCCCTCACTGTGTTCTTTTTTCTCTCTCTATCTTTCTTTTTACAAGAGAGGTTGCTTGTGTTTGATTGTCCGTCTGTTTGTTTGTTTGTTTGTTTGTATAGGTCTATATGTGTTGTGCACCTTTTATATTATATTCAGCAAATTGCTTCTTTGATGTTATTTAGTCTGTTTGTCCACGAGGAGACTGCAAAATACAAACTTAGCTTTTTAGTTTGCATGTCTCCTCCATTTCCTGCAACTTTAGTTTTAATTCAATTTTCATTTGCTTCTGTGATGCGTAGTATTGATAACTTTACGTATTTTTCTTTGTTACTACATTGTATTGATATTGTGTTATTTTGTGTATAAAAATGTTTTACATTGTTGGAAATGAAATAAACGAAATGAAATGAAATGAAATGAAACACGACATTCGCATACGTGTGAGAACTACGTACAAATTGCGCAAGGATGGTTTGCGGCTTCATTTTCGAGTTGCATACGGCTCCATTGTCGGAGGAAATGTCCCGTGACGAAGAAGATTTATGACGAAAATTTGATTACAGTTCGTTATTCCGAAGGTTCGTTATTCCAAAGCTTCGTTTTTCCGAATATTCGTTATTCCGAAGGTTCGTTAATTCGAAAATGTGATAAGGTTTGTTCCGAAGGTTCATTAATCCGAAAATTAAATAAGGTTCGTTAATCCGAAAATGAAACAAGCTCGTTATTCCGAAGGTTCGTTACGGACCCTATTTCATTTTCGGATCAACGAATATTCGGAATAACGAACCCTATTTCATTTTCGGATTACCGAACCTTCGGAATAACGAATAATATTTCATTTTCGGATAAACGAGCCTTCGGAATAGCGAACCCTATTTCATTTTCGAATTAACGAACCTTCGGAATAACGCCACAAATGTTCGGATTAACGAACCATTTTTCATTTTCGGATTAACGAACCTCTAGGTATAGGGAATTTGCGTGTTTCGGATTAACGAACCTTCGGGATAATGAACCTTCGGAATAACGAACAGCACCCACAATTTGATGGTATTCATGATGGCGATGATTGTTCCTTCCATTCTTATGTGTCAAAGGAAATGGTGCGTGGTATGGAATGGCGAATATGAGAGCTTGGCCTTGGACATTGGGAGAAGCAGATGAAGAAAAGAAACACAAGGTAGAGAAGAATAAAGGGTGTAAGTAAACGACACAATTATGATATCACTCATAGCCATAAATGTGAGTTGATAGGTTATAAAAAGAGGAGAGAGAATAAAATACTTGACCAAGAGCAATAGAGAAAGATTAGTATTAACAGGGAAATGAGTGTTCTAAATAGTGGGGTGATAGTGGTGTTGAGTAGATCTCTGTACCTCTTCCCGCGAGGAATTCTTCCATGAACTGGTCAAAGGACTCGTATTTGGGCATGGCTTTTATGTACTGGCAGAAGTGATAGTACGACACGGCCGTGTCCTTTGGGTTTCTGGCCACGTAAATGGCCTTGACCTTCGGGTCATCGCGAAGGTCTTCCGGAAGCCACTGTGGCATCACGTGAGTCTTGAGAATTCTGGGAGAATCGTGAGGCATGTCGTCAGCAGCATCACAGTTTGTACGGGCAGTTTGCAACTGTTGAAGAAGTTTCAAAACATTCGATCCCGTGCTAGGTTCATTCGTTGCTTCCTTTGTAGTCTGCAACTAGAAAGAAACATGTAACAGGACATGTAAATGCATAACATGAGGTAAGAATCACAGTGGTATAAGATGCAGTCGCGAATAGTTGCGAGAGGGTTACAAAAAAGAATGAGCTAAAAAACGTTTAGAAACATTTTATTCCCCATAATTATTGAGATAGACCTCTATGCCTATAATTTTAATGTAAGATTCCTTCAATTTTCTTTCGTTGTAGCTTTGCTTTAGTTTTGTTGTAGTTGTTGTGGTTGTTGTGGTTGTTGGAGAGGATAATTTGATCAATTCTTTCTAGGACTAATGTCTTGTGTGATCTGTAATGGGCCTCGTCACACAAACGCGAAGAGTGGTCGCCGACCCCCAGCACACGAAAAATATCTAGCGGCCATCGACAACCAATCGACGACCACATCCCAAAATATTTGAGCAGCAACTGGTTGCCGACTATGATTACTGACCAATGGAAAATCATTTGACGACAATTTGAAAAGCGCTTCAAAGATCAGCATCGAAAAATTTTCAACTGACTAAAACCGGTCACCGACTGGTCTTCGCTCATGACTTTTGACCAGGGCTAAAACCTAGGCAGAACATATTTTTTTACTTACACAAACATACATATATATATATATATATATATATATGATATAGCGCTTCGTGCGACAAAAGATCAACTTTCTTTCCTTCAGTTTCTACCGCGATGATGAACATCTTCCGTACTATATATATATATATATATATATATATATATATATATATATTTATATACATATATGTATATAAATACTGTATATATTTCATTATATATATATATATACATATATGTATATAAATACTGTATATATTTCATATATATATATTTCATTCATTATATATATATGTATATATACATACATGTTATATACACATACTGAGAAAGAGAGGAAATGAGATCATAGTACTTCGTGCATGGACTCGAAATCTGGCGTCTCCAAGAATTTCACTTCGTTCGAGATGTTCTTCCCTTCCAGCGCCTTCTCGTCCCCGTCCTCCTTTACGAGGTACGCGATTAGCTGGGCCCATGTGGTGCCTGGAGAGGGGCAAGAGAAGAGACTAACACTGATGTTAAAATGAGGTCAAATGATATGGTCTTCTTAAGAGGAAACCCAAACCCAAAGAGAAATGTGGATGGAGTGATAGCAGCAACATCAGTAGAATACATCAGTGAAAGTTTGAGGAAAATCGGAAAATCGATGCAAAAGTTATAAAGTTTTAAAATTTTGGTGTTGGAACAACTGGTTGAGGGGACTACTAGTGGTTATTACACTACTAGTGTGGTCAACAATGTAAAGAAAATATAAAGGGAATTCCACAAAAATTCCCTTTTTTCATGAAAATTACACATTCCATCAACTTGATACTGCAGACATACAGTGTATGTTACTAGGTAGCGATTATTCCCCTGCTTTCTGAAAGCGGTTAGTCAAGTATTCTTTTATTATGCTTGAAAAGCAAATTATTGTAGAATTCCTTTTATATATTCTTTAAATTGTTGTCCATACTCAAAGAGATTTTCCCTAGTGACCTTTTAGAGTGCGGAGTCTTCATACGCCCTGTACTAATTGTTTTGTGAGCGCAAGGGGAGCACTGGATGACAACAAGGCGGTAGGCTCACCCCTCGTACTAACACGCTAGCAAGAAACGAGCAACCGAGGAGCAGCCCAAATCAAGTGCGTACTCGCGTAAAAGTTCAGAAGTTCGCGTAATACGCGCTGTAGAAATGTATACTTAGTACACAAAGTCCGCCATCACTAGTGGGTACAATGCACCGAACTAAAACATAGTGGAATGCGTGTTCACCCAGGAAATACCACAGAACTCTTACACATAGAAGAATCATACCCATTCACAACCCGCTGAGCTCGGTGTCGCCACCGCGCACCCCGGATGTGACGCCTCAGTGCACACGCCGCCATGTTGCTTAGCGGTACCTCCGCAGCTCCTCGCGAGTACGGTACGGTCAACTCACTGATCGGACAGTATGACAGCCGCTATAGCCCTTTATATTTACTTGAACTTGTAAACTGTCAAACTGGTACTTCTCAATCCAGCGTTGACCACAGATTCATGTACTCATTTATGTTATTTATTTCACACTCTTCTCTGAAAGTTGTCTGTATTGAAACAGGTGTTTTTTTCCCCTTTCGGATAGATCTATTTGACTTCGGAGACGTGATCTGCTTTGGTATAAAATAATCTAAGACGCGCGCCTGTCCTTGTCCTGCCATTTTTCTGATACCCCTCTCAACCCTATGCCTTGCATTTTTCCCCTCCAATGATATTGTAAGAAGATGTGTGTTCGTGCTTTTGATTTTTCTCCCACTAAACAGGTCAAATTAAATTTTCAGTCAGTCCAGTTGTAAAAATCAATGATTTGTGGATATGATCATGTAATACATCTTCCCCATCTGACACTCATTCAACATATTAGAAATGTGGAAGACAACATCACCTTAATTATCTATATTCCTGCTGTTATCATTATCATTAGTAGTGTGTAGTACAATGTAGTTACCACTATCGCACATATTGGTATAAGAAGCAATATGCCTATAGGCATGTATACACAGTATATCTGTATACATGAAATAAAACAGAAATCGAGTTCATGCTAATCACCGACAATTTATTTCACCACACCAATTTTTGAGCGATTTGCAACAACACTTGAGAAAGAGCGAATCGCTCAAATATTTGTGTGCTGTAAATAAATTGTTGGTGATCAACATGAAATTGGTTTCTGTTTTACTTTCGATATCATGATATTGCTGCACCAACATGTAGACTACCTGGTACTCAATCAATATATATATATATATATATATATATATATATATATAAATCAATATATATATATATATATATATATATATATAATTATCTATGTATATATATATATATATAATTATCTATGTATATATATATATATATAGATATAGATATATAATATATATATATATATATGTATTCACACATTCACACACACACACACATTACAAGCATGAACTCCTTTCAAGATTGTCTTCCACAAAAAACAGAAAGTTAAGTTGGACAGAGTTAATTTTCCTGATTTTTTACAATTTATTTGACATTCATCAAGGTCAAAGTTGATTGCTGAGAATCAACCACAGTACAGTGATACCATTTGCTTGAAGTACACGTACCATTATCATACCTAATACGGCGGCTATAATCACAGGCAGTACATGCGTCAGGAACATATTATGCAAATGATAGGCAAGACCACCAGTGTCGCAAATTTGTGACAACTATTGTAATCACAAAATCAAATGCATTTTCTATACATCTATAATGGACATGCAATAGGGCAACAACATAAAATTCATGAATAATGAACACTGTCTGGCAAGATTATCTAAGGCAATACATCAATATAGTGCACAATTTCACTTGCCCTTGATAGCTTCAAGCGTGATTCAAAAAGAAAATCCTAATGAGTGTAAAAACGCACTATGGTATAGTATGAAAACATATTGTGTTGATCCGCATGCACTATGGCAATATAAATCTACGAATTATGAACACTGAAAAGAACACTAAAGGCATTCCTGGCAACAGTATTAAAGGCAATACATTTGTAAATGTAAGATTTCACTTGTAGTTAGCTCAGCATGATTCAAAATTAAATCCTTAGTAATGAGTTTAACAAACACTATCCCATACACTGTGTAGTATGAAAACATAATTTGGTAACAACATGTAAGCAAAACAAGTATCACAGATATACAACCAATGTTGTATATCACGAAAGCAAATGCCTGTATAATCAACTATCATGCAATATAGCAACAACATAAAATCCATAAATAATGAACACTGTCGGGCAAGAATATCAAATGCATTCTTGGCATAACAATATCAACTAAAGGCAATACATGAACATCTGTATAATACAAGATTTCACACGCACCCATTTGCTTCAAACGAAATTCAAAGTAAAATCTAAAGAGTGTGAAAACATACTACACAGCATCTCAAAGCATGTACATGTAGGCAAAACAAGTGTCACAAATAAGACAACTACATGCATTGTATATCATGAAAGCAAATGCATGTACAATCACTTAGCATACAATATGGCAGCAAAATAAAACCATGAATAATGGACACTGGCAAGAATATAAAAAAAATATCAAAGGCAATACTGTATAATCCAAGATTTCACTTGCACTTGTTCGCTTCAAGCACAATTCAAAATGAAATCCTTATGAGTGTGAAAACATACTATATGGTATAGTACGAAATGTTAACGTGGCAACAATATGTAGGCAAGACAAGTCTCTCAAATACATGTATGACAAATATTGCATATTGCGAAAGCAATGTCCCGGGGTTACTTTAATAGAGTACACAGTCAGTCTAGACAATCTAGTATCTAAACGACTGTAGTGTTGTCACTGACACTGACACTGGCCCACCACTGGTTCTGTGACTCTAACTAGCTAGACAAGAATAAATCTACGTGTAAAGTTTACACCTAAGCTCAAATTTACATAAATTTACACTTTTTTCATGTACAAAGCTGTTCGCCCCAACACACAACGTACAGAGTGTAATATAGCCCCGGGGCCTAAATTAGGCCTACTTGATCTTTTTTATCTTGCATAGTAGAACTAGTTGGTGGTAAACAGATATGTCGACGGCAAACACAAAATCCAGTGTCTGGGACTACCTTTGCTACTGCGCTCACAAGAAAGCCAACATACGACCGATCCGCCTAATTGTAACGTTACTTGGGGAATTAATTTACTAGTTATTCTCATCATGGCTTGGTGTCAAACTTACCTGTTTCAAAATCCTTTTGTCAAGTGATTTGTGCAGCTTACAGCCGCACAATACGGCATTTTAATGCCTCGCTCAGAGTCTCGGAACGTCAGAAAAACACGGTACAACATGCAGTCACTGTATGTGGATAGCGTCTGCTGGGATTTGCACGCAAAAAAGTTCCGCTAAGCAAAATGGCGGACGTCACGTGACAATGAGTCGAGCGACGGCGACAAAACGGGTGGCGAGTGATTCTTCTATGTGTAAGAGTTCTGTGGGAAATACACAGCTACCAAAACTTGCTACCACCGCCATTTTGCTAGGGCAATTTTTCCTTATATGGAGTGCGGGCTGTGTCTCCGAAGCGCAAGACCATTGTCGTGTACAAACGTGCATTGTTACGTCATAATCACTAGCCACTGGACGGCGTACTCTTGCTTGCGCGCGTACCAGTGGCCCAGTCTGACCGCGCCTAAGCGTGCACTCCATATAAGGAAAAATTGCCCTAGCAAGATGGCGACGCAACACGGTAATTTGGCTGCACGGTCTCGTGTTTGTTGGGAATAGGGACACGCATTCCACTATGTCTTAGTTCGGTGGTACAATGGCGACCCCCATGAAATCACTGACACCATTGTAGAGTCCGCCCTCTAGTGGTGGGGAGGAGAAAAAAATTTCTTTGTCCACACTTGACCTCATAACATCTAGTAGTCTCCTCATGCAGTGGTTTCAAAACCAAAACTTTAAAAATTCATAACTTTTGCATCGATTGTCCGATTTTCCTCAGACTTTCACTATATGTTATATTGGTGTTGCTGCTTTCACTCAATCCACATTGCTCTTCGGGTTTGGGTTTCCTTTAATCTAGAGTTGCTTCTGCACTGTTTGACACTGTTCCACCAGAAGGTCCTGACAATATCATTACCCTATCTTTGCTTGGTGAGACTTCATACACCTAGGTCGAGAGGAACATGATGGGCAAGGAACATTTTGTATCAAGGACTTCACTTGACGTAATTCGATCTCGGGACCTTCCGATTGAAGATCTACAATGCCTAAATCCACTGTGAAATAGTTCCATCACTGAAAGCATGCTTAAGTACTGATATGAAAATCAAACCTGAGTAAGTCAGAGATATGGTTTCATGACATTTGCTCCTGCGACAATGGCTCCCATGGAACACTTGCACGCTAAGCCAAACATAAATCTACCCACCAACATTACGCTAACCCTAATCCTAATCCTCATATCAAACTAAACCTAAAACCCCATTACAAACCTCCATCTGACCATAAGTCCTCGACGAAAAAACGACAGGAGCAAATGTCTCGGGAGCAAATGTCGTGTCACTCAGAGATGTACTGTATTTGCCTTTCAATAATACGCTGTGCGACCAAAATAGGCCAAACAGTGAATACAAACCACCTTGATTTTGATTATCATTATGCGATGTCGGAACCTAGAGGAAAATTATGCACAGAAGAGCTGAATTAATTACCTGTTTTGGGGTAGGTGACGACGAAAACGTCGTCGGGCCGAGTTTTGAAAGCCTTGGTCTTCTCGATGCAGTGGGGTGTCATGAAGACAGCGAGAATAACTCCATCCTTCTCATAGCAAACACTCCTGGCGCAAGCAGGAATCTGGTCCATCAGGGACCTTCCAGCAGCAGCAGCAGCAGCAGGGGTGCTTTCTATTACCATAAGGGACAGAAAAAGAGGAAGGGGTGCATTGTTAGTTGGTGGAGACAAACGAAAAAAGTCATAGCAAACTGGTAAACGAAAATTAAACACTACTGTATACCATTCGGTCACACGGATTTCACTATCCATTAAAAGAATTATAGGATATTGCCATGTTAACAAAAATATTGGCGAATCAATCAACAAGCATTGGTTGCTAGTGTTCTTGACGTGGGTGGAACTCGAATAAAGCATACTAATTAAAAATTTAGATTGATGTCACACGACTGCTCAATGAATTAAAGTCTTCGCCAAGTCGTGTGCCGTTCTATATCAGTTTGCAAATTCAACCTTGTCGGCAATTCTTACTGACTCTTGAAACTTTGAAGCTTTGAACTGCATAAAAGAAATGTTTCATGCAACTTTTGTCAGAAAAAAAAAGAATAGCAGTGTAACTACGTAGGGACACTTACCACTGGAGCTAGACATTGAAATGAATTCAAACAGAAGAAATGAAGGAAAGAAAAGTGTATGTAAAAATACACTGACAAAGTCTCTTGACTGACTAATGAGCCCTTTGAGCCGCCAATGTAGAATGCCACCTTGATCAGTGCTTATTGATATAGATTGTTATCAAAAGAGCAATCTATGGAAACAGTAGCTGACTCAACAACGTCTATATCTCACATAATGAGAGCAGTATCTGTACAGTGTGAACGATTGTACGGAGGCAATCAAAGTTCATACTATTACGACGTTCCTAGCTCTCTCTCTCTCTCTCTCTCTCTCTCTCTAAGTTGTGTTTGTTTTGATTTTGTTCAAAGTCCATCTGACAGAAGAAGCGGGATGAAAGAGAATTTGTAGCCCCTTGTCAAATTATTTGTTTCTCTTTCATCATGTACTCAGTAATACACATACCGTTATCTAGCCTGGAATATATATTGCATTAGAGCAAAATAAACATATAGGTTAAATTTTTTTCGAAGGTCGTCATTCCGAGGGTTCATTAGTCCAATAGTTCGTTTTTACCATTTACGGAGGTTTGTGAGTCCGAGGATTCCTTATTCCGTATCTTCGTCAGTCCGAGTATTAAAAAGAGGTGATTCTGAAGGTTTGTTAATACGAAAAAAAAAGCAAAATTTCAATCTCTATTTCAATTTTCAATCCATTTATTTTCATTCTTCTTTTTCCAACAAAACATAACACATAATTAATCTGGAATTACATCATGAACAGAAACATTCGACTTTGCAAAAGATAAATGATACAGATAAACAAAAGAATGCATACTGGCAAAAAAAAAAAGTACAACGTTATGCTTCAGTTGAGAAAAAAAAATGGCCCACTAACATGACTAAAAAGCAAGCTTGTATGTTGTGAACCACTCAAAAAAAAAAGAACAAACTTATGAATTACTTATTTACAAACACGTGTCTTATCACATATGATTTACGACAGAACGGAACAAAACAGGAGAAGCACAAAAACATGACACGACTTGACAGAACAGATGGAAAGAATGGAAGGAGAAAAAGGAAAACAAAAGAGAATGCCTACACACTGAACAAGGGAAATGGAACAGGAGGTGATTGAGGGTGTGCTTCAGAGAGCTGGTACTGCACGCAACTGTGCAAAGATTTCATTACGTAATAATGAATTCAGTGATCGATTGATTGGTGGATGGATGATGAACCCTGAGCTTGATGAGATCTAACTAATAAAGAAAAAATATCAGAGAGGATTTAACAGAAAGAATTTCAACTTGCGGTTAAAAGAATGCAAAGATAGGGAATTTTTTATTTCACAGCTCAATGAATTCCAAAATCTAGGACCGGTATATATAAATGTCTTCTGAGCTAGTAAAGTTCCCAGGAGGGGTAAATGAAACTCATTAGATTGCCTAGTAAGATAATTATGAAAAAACTGGTTCCATGGGAACATTGAATTGAAAATATACTAGGAAGTGCATTTGCATTGTAATTAAACATAAACTGACCAAGTTGAAAAAGGTACAAATCTTTAATCTTCGAAATCTTATATTTAGTAAATAATGGGTCTGAATGGGAACGTAGCGGGACGCCACAAATAATACGAAGTGCCTTTTTTTTTTTTGCAGTAAAAGTAATTGATGGGCACTGCCCCATGCTAGGAGTCCGTAATTAAGACAAGGTAAAATCAGAGAAAAATACAATGTCAACAAAGAGGACAACGGAATATGAGACTTGTGTCTATTACGTGAAATTATTGTACTTTGATATGCGGCCTCCACGAAAGTTTATCGTCCACTGTAGTACCAAGGAATTTTATATGAGATACATGCACGTTCTAGCAGAGTATCATAAAAAATGATTTATTTATTTATTTATCTATTTATTTATTTATTTATTTATTTATTTATTCAGTTTTATTTAAAAAAAAAAAACAGGGTAGTCACGTTCAGGGCCCAAGGGCCTGCTTTTCAAGTGAGCCCTGTTACAAATAGTACATATTGTGAGTAATAATCACATAATACAACAGCAACAAAAAAGAAAGTAAATGAACACATAGAAACAAGCAAGATGTGATATCTACATAAGTAGATATATATAAGTATCAAAAATGATATTTGTGAGTAAAGCTTCCATGGAATTGCAAAAAACATATACTTAGTTTTCTGGAGATTAAGCGATACTTTATTAGCTCTTATCCACTGAGTTACTTTTTTTTCCAATTCGGAATTAACGATACGTACGAGAGTATCTGGATTTTGGTGAGAAAAGAAAATATTTGGATCATCAGCAAAAAGTATAAATGAGAGTATGTCAGATGATCTGAAATACAATCTGGTTCGTTCGTGCCAAAAATGAAAAAGGGTTACTTAATCGGAAAATAAAATGAAATTCGTTTAGAGACGAAATACGGCCAGTGATGGCAGCGCAATAACGAATAATGACATTAAATCAAGTCGAAGAAAATTGGGTATGGTCTAAAAAGGATGATACACGTGCAACTTTCCGAGCAAAGCACGTGTTGCCTCATTAAGATGTGGTGTAGATCGATTCAGTAATCTTGCTGTTGATATCATCTGAGCTATTGCTACCGGAGCGAATAGAATTAGTATTGGGGGTTGTGTGTGGGTTATTTGCAGCCTACCTTGCATCGAAAACAAACTGTTGGTGTACAGCATTAATAAGTTTCCGAAGAATTTTTGTTCTCTTGCTATTGATACACACACACAGACACACACATACACTATATGTATATATATATATATATATATATATATATATATATATATTACATAATATATATATATATATATATACATGTATATATACATTCATTATACACATTATTATTATTATTATTATCATTATCATTATTATTATTATTATTATTATTATTATTATTATTACTATTATTGTGTGCATGAGTAAGTTAGATTCTACGAATTACGTATTCTTCTGGAACTTCGCAATTCATTGGAAGCATATTACAATGACATTTGAATTTTCCTCGAGTCAGTCTCATGAAGTCATCATTATCATAATCTTCCACCACAAACATATGGCCTGTTGAAATTGAGCCAAATCTTATCGATATTCTCACATCTATATTTTTTTCCTTTACACCTATCAAGGAATATTTTCTATTTCCTCAACAAAGTTGGTGTGTTTCATGCGTCATTCGAAAGTTGAAAGTCTGAAAAACTCGTCGAAGCTAGAATGTGAAGCAAGATTCAGTGAGCTCATAATTCTTTGTAATAACAGCATGCAATAGGCAGACTTTGGGCCTGCTTGCAGTATCTTTATTGATAAGTATCAAGCACATGGGAACTACATAGATCAATTAATGTGAGACTGCTTACCACTTTATAACATCTCTTACTTGAATATCATCGTTACATACACATCACCTTTCTATTTCGTTTATTTCAAATCACAGCTTTGTGACAACATGTAACATCGGACAGCATAATAATCCATTGGGTGCAGCTGTATTCATTACTTTCACAACATAAAAATGTTCAGAACATTTTAGTGAGATTTTTTCTACACTCCGAGATAGAGCCGATTATTCTTCTTCGCAGTGTTGCATTCCTTCCAGTATTCAGTTTGTACACGGTATAGTACGTATAAATAGAACGTACCCTCTTTTTCTCTCTGAGCTAGGCTGTTTTGAAATATCTGATTCATTTCTGTAAAGTTGTTTTTTATGTCATTGTTTGGTGGTAACATCTTACAGAAGACATTTTCGTTCATAGATGTGAGGAGCAATAACATCGGTATGTTGATTTAGTTTTTCGTTAATATTCCAACGGATCCTGACATGCAGACAGAGAAATTAAAAAAAAAAATAGAATAAAACTTAATATTTTGCGACATGAGATCGATGAACTTAGGAATGTTCTCGAAGTTGGCACTATGCAAGGTCTTTCTTGAAAGGCATTCATTTCTGGACACGCCTTATGAGAGATTGTCAATGAACAAAAAACAAGAGTAGGTTATTAGAGTGGCCTGAATATAATAGACACTATTTTGTAAGCCTACTTAATGATCAAGGTTTCTTTTCGGCCGGTCAGTGTCATAGGGTTTTGGATTTGCTTTTGAACAAATTAGCTATTTCTGATTCGGGCTATCCTTGAATAAAGCACGGAAAACTTACAGTACAATGATTGTCCTCTGTGTTCTATGAGCCAAAATATCATTCTGATATTTTGCATAATATAAAATTTGCTATTAACTTTATTTGTGGTAATGGGCAAATCGAAGTAAAGCCGATCTACTCGTGACTGCTGCACTATATCAAGTAATGTTGTATCATGATAAAAAAAAGAAAAGGTTTCCATCATGATCATGCAGCTATAAAGGTAACTCTGTCATTACTGAGGGCAATCTGTTTGCATATAGTGGTCGGGAATTTTGTCGCGGTGATGTTGATCGGGTTAACTCATCAGTACCAGCCCCGTCCCTGCGAATTTCTTTTCGAAGAGAGCATCAACACGTCTGCTGTGATCCTCAGACATGATGTTCTTCCAGTCACCGACAATCCCTGTGAAAATAATCGTAATGAAAATAAGATAAATCAACATACAGAATTGGTGACCGTATAGAATATGGAAAATAGCGTTCTTCTCCCTGGTCGTCATCATCGACATCTCAATTGTTTGTTTGTTTGTTTGTTTGCTTGTTTGTATGTATGTTTGTTTGCATTTTCCATCTGACAAGATGGCTTGATACCTTATATTCAGCTGCACTATTGGTTATCCATGGGGTCCAGTTGTACTTGGGGAGGACCACTTCACCGGTTTTGCACCCTATATCCATGTATCATTTCATCTTCATCTGCTGTTCAAGTATCTTCGATGTATTTAGCGACCTTGAGAAGTCGCTTATAAAGAAACAGTACTGTTGCCCATGTCGTAACAATGGCAGACATGACACAGATAGGTCATGAAAGCATCCCGTCTTTAAGAAACACTTAAAGATGGAATCTGATTTGCTGTGTTCCCTCACAAAACCACCCTTTCCCTTTATTCTACCCAACTGCGACACCCGAACGAGGAAAAAACAGACAATGAGAAAAAAAAATGATATTCCTTTATCCTAAAGGTTTGTTGATCCGAAAACAAAATAAGTTTGTTATTTCAGAGGTACGGTATTCCGAAACACACAAATTCCGTATACCTATAAGTTCGGCTATAGGAGAATGAAATATGGTTCGTTAATCCAAACATTTTGTAGCATTATTCCGAAGGTTCGGTATTCCGATTTTCGGTAAGAGGCGAACCAATTACGAGCCTTATTTCGTTTTCAGATTAACGAACCTACGGATTAACGAACCTTCTTTTATTGTGGGATTAACAGCCTTTCAGAATAACGAACCTTCGTACCGAGTCTTCGGAATGAGGAACTGTATAGCCAAGGGGCTGTGTGATGACTCCTTGAGATAACTATTCTACAGACTGACAAATGGACGAGCCCATGTTTGTAATAACCATGAATTTGTGTGAGGACTTTCAGACAACCATTCTACAGATGAAATATTCCGTGGATTCTCTAACCTTCGATCTTCATAAGCAATCGTTCTAATACAAATCTTCCATGCAATGCATGCATGCCGGTGGCAGAGCACACAGACCTTTTCTGAAGAAATCCTTGTTGCCACTCGAGTCAATCTCCTCCTTGAAAGCTTCGGACAATTTGGTGCTGTCGCTCTTTTTCATGGAGTCGAACGAACTGAGTTTGACGATCTTATCTATGACGTCATCGGGGAGCGACTTGCCCATGAACTCGGCAATCTGCACCACAGCTTTTCGCGGATCCTTGGAGACAGATTGAGGCGGGAAGAAAGAAGTGGTAAAGAGATTTCGTCATTTATCCGTATTCTGACGTTGTCATCCATTTAGAAGGAAAACATGATTGTGTGTTATAAGTATTTATTTACCTCTTTCACTATTTACCTCACTTTTATTACTGGAAGAGCGCTACATGCTTTAATTATTGCGTTTTATTACTTTTCTTGTTTTCATGTTCCTGGGGTTGGATGGAGAAAACTTCAAGGTAAGTCAGAAAGCCTATCAATCTTGTCGGAAATCTTATATGAGCATTGCTCTCAGGAAAGACCTAAGATGTCTCAACGCACTCACAAGACCGAGGGATATTGCCAGGCAAGAAGTAATATGACAGCGTAAAATCAAATAGATTCACGTACTTGGAAAAACATCAGGTACCATCTACTTAAAGGCGTTTTTTATCATTATTCTTCTGTAGCCTCATTTTACTTTTGCTTAAAAAGAAGGGACCCAAAATAATTGGCGAGAAGAAGAAACAATGATAACTCTAACCTGTTTCATGTCTTCATAAGTAAGAAAGAGGACATTGGGGTGATTTCTCAGCTTGGTCCAGTACAGGATGTGGTCGAAATAGTCCCCTCCTGGCACTGTAACGTCAACATTAAAATGAACAAAATCAATGTTGACATGTCTTATCAAATCAACATCAAGCAATTCAGATTTAACTTAACGATGTCAACAACGCCACTGAACCTGGATAAAGACTTTTATTACGTGGGTTTTTTTTTCAGTAGTTCCTTTGCTAGTGATGCTAGTGGATACTGCTTAACCAAGTCAAAACTGCACATTATTTTTCATCCTCAAGTCAAAAGACTTCGTAGAAACTGTTCAGATAACGGCTATACACGTGCAAAAGAATGAAAGAGGAGGACTGTAGGACACGAAAATGGTCATGACGATAACACCGATGATGACACAAATATTGATAAATGATGACAAAGATGATTGATGATGATGATGATGATGATGATTGATCGTGATGATGATCGATGATGATGATGATGATAATGATTGATGATGATGACGATGATGATGGCAATGAAGAGTATAGTTCTCACTATCTTTATAGTTACCTTCTATATTAGAGAGAATGATGTATGGGATAGAAGGCGATTAGGAAGGCTTGACTTTAGGAGAAAGAGATCAAGAAGGGTCACCAGGGCTAGAAATGGGAAAAGAAAGGGTTAAGAAAAGGGTGGGAATGGAGGAGCTGCCCGAGACCAATGCCATGGAAGATAGGGAACATACAGAAGGACAGGTGGAGCTGTACGGAGAGAAAGGGAGTGTCGAACTATTTTTCTTACATCTTCCCGCGAGGAATTCCTCCATGAACTGTTCAAAAGATTCGTATTTTGGTAAGCCTCTCATGTACATACAGAAGTGATAGAACGACACGGCCGTGTCCTTGGGGTTCCTGGCCACGTATATGACCTTGACCTTCGGGTCATCGCGGAGGTTTTCCGGAAGCCACACTGGCATCACGTGAGTCTTGAGAATTCTCACAGAATCGTGCGGCATGGCGTCGGCAACTTCACAGATTGTACGGGCATTTTGCATCTGCTGCATGAAGCTCAAAGCGTTCGGTCTTTCCGTTTCCTTGTACATTGCTTCCCTGACGGGCGCCAACTTAAAGCAAATCATAGCACGTGCAACATAAGAACACTTAAGAACCAAAGTGGTAATGAATAGTAATGAAGATGTGATATGCTTATTTTAATGATATTGTAGGATTTGGTTGAATGAGAGAATGATACAAAACTGTGGAGAAGATCATGTTATTTTTTAAATGTTTGACCCAAGGCCACCTGCGCTGATGATTTGGAGAGCAAACTATTTCAAAAGTCTTTTATTCATTTCTCTCTCTCTCTCTCTCTCTCTCTTTTTTTGGGCGGGGGAGGGAGCCGGGTAATACCCTCCTTTGTCCTGTGTAAACAAACTAAACATTGGCAGACTTTTTTTTTCATTCATGTAGTATTTTCATTATCATAATATAAACATATCAACAACGAAGGAGAAATTAAATGGGCTTACTTCCTCATGAAAGTCGAGATCTGGTGTCTCCAAGAATTTCACCTCCTTCATGATGTGCTTTCCTTCTAGCGCCTTCTCGTCCCCGTCCACCTTTACGAGGTACGCAATTAGCTGGACCCATGTGGTGCCTGGACAAGGGCAGTAGAAGAGATCAACATTCAAGACATGCGAGATTTCTTCTTTCCGGTTTCGTCAATAAAATTAATGATTTTAATGGTAACATGATTTCCTTCAACCTTTATCCAGAGTAGCTTCTTCAGTTTTGCAACTGATCTGCCAGATGGCTGAGGTGTTATCAATACCTTAGCGTTGCCGGGTACCCATTCATATACCTGGGACAAGATGGATCTGACGTTAGACAAAAACATTTTGTGAAAGACGTTGACCATTGACGGGAATTGAACTCGGGACCTCCCGATTGAAGGTCTGTAATCCTTTTTTCGCTGTGCCACAGTGTTCCCACTGTGATTCATTACTACGAATATAGGTAAATCATACTGTTCGACAAAATAGGCCAGACATTGAGTAGAAATGATCTCGAGTTTAAGTTTCATTTCATTCATTTTATTTTACTACGGATAAAAATGCCCAATCAGCAAAAGCTGTTTTTCATTGGGACCGTGAATCAATGTACATGAATCATGTTAACACGATAAGAAATTATTTAGATAAAAACAAACAAAAACATCAACATTTGTTGCACTGCATCAACAAATGACTTTGATAATTTGATGTTGCAGAAGTGATACACTAGAGCAGAAATAATGACCTGTTTTGGGGTAGGTGACGATGAAAACGTCGTCGGGCCGAGTTTTGAACGCCATGGTCTTCTCGATGCATTTCGGCGTCATGAAGAGGGAGATGATGTGTCCATCCTTTTCATAGCAGAGACTTTTGGCGCAATCCGGGAGTTGGTCCACCAGGGACGTTCCAGCAGCAGCAGGGGTGCCTTCTGTTTCATAAAGGGGGCAGAGAGAAATTAAGGCCATAGTTCACCAAAATTGGAAGAAAAAGTTTCTTAGCAGACTTGTAGATGATAAAGACACATTCCTATCGATTCAATCACTCTGATCTCACCATTGCACCGATTAAAACAATTACAGGGATAATGCCAGATGGATATATATTGCAGAATAAATCTGCTTGTTGCTAGTATTCTTGACATGGACGGAACTCGAGGAAAAAGTGTTGACTTTGTAGATTCAATTTACTCAATAAAATCAATGAGAGTTTTTAAAACTAATTATAAGGAAAACATAATCATCGACAAACAGCAGATATCGAATAAGACAAGTGCAGAAACATACACGGTAATACACAAAACTTGTTTTGTACAGGGGAATTGAATCAACAAAGAATTTGTTGTAAAGTTGTATACATCTATGATTCATTTCAATTTCGAAATTTAGTCGTCCCAAACAAATGATCCGAAAATGGCTCTTGAAATTTCGCAAAACGAAGTAAAAATCGCCTTTTACAACAAGAGTGCTCCAGCACAAACGGTATCTAATCTTCATCACAGATAATAAAACGACAAGCCTTTGCCTTAATTGGGTGGCGGTCCATAAAAGAAGAATATTCTTTCAGAAACATGCATTGGATTTGAAATCAGACTCGCACGCATTAGTGTAGATGTCGCTATTAGGGGTGCACGTTAAGAGTCCAACATCCACGAGTCATACAGCCCACTGCTCAACACAGGGCAAGCAAGACCTACGAATCCGACAGTGTTGGTCTCATGTGCCTTTTAATTTAGCCTTATAGTGTGGGACTAATGGGCCCTTTTTGCCTTGTGTCGGACTCATGGGCCTTACACCTGTAAGCTATTTGCCTAGTGTCAAGCTCATGAGCTGCGTATGACTCGTGAATGGGCTGTATGATTCATGGACATTTTGTCAATGCCGAACTTGTGTATTTGTTTGTTTGTTGTTTATTCTCCATTTCACATTAAAAAACACACAGAACAATTCAGAGATTTCAAAATGGATGGATTGCTCATTTCAGATTCATTATTGTAATGATCCTGTTCTTCGATGGGGGTCCAGTATTATATAAATGCTGAAAATCATATATGAATAATACATGCATTTAAACATACACACAAATGATACACATTTCTTCCCCCTGGCATTAAAAACTGACAACAATGAGAAAAAGATTATCAGTATTCGTATTTATTACACACACTCACGCCGGTCTCGGAAGACCCCGCTTTATATAGAAAGGATATGGCGACCCTTTCTAGCAAACGCTTGTAAAAGTTTCCTTCTCCGCCCCTTTGCATTGTAGAAATCAAATGAAGTCATAACAATTATATCTACAGAAATAATGTGTGGACTCGGCACGACATCTCGGTGAAGGATGTGGACCTTGGACTGTGTACGCTGTGACTGAGCAAGGCGGTGGTGTTTTGAAGGGGTTTTTGAATGAGATGCACCAGTGCTTCGTATAGCCACGTAATCACGTGATCACACTTGTCGAGATTGAGTTGATAGTGGTACACTGACTCAGCTATTTTCTGTGGTGTGGTTGGTGTGCTTGATATCTCAAGAGTAAGATCCCTTGCAATATTATCATCATAGTGTATCAACATCAAAGACCTTAAATACTGCGTTAACACGGGCGGGACTCTCTCACGGAACGCTCGGGCGCTCTTTCGTCCTTGGATGCAATGCCGATCTATACATACGTATATAGGCGTATCACACGTGTATCATCATTGCATGGAACATCGTGTTCAGTATTGCTCGTTTCTTTGTTTCATTTTCAATGTAAACTTTATTTCCATTTATCTTCCGTAGAGAAAATTGCAAATATCACTTCTGCTAAACATTGGTTGATTGTAAGATTAAAAGATTAGAGGTAATTCCTAGCTCCTGATTTGTTTATTCTGCAGTGATAGCTGTATCAGGTTCAACCTGGTACTTTAAGAGATGATATTAGTCAAGGAAGCTCAAAAGATGGAGTTCCAACTGGCTATAAACATTCAAACATATGTCAGTTTTCTATTGATGCATAAAAGAATTCTACAGGTGCAATTGTGCCATTGATGATCGGGGTTCAATGTCGCCATCTTTCTAAGCAAATCCGATGATTCAATTCAATTCAATTCAATGTTTTATTTCATTTTTCGACAAGAACATAATATAGACATCACTTTTTTGGGTAACAGAAAATAAGGTGCGTAAAACTATGTAAGATGAAAAGAATGTACAATGATTGTAGCACTTTACAACTATTATACATTATCATAAAACTCAAGTGATTAGAAGTAAGTAAACAGTATGCAAAATTCGAAAAATGGAGGGACCCACTAAAAAGACAAAGTTTCATGTGTAACGCTAACATTATCATTTAAATTTTGCTCGTTTATGAAATGAAATTTCACAAAGTCAATCCTGTCAACAACAAAAAAACAACAATATGTGCAAGATTGTAACTCTGAGCTGTATGTTGTGAAAGTGTTTGAAATGGCAACCTCAATCATGGAAAGCCGATATTATCACTTACCGATTACTTCAGACTTTATGAATTGATATGCCAGATGAATGTCCAATAATGTCACAGTCGAGTACGCTATTAGATATTTGTTTTTATTTCATCAATATCTTTTTCATCAATTTCTATTCCAGCATCCCCTGTCTTTACCATAATGTTTCGCTCATCTTTTACAAGTGCAGATAGCGAGAAGTAAGCCCTTATTACCATCATAAAGACACATTACTTGTCTTCCTTAGAGAGCGGCTGGTCATTACACAATAAGACAGGAATCAAATGACGTTTTCTTGTCAGTGACTTAGATTCAGTTTGGCAAAATACTCAAATATTTTTTTTTCGTAGCAGCGTTGAACACGGCTTCAATTGCAAAGGGAATAAGATAGCTGTGACTGAAATGTCTTGAGGTGCTTGAATTTAACTGAATTATATAGACTACTTCGCGTCTATGACTGTAATAATCTGTTCAACGGGTTGGGTTTTTTTTTTTTTTGTCTCATTAATATTATGTGTCTGTTAATCACCTTTTCTCTACAGTTTATAAAAACTATAGGTAGGTCATAGAGATAATTATACAGGCACTAAGCACACTATCTCTATGGTGTAGGTATGTTGACGTTGTATAACGGATTACTTATAGCTGAATATGTGTAATGTCCCAACATTTGTTCTACTATGTTCAAGAAGAAAGGGTTTGTCATAATACACAAACACATTATTGCTTGCCATTCTTTTATGCAGTAATAAACAGAAAAGAATACTTTCACGTCACATTTTGGCATGCACCATTCTGAATATCAGTTCCCAAGTACACCTCCTGATAGGCATGTCTAATTACTTAAAACTTTAAAATTAAAACTTTGCAACTTTTAGCTCTATAAGAAAAAAAATATATGCCACAACTGTTATAGATACTTGTAAAGTATAGTAGTAGAAGTATAGTAGTAGACAATAACTGCGTCAGAAGTATACAAGATAGTGATAGTCTATATACCGTACATCGTAGTATAGTAGTATAGTAGCACAGTAGTAGTAGTAGTAGTAGAAGTAGTAGTAGTAGTAGTCAGTTGCGGATCCAGGGAGGACCGCAACCGGCGCACGCCCCCCCCCCCCCATTTTTTGTTGAAACAAAAGAAATAAAAAGAAAATATGGGGGAGGGGTGCGTGCGCCTCCCCTTATTTTGTAAACGCGCCCCCTCTCTACGGAATCCGCCCCTGGTAGTAGTAGTAGTAGTTGTAGTAGTAGTAGTAGTAGTAGTAGTAGTAGTAGTAGTAGTAGTATAGTAGTATATAGTAGCAGTAGTAGTAGTATGTCCTAGCAGTAGTAGTAGTAGTAGAAGTAGTATAACAGTGATAGTACAGTGTTGTAATAGCAGTAGTTAAGTAGGAGGAGTAGAAGAAGTAGTAGCAGCGCAGCAGGAGAAGCAGCAGCAGTTAGTATACAAATTATTAGGAACACTTACCACTGGATCCAGACATTTTCCGAGAGTACAGACCCCGCTGAAATTAAAAGACGAAAGAAAGACATATAAACACCAGAGATACTAATGCAGTCTACGGGCGCAGACCTTGTATACGACAATGTAGATTTCCACTTCGATCAGGCAGAGTTGATGGTACAGACGCGCAGACTGTTATCCAAAGGAAAAATCTGAGGAGCACTAGCACTGTCTCCAGAAACCCAGAGTGAACGTCATATCTTATCCACCATCAAATACAGTACGCATTAAAATAGTGTGTGTGTAATTTTGCGTATGAGTGCACGTATCGCAATCATTGTATCCGATATTTGCTTGACCCGGCAGCCTTTTAGTATTTGTTTTCGCCCCCCCCCCCCTTTCACGTCTGTCTCTCTACTGTCTACAACTTGTGTGTGTGTGTGTGTGTGTGTGTGTGTGTGTGTGTGTGTGTGTGTGTGTGTGTGTGTGCAGTGTCCAACAGACAGGACATGCAGATAAAGCAAAATAAAAATGACCAGTCTCTTGTTATTCAGTGCACACTTTTGTACATCGTGCTTTGCTTTTATCGGTAGGAATAATGAAGTTACATACTGATGCTGCAATGTATTCAATTTCAATTTCAATTTCAATTTATTTTCATATTTCTCGATGAAAAATTACATCAAATATAACAAAATTGAATAAAGTACATGACATACAATTGTACATAGAATATTGCAAATATGTAAAACATAATAGTGGTCGATCTGTTAAGTTTGGAATCTGTGAATGAATGCTAAAGAAATATGAAGGAACCTACTTAAAAGCGAACTTGTTGAGCGTAGGTCCCGGTTAAAAACGAGTTTAAGATTGAGAAGGGGAGCACGGGTACAACAATGACCGGAACATAAGAGAAAAACAAAATAAAAAAGTACAAATATACAGTTATATAGCAAATTCTTTTCTAGTGCAGGTTAGGGGTCGGAAAAACCACATGCAGTATATAGGCGGATGAACCATTGTCGTTCTGGCAATACAATATGACTTAATATAATAACAATGATACCGTTTAGACTGTATTAGAAATGTGTACATTGCGTGTATTAAGAAGGGAACACATGCACCTGCAAATTCAGAAAAAAAAAAGACATTCAACAACCAGTTGCAATGCAGTGAGAATGTGAAATACCAGCTGTTTCCTCGTCCCAGCTATCTTTACAGAAGGAAAAATATGCATAAACACAGTGATAGAATTTAAGGGCGCAAACAGCTGGGCTCTTAAAGTCTGGTTTGACATGACAACAACCCTGGAGTACAGTATAACGGGATAGTCCTGGACAGCACAAAACAGAATTTCAATGAGCTGATGTAGCGTAATTATTCAATAGATATTGTCTTAATTTGCATTTGAAGGATGATAGTGATAAACAACCTTTGAGTTCAGGGGGGAGGTCGTTCCAGTTTTAATTTGAATTTGCTTCACTACAATGAAAATGTTCACTGCCAAGAATTTTTAGATCTGATGTTATCCAAATACCTTATACCGTTAATAAGAAAACCAACTCGTGTGACTGACACATCATCCACGTTGATAGACAATATTTTTTGTAATAGTATTTCATCTGTATTATCTGGTGTCATAGTATCCGATATATCTGATCATTTCCCGATATACGCAAAGGTTCCTCTCGCGAAAAGTTGTCTTAAGTCTCAAGGATTTACTTTTCGTGATTTTTCTGAAAGAAACATCGATAGACTCAGGGAGAGGTTGTTGACTGCTAACTGGGAAGAAGTTTTTGGTATTGACAATGATGTAGAAACTGCATTTAATGCTTTTTTTTTTTGGATAAATTTTCACTGCTTTATGATGAAATTATTCCTTTACGACAACCCACCCGTTCTACCAATAAAAAAGCACCAAGAATGCATTGGATCACCAAATCCCTCCTTAAGTCTATCAATCATAAGAATAATTTATTTTGTAAATACAAGAGGAATCCAAATGATAAAACGAAAGGTAAGTATGCTCGTTATCGTAATATTCTTACAACTACTTTGAGACTTGCTAAGAGGAATTATTTCACAAGGCAGTTTGACCTTTACAAAAACGATACCAAGAGCACGTGCAAGGTGATTAATAAAAATCTCAGAGTTAAAGATAAACCAGAACAAGTCAAGGAAATATCCCAGCATGGTATCTTGATCCAAAATCCGATACATGTTGCTAATGCGTTTAATGATTTTTTTGTTGATTTAGGCCCCAATCTTGCTAGTAATATCCCAGTAACAGATAAAAAATTTCATTATTTTTTAACTGACCCAAATCCTCATTCTGTGTTTTTTACTCCCATCCAAGAATACGAGGTGAGGGATGTAGTTCTTAAGTTAAAAGCAAAAAAGGGTGCTGGATATGATGGTATTACGAATTTTTTACTGAAAAATATTATATCCGCAATATTGTCTCCTTTAACATATATATTGAATTTGTCCCTTGTTACTGGCGTAGTGCCTAGTCAAATGAAAATGGCTAAAGTTGTTCCGGTTTATAAAAAAGGTAATAAACAAGATGTAAGTAATTATCGTCCTATTTCTCTTTTGACGGCGATTTCTAAGATTCTTGAACATTTGATATATTCTCGTGTAATTAAGTTCTTAAATGAATGTAATATTTGTTGTGAGTCTCAATTTGGATTTAGGAAAAAACACTCTACTACTCACGCTGTGCTTGCTTTTATAGATAAAGTAGCCCACGCTATAGACGACTCATCACATACTATTGGTATATTCCTGGACCTGTCCAAGGCCTTTGACACTATCGATCATGGTATTTTGTTATATAAACTCTCACATTATGGGATACGTAGAAAGGCCTTGGACTGGTTCAGGAGCTATTTAACTAACAGGAAACAGTTTGTAAACATCAACGGCTTTAGTTCCAGTCTAAAAACACTATCTTGGGGGTCCCTCAAGGATCCCTTTTAGGCCCACTTTTGTTTATTCTTTATATAAATGACTTTAGAAATTCATCTAATGTTTTATCTTTTCTTCTTTTTGCCGATGATTCTAATATTTTCTTTTCACATCGAGATCCAACAACTCTTTTAGAAGTAGTGAACAGAGAATTAATGTCGGTTCAAATGTGGATTCAAGCAAATAAGTTATCTTTTAATGTAAACAAAACTGTTTATATGTTATTTAGTAACTCTGTTACGCATTTGCCTGGCGATATAAAAATGAACAATGATTGTTTGACTCAAGTTGAATCGTCTAAATTTTTAGGTCTTTATATTGACCATGAATTAACATGGAAATATCATATAGATTATTTGTCTAAGATGCTTTCGAGAAATACTGGGATCTTAAATAAGCTAAAACATTTTTTCCCAAGTATATTCTAAAAAAATTATATTCAATGTTTGTTTTACCCTATCTCAGTTACGGTATACTTGCCTGGGGCAACTGAGCCAAATTACACATTGATAAAATTTTCAAACTACAAAAACGGGCTATTCGTTCAGTTAATTTAGCCGATTTTTATTGTCACACGAATCATTTTTTTTTTCTTTGAGAACAGACTCCTTAAGGTTGCTGACTTGTTTTTATATAACTTAGGCACATTTATGTTTCAGTTATCAGCCAACGGATTGCCTACGTATTTACCCACATGTTTCAGAAAAACTATGCCGTCCATGCTTACCCAACAAGACAAAGAGATTCATTTCATCTTCCACGTACCCGTACACTCCTTGCTCAAAAAACAATTGTTTTTACCGGACCTAAATTCTGGAATGATCTTCCCACCGACTGAATCAATTGCTGTAGTATGTTTATATTCAAACGAAAATTGAAATCAAAATTAATAAATCAATATAACCTGCCTGATTAGAATTTTTCTTTGATATGTTATCTGCAGTATCCTAATTTAATGTATGATGAATCAACCTGCAGTTTATGATTGTTTACTTCTGGTTTATGCTCCCATTATATAATCACTGCATCCGTACCAGTATTAACATATTGAACTAGTTATGAATTTGATTCTGTGTGTGTATATACATGTGTATCTATATGCTATATATTAACTTTTTTACCCTGTTGTTATTCCTTAGGTTCTTGGTTTTTTTCTTTTCTTTTCTTTTTCATCTCTTTTATTTTCTTTTTCCTTTGTACCTTGATAATTTAGCTTTTATATAGTTTCGTCATTATTACTTTGTGTCCTATGATCCATTGAATGCATATCAAATTTACACTGGATGTTTTCTTGGAACCTGCGTTTACAAGCTTTGCTTTTGCGGTTCCATCATATTTCACAAGTTATAGAGAATTGTCTTATGTACCTTATATACGCTGACACACTTTCTGTCCATGACCCGATTTATAACATATTTTGTATCTTGCTTGGTTTGTATTCTTTTTAATGTATTTCGATGAAATGTATCTCAAGTGAAATATGAAAATAGATATGCTGAAACTGTTTACTGTGTCTCGAGTGTAAGACCGGTGCAGTTTCAGTTATTCAATATTCAATTCAATTCAGTATTTCGGTCCCGCATACATAATTGTTTAAATCGCGAAAATTGTGCGAGTACGTGGAAGGTGATAAGCGTCCCGTTGGCGGGTGGGATAATTGTGAACTGAGTAGTTTCTTTTGAACATGTGAAGAAAAACATCAGAAAGATCATTCGTGGAGTATTTATACATGAAAATACCTAAATTGTAATCAAACAAATCAATCAATTTCAAAATTTTATTCTTGTGAAAAAATTCATTTGTATGAGATAATCCGGCATTTTTGATAATTCTGATGGCGCGTTTTTGAAGAAGGAAAAGCGAATCAAGCAAAAATTTGGACGAATTACCCCATGCTAGAATTCCATAGTTGAGGTAAAGGGGAAATCATTGTTGCATATATAATTTGTAATATATGTATGGGGAAGTTATATTTCAGCTTGTTTAAAATTCCAATGTTTCTGGACAAAATTTTACTTAAATAGTTAATATGGGTTTTCCAGGATAGATCACTATCAATTTAAAGTCCCAGAAACTTGATACTATCTACCTGGTTTAAATTGATACCATTGATCTTAACATAATCAGAAACAGAGTTCAGAGAATTGCTGAACAGCATATAATGCGTCTTATCAATACTTAGTGACAACATATTTGCGTGGATCCAGGACTGAACAAATTTCAGTTCATTGTTTAACATATGTATAAGCGTGTTTGAGTTGAATACGATGTGAAAGAAATAAATTTGTGTCATCAGCAAATATGAAAGAAAGAGTCTGGGACGAATTTTGGAGGTCGTTTATGTACAAGATAAATAATAACGGGCCAAGTAGGGAACCCTGAGGGACACCACAAGAAGTTGTTTTCAAGAGAGACATATCCATTTACATAAACATATTGCTTTCTATTAGTACTCTCTAAAAAAATCGAGTGAAAATTTTCACTCTTAAAAGAGTGAATACAAAAAAGAGTGAGTTTCGAGTGAAATTGGAGTGAATTTTGAGTGAAAATGTTAATTTTCACTCATTTTGGAGTGACCTCAGGGATCACTCCAAAATCTTCGAGTGATCCCTGACGTCACTCCAAAATGAGTGAAAATGAGCATTTTCACTCAAAATTCACTCCAATTTCACTCGAAATTCACTCTTTTTTGTATTCACTCTTTTTAGAGTGAAAATTTTCACTCGATTTTTTTAGAGAGTAAGGTAGTCTTTAAACCAATCTTGAGCTGTCCCACGAATGCCGTAATGGCTTAACTTATAAAGCAAAATATCATGGTCTATCGTATCAAACGCTTTCGAGAAGTCGAGAAAAACACCTATAGTATGGGAAGCGTCGTCTAAAGCATGTGCTACTTTATCAATGAAAGCTAACAAAGCGTGGGTTGTGGTATGCTGTTTTCTGAAACCAAACTGAAAATTCGAAAGAATATTGCAGTTGATAAGGAATCTAAGAGTTCGTTTGTGAACAAGCTTTTCTAAGATTTTTGAAATTGAAGTTAAAAGATATACATGTATTGTAATAGTACATAAATACAATTGATTATGATCACTCAAAGGATTCATGAAAATCAAGTAACATGATTAAAATACATAATGGGGAAAAGTTTGAATTTGGTAAGCTTACGAGTTGGTTTACAGCAGTTTAATGAAGCAATTCAATTATGTTCGTACTGAAAAAAAAAAATAACTAGGAGTTGGTCACTCGTGATAACAGGTGAGCTTGTAGAGAACTTTGGATGCAAAAATTGAATTAAAATTAAAGTTGGGATCAAAAATGTTCGCGAAACAGACCAATTTGCAATGTTAGACCTATGTTAAATAATCTATGGACATTCATCACCTGACCTAGGAACAAACCTTTCCATTATCATATAGGCCCTATGTTCTCTGAATTTCAATTAATTCTCAGAGTTCTCTTTGAATTCTGTAGTCGTTGCTTTTAGTGGCGGGCAATTTTCAGGAAGGACTCTGGCGGGCCTTTTCTTTTTCACAAAAACTCTTTTGTTTTAAAGGTAGGCCTAAACTTACTTATTTAAATATGTTGATCAATGTGTTGCTCAGTTTAGAGTCACCTTTCATCATAATGGCCACAACTGGCCCAAAAGACCATATGGAAAAAAAAAAATAGGTCCTAATAAAATAGTGGTCGTTGGTGTATGTCTGAATGTGAACTGACCATGAGCAGATAATAAGGGGATTACTATTCAAGGTACCAAGTATTAAGTCTATATTTTGTGTTGAAGCATAAACATACTTTTTAACACTACTATACAGGCCCTAGTTCCCCTGTAATGACTCCTGCCCTACTGTTGACTTTCCACTGACCTGGGAATTCTTCCCCCGCCCCCCTCGCAGACCGATCCCCGCGCCGCCCTTTCCACATAACAGGGATTGTCATTCATTCAACAGAATTCACGTCGTCCGTCGTGGCCTCCGACGTGATTGTGACACGCTGAACCTGAGTGAGCGGTATCGTTGTTCTAGAGATGCCAAGGCTCTACGTGTGCCTGTCAACGCCCCCTCTCTGGTACAGCCTACCACCCGCGAGACCGCCGTGGATCAAGTTGGCATGGTCCCATATCTAGACTTTTGTGTAGTGTTGTTTCAGCTTCTATCATAGCAGACAGCAAAAACTGTCTAACTCCATTCTTGAATACTGGTAAGCTGCACTTGGACCCCCAATGGGAGTCATCTGCTGACAGCTAAAACATGTGTTAGAGTCAGTTTAGATTCTTCATTACTTTTTATTTATTTTTTCCCATTTATTTTTACTGTACGAAAAGATTGCCCAATTGCCAATGAATGGCAATCAAATGGATAAATCCTGTAGGCTGTAAGGCTGTACAATGAACTGTGTCTACCTGTGGTGAACATCGTCATTTGATGTGTATCATCTTTGTACGACTACTGTACTAACTAGTAAATGGTAGTGGGCGTGGGCACATCAAGGATTACAGATCATTACCGACCTAGTAATTTAACTCATTTGCCTGACGAAGAAAGCCTGATAATTACAATTTGTGTTGAGCAGTAGGTCGGGTGCCTACATGATGCATCATTGTATGGACATGCTTTTTATCACTCTAGTAGACCATCATAGTAGGGTCTAGATCTAGACTAGTAATAGTAAGTAAAATACAGAGTAATTATTTAGTTTCATATGACATATCACTAACAACATGTACTAAATCTAATAAATTCATTTGTCATATTCGATCAACTTGTCCCTCACACTAATAATTGCATTCCCCCTGCTTTCTGAAAGAAGTTAGGCAAAGTGAAAGTATGTTGAATTTTCTTTATATTTTCTTTATAATTGTTATCCACACATGATGTCATAAACTGAAGTAGTCTCCTTATCCAGTCATTACTCCACCAAAACTTTAAATATTTGTAACTTTTGCATACGTGCACAGCATAGATTGTCCGCTTTTCCATAAACTTTCCCTGATGTGTTCTGATAATTTCCTGCTTTCACCTGTCAATCCCCATTGCTTTTTGGGTTTGGGTTTCTTTAACATAAATTCACTCTGCAAAATCTATCAATCATCTCAGAGAGTACCGTACCACTGCGATGAAGTCATGGTCTTTTGTTAAATAGCTTGGATCGGATTCAGGGTACGAGCATGGTAAGCAACAATAGTGTTCACAGATGCGTGGGCCAGGTGAGATTGTTTAGAACCAGTTTCCATGGCGATGAATGATTCTGACATCACACTTTGGTACTCTTTACCCAGTTTGAGTGTGCGGAGACAGAAGAGATCATGATCCGAACATACGTGGAGGGCTTCCATGACGAGGAAGCAGTCTCCAGGATGCGGTACTCGCCCCTCGGCAACACGGGCATGGACGTTTCTGCTGTAGGATTTGGTAAGATAATTAGTGTAAACACTGTTAGGTGATGATAATTGCACAAAGGTAGTGGTTTATATACTGTAAAAGTAGATATTTTTGCACCAGTAATTTTTTTGCGCTTTCCTGAGTAAGATGAATTTCACTTGTTTGTAATTCCACTTGTTGTAATTCCACGGAATCAAGACATTACATAGTGGTACATATAACAAGCAAAAACGTTATGGGCAATTCCGCGGTTAGTAACGTTACATTTAAAGAAATTTAGATATTTATCTTTACTACTAAATCACCATTTATTCATTTCAAGTCAAAATCATGTTAAAACATGTTCATCCTCCCCAGGTCTATGATATAGAAAAGAATGAGTACAATCAAATAAATATTAGAATTGCTATGGCAACTAAAAGGGCTGGTTAGTAACGTTACGAAAAAAGGACATGACAAAAAAGTCACTGTCTTGTAACAAAAAGTGTGCAAAATTTCAAGTTGCTTCAAACAAAGTGTTGCATTAATTTCAATTATTGCATCATGACAAATGTTCACGCAAATATTTTTAGCAGTTCGACCGATAATTTATGAGCTAGACCCCCAAATGCATGGTTAGTAACGTTACGGTTAGTAACGTTACATTTGTCCGGAGTAATTCCGCAGGTCATTTCACCCTTTTGTAATTGACAAAATGCCACATGACTTCTGGAGTATTTAAATGTATTCATCTTTTACCTTTTAGCAAAAAATTTGAGGGAAAAATTTCAGAGCAACCAACTGTAATTTGCATTTAAGTGAATTTCAGCATCCCCAGTCCCACATGTACATTTTAAATGATGGTTTTAGATCTCGCAAAATCAATAAATACGAAAAATAAAATCTACTGAATTTGAAAGACCTTAGTGATTGGTGAACATCCATGGCATTAGTTGATACCTAAATTAAAGAGTAAGATAAAGAGGCACATTTCTTTTATTCATGTCATGTCCACCTAACTGCGGAATTGCCCTTATCATGTTTTTTTTTTCACGTTAGTCTCTGGTCATGGGAAATGTGCAAAAATTTCCACTTTTACATTGATAACAAAGAAAAACCCTACTTCTGGTAGATTCCATTGCTTTTGCACCATGCTGTGCATCTTTGGCTCTGTTGAATGCAAATATGTTTAGTGCTGGAAAAAAAAATACCCTCATTGGAATTTTTGTATCGTGTGGTATTAACATATTGATCCTAATAATGGCAGAATTAACTCCAGAAGCTTTACAAGTTAGTCATCTAAGATATTTCCTAAGAAGCAGTCTACATCATCAGATGTAAGGTGTTGTTTGGATGGGAAGAAAATGTCATTTTAGGAAATAAAACATAAATAGAAAATCTGCCAAATGTCATTGCCCAACAAAACCTCAAGTTAAGTTAAACAGTTTTTGACATGAATCTCTTGATTTTACACCAATTCACATTCAAGTAAAAGTCTGACATCTGGAGGATACAGTACTGTCCACTGGAGATGATTCATCCCTCTGTGTTGCGGTCATGTCGCAGCATGGAAAAACATCTTATCGAATAGTTGCAATAAATTTTCTGACTTTTTGCCCTAACTGCACATACAGTTTGTGACGATGAGCTGAGAGTTGACAGATATGTTAATAATTCACCTCTTACTTACACACTTTCTGATTTTTCTAACATTTTTTTTTTTTTTTTTTTTTTTTGGGGGGGGGGTCAATTTTGTTTCTGTCTTGCAGGTGCCTCACCACTGGGCTTCCCATATTATGGCACAGAGGGCCCATCTGCGGAAAGATGCAGGGCTACGGTAGAAAAGGCACTCTGCAGTGGCATCAATTACATCGACACTGCTCCCTGGTACGGCCAAGGCAAGTCCGAGGAGCGACTGGGCGTGGTAAGTGTTGGGACACATTTCCCTTCGCTGTTTGCAGATTTATAAAAACAGTGTATAATCTCAAATTGTATGCTTCATGGTGTGGTACAGCAAGTGCATACTAGTACAGTGGACTCTCATTATAACAAAGTCCTTGTGACCAGCAATTTTCTTTCGTTATATCAAAATTTCATTATAACTGAACAAATGAACAATAGATAAACATGTTGTGGCCTGAATTTTTACTTCATTGTAGCTGGTATTATCTTATATCCGTGTTCATTGTAACGAGAGTGCACTGTATTGAGATAGGTTCGTGTTGTTGGTTTGATGTAGACTGGCCTCAAGATTTCCTGTGAAGATTTTACATCTGAAGAGCTTGCTTGATCCATCTTTTATTGGCAAATAACAATTTTTCTTGGAAATAGGGAGTGGGGAGAATCTAGTCTAGAGCAAATAACATGTAAGATAAAAGAATATCAAGGTATAAATATATCATCCAAGACAGCTAAATTTCATCTCTTTGCTCAACCAGATTTCAACTTAGAGTGACAGGGGAAAGAGAATCAAATCCATTCCCTTTCCTCGACAGTTCTGTAACTGCTTCAAATTCACTGCAAGCATTGATGGACATTACTTCCATGGACTATTCCTTCTGAAGTCTTTTTACAGTTTGGGATACAACTTCAAACGGATGAGGAATGTTTTATTTGATTTTGTCACTCGTGAAAGGTTATATTGCTGTACAAAGGAAAACAAGGAATAATTGTTTTGCCGTCATGATCAATGGGCTCTGAAACATTTAATAGATATACCACGGTATCTTATATTCAAATCTTTCTGTTTATTCTAGATATCCATAGATTCCTTGATAATGTACTTGTTTATAAAAAAAAAAAAAAAATGAATGAATAATCACTCCAAAATAATATTCTTTATGCCTTGAGATTTTTTGTTTGTTTTGTTTTGTTTTGTTTTGTTTTGCATGTCAACTGTTGTAGCAATCTCTTTTGCAATACTAGTTAGATGAGGATGTTAATTCTGCTTTTGCTCCACAAGAATAAGCAGTATAACATGATTACCTTGTGAGGATTCTTCTTGCCTCTGTGAAAATTGGCTTAATGTTGCATCCTAATCATGTATTTGTGCAAAGGCACTGAAGGGCATTCCGCGAGAGAGCTACTTCATCGCCACGAAGGTGGGCCGCTACGAGACAAATGTGGAGAAAATGTTCGACTTCACAGCGGAACGCACCGCTCGCAGCGTGGACGAGAGTCTTGCCCGGCTCGGTCTAGACTGCGTCGACATCATCCAGGTTGGTGCATTCCCCATGCGTCGTTTTAAAACCCAGCTAGCTCAGGGATACTGTGGAGTTGGAAGGCTGGCCCGGCTCAGATACTTTTGAGAATCCCCGTAACAAATATGTACAGTGGACTCTTGTTATAACAAAGTCCTCGGGACCGGCAGTTTCCCTTTGTTATATCGAAATTTCGCTATAACCGAACAAATAAGCAATAAAAAATGCATAGTGTAGATAACGCTATGGCCTGAATTTTTTCTTCGTTGTAACTGGAATTTCGTTATGACTATGCTCGTTATAACGGGAGTGCACTTGTATAGCTTTAGCACATATCCTAATCTAGACCGGAGTTGACTATTACCGATGAGTGTTCGTTTTGATGCTTCTATTTGCTGGTTGGTGCTGTTTGTGATTTAGTGGGCAACAAATTAATTGGGCCACCATGAATCCCCACCCTATTAGGTCTTTAACCCTTTTTGTGCTTTGAAATTGAAATTGAAATTGAAATTGAAATTGAAATTGAAATTGATCATGTTTATTGCCATCCAAAAACACACAGACAGGTGAAAAGTCTAAAGACTTTATAGTTCCTGTTTACAAAATTCAAATTATACATAAATTCATGAAAATTGTTTGCTGGTTGCCTGGCGTGCAGGTGGGTTTTCTTCACCAGTCGACACAATAGGGAGCTTTAGATTTTTGCGATGCATACATTCAGAGCAAAAAAAACCAAAAACATAAAAGCAGTTCTGCACATGTGCAAATTTGCTCGTAAAAATCAACCTCGCGTCATCTGAGTTTGCACTGTCAGTTCTAGGCTATTTTTGTGTCCGCTCAAATTCACACCACAGAGAGCTACGTGATGCTATGATCCTATTGGGATGCCATTTCACTTTGTAAGGGCTCCGTCCTCGAGTAATCTAGAGCTACTTGACAACACGATGCAGCCCCCCCCCCCCCCCAATTATTGGGGAGAAAAAAAGAGAGAAAAAATAGAGCATGAAAGTATGCTTAAAATTGCAAGCTGGCAACCCTAAAAATGAAAAATCTCCCTACCATGGGAGGAGGAATGATTTTTATTTGTTGTTGTGAATGATAATAATAATAATTGATATGATTTATGTAGAGCCAAATCCACTCTGCAGAGTGCCCTAGGCGAGGAAGGAAGAGAAAGTGAAGGAGATAAAGAACATACGAATTTCAAAATACATGTGATGAGTAATCAAATGGAGGCCATAAACAGGTGAGTTTTTAGACTGTTGTTGTTTCTTCTTCACTTCTTCTAGGCTCATGATGTTGAGTTTGCACCAAGCCTTGAAGTTGTGCTGGAAGAGACTCTACCAGCTTTGGCAAGGGCAAGGGATGCTGGGAAGGCGAGATTTATCGGTATCACAGGCTACCCCATCAGTACTCTAAGGTGCGTTTTTCATCGTTCTCTCCATTGGCTTCCTGTTGAAAAGTGAATTATTTTCAAAATTGCTCTTCTTGTGTATCATATGGTTCACTCAACTGCACCCGAGTATCTCCAGAATTCTTTATATTGTTATAACCCTCCTCGCAGACTTCGATCATCCACTTCCTTTTCATTTCAGATACCTAAGGTTAAGCATTCATGGGGAACTCGTTCTTTCTCCCACATTGGACCAAAAGATTGGAAAGATATCCCTGTCACTGTTCGCCAGTCATCCTCTGTGGAATCATTTAGAACATTCCTAAAAACATATCTGTTTAATATGTTGTAGGAAACAAAAAAAGTGCAGATGTCACATAATTCCTTTTTTCTCTCTCTCTCTCTTCCTTCTTTCTTTCTTTCTTCTCCTAACCTTAACCTAAAAAAGTGCCATGAGCATCTTTTGATGGACTGTTGCGCTATAAAAGTATACACTATTATTGTAATATCCAGTCCCACAGTTGCTAAAGAGCACTTGCCAAGTTGGTTTTAGTCAAAGTTTGATCCTCTCATCCTCTCCAATCTAAGAATCATAAAAAACCTGCGGTTTGATGTTAGTTCGATCTTTTTAGCATAACATAATTTTCATTATTGCTTGTATATCATGAGGCATTATTTTAAAAAAAAAAATCACTTTCATTAGAGCTCAGTTGTGGTCATATCATTGAAAATTTTAGTTTCAGAATTATTGAATGCCTGTAGATCACTCAATCTATCCCTATATTGTCAACATGTTTAGATGATCAGGATAAGTGTTTCTGAGTGAAATTGCAAAATTTTGTTGTTGTTGTTTTGGTTTTTTTTGTCCCCGCCGAACGAGTTCGAGCAGGGGACTATGAAACGGGCTCCGTACGTGTGTGTGTCCGTGTGTCCGTCCGTCCGTCTGTCCGTCCATCTGTGCGTCCGTGTGTGATCAAAATGTTCAATTTGCTACCTCTCTGTCATTTATGAGCCAATTTTGATTCTGTTTGCTTTATATGATAGCACTACATGGGAGCTTTGAAACTTCTACACAGAATTTCAGTTGTGACCTTTGACCTTGACCTTTGACCTATATTGTACATTTTGCTTCAAAATGCTACTCCTTTGCCATTTCTAACCCAATTTCGATTCCGTTTGCTTTGTGTGATGGCACTAGGTGAGGGCTTCAAAACTTCTGCACAGAATTTTGACCTTTCACTTCTTTGACCTTTGACCTTGATTTTTGACCTATATTGTACATTGGCTACAAAATGCTACTCCTTTGCCATTTCTAACCCGATTTCGATTCCGTTTGCTTTATGTGATGGCACTAGGTGAGGGCTTCAAAACTTCTACACAGAATTTTGACCTTTGACTTCTTTGATCTTTGACCTTGATTTTTTACCTATATTGTACATTTTGCTACAAAATGCTACTCCTTCACCATTTCTAGCCCGATTTTGATTCCGTTTGCTTTATGTGATGGCACTAGGTGAGGGCTTCAAAACATCTACACAGAATTTTGACCTTTGACTTCTTTGACCTTGATTTTTTACCTGCATTGTACATTTTGCTACAAAATGCTACTCCTTCGCCATTTCTAACCCAATTTCACTTCCGTTTGCTTTATGTGATGGCACTAGGTGAGGGCTTCTAAACTTCTGCACAGAATTTTGACCTTTGACTTCTTTGACCTTTGACCTTGATTTTTTACCTATATTGTACATTGGCTACAAAATGCTACTCCTTCGCCATTTCTAACCCAATTTCGATTCTGTTTGCCTTATGTGATGGCACTTGGTGAGGGCTTCAAAACATCTACACAGAGTTTTGACCTTTTACTTCTTTGACCTTTGACCTTGATTTTTTACCTATATTGTACATTTTGCTACTAAATGCTACTTCCGGCGGGGACATATATTACGCTCCGCGTAATTTCTACTTTTCCTTGTTTTTGCTGATTTTGTACAAATTTAAGTTCTTTCACAGAACTTAACATCACATCATCATGTCTGCTTAATTGCAATTTAAATTCCTTACATGACCCTGCATCACAAAACCAACTGACACCAACAAAATGTCTCCTGACATGGATTTTTTAGTCAAGGGCAGATTCTGAAAGAGTAGACTCTAAGCTTTAAAATGATGTATAACTCAGTTCAAATGGATTCTCCTAACCTATCTAAATAGTTGAAAGAAAGCACACACTCCGGAAAAGTGTGAACTGAGAAAAGAGGCTCTAAAGTACAGGGTCTATTCAAGCGTTTTCTATCTTTACCATCTGTGCTAGCTGTGCGATGAATGGGACAAAAACAGGCTGTAAACCACTGAAGCAACAAGAATGAAGGGATTATTAGATTAAGCTGAAATTGAGCCTGCATTCTGTTCATGATTAATGCAAACTTTCGAAGCAGTAGCATTATCTTTTCAAAAGTTATTATAGTTGAAAGTGAAGAGTTTGCAAAGGATTTTCAAGAAATGGAGAGGGACCTCTAAGACATACTTGATCTAAATACTCTACAAAAAAGAGGGTTGTAGAAAAACTGCTGAAAAAAATGCTTTCCTATTCATTTTATGATCCCAAACTTAAGAATAGTGTAGACAAAGAATGGCTCTTACAGAAAATATGAAAAACTTAGAATTGACTCGGTCGACCCATTTCATCTTTTTTGAGTCATTTTGTAAAATCAAGGGATGCGACTTTTTGTTGGTTTTGTGATTCACATATACCAAAAGAATAGATAATCTAAATGCAAAAATATCTTATCAAAATCGACAAACCATTATAAAAACACATAGACCGTACTGAAGTTACAAAGGAAACAGTGAATCCCTACAAGCACCTATACCACAGTGTGGGGATGCGTCTGTTCTGCCAGCATGGGGAATCTACCTGTGTGAACAGTGCTCCACAACAAAGTCAGGGAAGTCTTAACTCGTTCCATACCGGAACCTGGTGGCCTGTGTATTAAGTCTTTGGGGATTTAAGAATTCAGTATGGAGTGGATTAATCTTTTCCAGGGAACAGAATGTTGAGATAACCACCTAGATGGTAGGGAGTATGGAGACCTTCAGAGATCAGATAGGATAGAAGTACATGGGATAGAAGAGAGAAGGATTTACAGGAAGGTACAGAATATATGTGCAATATTCAGAATATGCCTTGTATATGACACTGTAAATTCACCCTAAATTAAGTGTGTCATATTCTCCAATTCATCTTGTGTAAACAACTAATTAAAAAAAAAATTCCAAGAAGTTAGTATACAATGAAATCAGTCTTGCAGATAATCCAAAGGGAACCAGATATGGGGTTGTGGGCTGTATCCCCCCCCCCCCCCCACACACACACACACGCACACATTCTTTTGGCTCTTTTCCTTTTTATCTTGAGGAATGACAATTGAGCAGATAAGAATAGATTCTTCCCATTGAAGTTTCTACATCGCCTAGTACAATCAACACAGATCAATGAGCACAGACAGCATTGGGCCTTTGTGGTTTTTGTATTGGACTCCTCTCTCTCTCTCTCTCATGGGAAAATGTTTTTTTCTTTCCGTCTCAGAATGATTAACCCCCGAGGGCAATAACACCCCCCCCCCCCCCCCCCCCCCCCGGCTAAATACTGGTTAGTGATATTAAAGGTTAGAGTAAAGATTAGCATTAGGTTTAGGTTTAGGTTTAGGGTCTAGATTTTGGGTTAGGGTTAGGGTTAGGATTAGGTTCATGATTAGGATTAGGGTTAGGGTCAGGGGAAGGGTCTGGGGTAATTGCCCAGGGGGTAATTGCCCTAGACTCCGTTTTTCAAATGGGCAAAACATGAGTGTGGCAATCTATATACAGGCTTATGAACATGAAAGACACATTCTCATTCCATTGTGCTCATGAATGCAGCAATAGTACACTTGAACTCAGCATGTTGTTCACATGAACACAGCATGTTATATACGTGAACATGGTATGCTAGAGGGGTAAAGAATGGGGTATGGAAAAGAGCAGTGTGTCAGTGGACTGATTCTTCTTCAATAGTTTAAACACTGGGGAGGGAGGAGCTAAAAAAAGCCCCCTCAACATTTTGCATGATTTGTGTGTGTGTGTGTGTGTGTGTGTGTGTGTGTGAGTGTGTGTGTGTGTGTTTTCTGTAGCAGAAAAAAGATGTGACGCTGAAATTGCACGACTCTTCTTTCTTTCACATCTATTGCACATTTTGAGGCCTAGTTTGCACAAATCAGGGGTAAGCTTGCAGAGATATAGCATGTATTTGGGACAAACATCACAAAAAATGGCTCTTTCCAATTATTTTTATGGGTTATATGGGTTATAGGTGTCATCAGAAGAATCTCTCTTTGTATGAATTTCTTTGCATGACATTCCTTTTTGCTATCATAAACTATTAAACTGAGTAATGCAAAAACCAAAGAATTGCAAACAAGGAATTATAAAATCGATTAAACACAAAGAATTGGGAAAGGAAGAGAGAAATAACAAACTTTTTTTAAGTATTCATTCTTTGCTAATATGCATAAGGATTTTACATTTGGATTATGGGCATACAGTATATTGTAAAAACATACACTAAATATCTCCTTTTTTCAACTTACAAGTAGAAAACACCCCCCCCCCCCCCCCATCATGCAGCTTCAAAATGTGCCTCCAAAACCCCAGTGTGGTATTGTTATGGATGCAGATGATTGCATAATCCTAAATTAGAGAAGTAGTGTCTTGATGATGGTACAAAGTTGAAGAGAAAAATGAAAAATTAAAGACGAAAAGAAAGATATGACACCAGGGGATTCCCTGCTTGGTAGACAAGATGATGACGTTAGCCTTGAAGAACAGTTCTGCATCAGAAAAACTGCTCATTTCAGCCTTGCTAATGAACACATAACAGCAGCCCTTGAGACCTTCACAGAAAATTTGTATGGATGCGTCTGATAGGATAAACCAGTGGATAGCAATTTTATGTATTCACATGATGTGTACAAATACTGTACTCTTGTGTCATATGCCCTTGGCTGTTTTGTTGTATTTTGCTTTGTTATGGTGTTTTTTTCTTTTTGTTCATTGGTTTGAATTTGTGTGTGGGGTTTTTTTTTCAACTTTCCTATACCATTTGCTTTGCAAAGTATATGATATACGAATCATGTTTTATCCTGGAAACAAATTAGAATTCAGTCACAAATATTGTTCACATTTTAGTTTAGTTTTATCATATAGGCCTAAGCATTCCTCTTTTCCATTGTTTGGTATTATCAATTTATCTGATCTGAACTTCTTATCTGCTCTCCATTTCTCATTCACAAACACTGATTGTTCGGGGCTTTAGCACAGCAACACAAGCTTGCTTTTATGTAGATCCCGTCATACTTCTCTATGTACAACCTGAACTGTAATTTTGATTTCCACCAGTAATGGCCGTGAATATTATGTTTGTTTGTTCTTTTGTTTGTTTATTATTGACAAGGTACTAGAATTTTTGATGTAACATTACGTAAGAAGTATGGAACAAATTGTGTATGTCTCTCACAATATTTGCAGGGAAATTGTTGAGCGGAGTAAAGTGAAGATAGACACAGTGCTGTCCTACTGCCATTTAGATCTCAACGATTCATCCCTTCTCCAACATATTTCATTCTTCAAGGTTAGTTTGACCTTAAAAGTACAACTTTTTGTCTGTTTTTGTTTTTGTTTTGTTTTGTTTTTGTTTTGTTTGTTTTTTTCATATTCCCATGTCACGAGTGCCAAAAAGAGTAGCCCATCTTCTTTGGGACCATGATTAAAAGCCAGGAACTTAATTATCCCTTGCACTGTTACATCACCATATGTACATTGCTGAAAAAAAAATCTAGAAAAGATTTGAGGTAGAACCCAATGAGACATCATTCCTATTCATTATCATCATCATCATCATCGTCATCAGATGTTACATTACTCTTTGTGTATTACGTGGACTAACTGTACAAAAAATGGTAATTCAACTTATGGCTTATTCAGTGCTTAAAATAATCTTCTTTTGACAAGTGTCATATATATAGTTCTGGTTTATGTGTTTCCTGACTTTTTTGTCTGCTTTTACACCTGCGTGCACTCATTCTTTGCTTACCATTGATGTTCATCATACTTTCCTATGGATGGGGAATATTTCAGGGCGCAAAGAAGTCAGTTGGTCAGATCAGTACTTCACTCAAAATGTCATATTTCATGCCATCATATTGTAGATGTGACATTTGGGTATTCATTCATTTGTTCATTCTATGCACTTTTGATCATTCACATTCTTTTATTCAATCTTTTCTTTCACCTTTTTCCTTCATTAATTCACAAATTCATTGTTTTCCACTCTCAATCTAGTACTGTTTATATCACGGAAAGAAATTGATGAGTTGTCACAATCTGAGCCAAAAATGCACCAATGTGTGGAAGGCTAGTCTCTTAGCCTTTACTCTATTGTAAAACCAGAAATTGCATGAAACTTTAATGAATTTCATAAAGAGCCAAAATTCACAAAAGTAAAATGTATATGAAAGTTGGGTTGTTGTTTTTTTTGTCTGCACAATGCATGTTTATGTAGTATAATCATAATTTCTTCATGGTCGACAATTCTTGAAAAGGGACATCAGCTCCAATCTGCAAAAGCTTCATGCCGGGAATAAATGTTCCTGGTTTAACAGTACTGTCATTTTTGTTTTTCATCTGCCCCCCCCCCCCTCCCCCCCATTTGTAGGAGAGAGGAATAGGACTGATATCAGCCTCCCCCCTCTCCATGGGGCTGCTCACCCCCCAGGGCCCCCCTGCCTGGCACCCTGCCTCAGACGAGGTGAAGGAGACGTGTCTGGCTGCCTCCAGCTACTGTCGGGAGCACTCTGTGGACTTTGCCAAACTTGCCCTGCATTATGCCTTCTCCCACCGGGATGTCTCCACGGTCCTAGTCGGACTGGATCGGTCAGTCCAATCAGTCGTTAGCAAATGTTAGACCCGTCAATACCTAGAAACTTTGCAATTCTGTGATTTGGTGCTGTTAAACTCTGAAACTGTAATTCTTGCTACTCATTGGTAGAGTTTCAAGGTGTATCTGGAGTGAGAAATTCCCTTTGATTTGAGCCCTTGCTTGTTCACATATTTCATTATTTGTTTCTTTTCAAGGATGTCAAAACCTTGTAATCACTGAATATATCACTGACTCTTAAATTGGCACTGCAGTGCAAAAGATTGAATTGCCTGTTTCTTAGCACATTATTGTAAAGTTTTTTTTTTTTTTCCTGAATCATGTAGATTTTATGCATTTAGTCATTTCCATGTCATGTTTTATTTCATGGTATGTGCAGTAAGAATTCAGAGTTGCCAAATGAATGATAAATAAATTTGAAGAATACAAATGCACAAGGTAAAGTGCATTGAAATTCTTCATATATTTGATAAAGTCCTGTCAATCCTAACATTTGAAGCATAAGCTATATGTTATAGATTAGAGACATGATATATGGTTGAATGATTTCAGAATTTGCAATAGTGATGGAGATTTTAAGAGAATATCATCAACCATGTATTTTATGTTGGTGTTGTGTCAAAAGGGCTGCAGGGATGGATTGCGTAGTTCATAAAAGAGATAACTGTCACAAGAGTCTCGATAAGGGATATAGTATAAACCTAAAACTAATCAAGAACAAAAGTAAACAAACAAGTAAGTTGAGAGCACAAAAAGTATACTATGATATATTAAGACTTCAAAATGCAGAGTTCTGAAAACGCTGTCACATTCAATTTTCTTCTTCTTTTTTTCTCCACTCGTTATTACACAAACAGGCCTGAGTACGTGGAATCAAATTTGAATGTTGCACACAACAAACTCAGTGATACAGAGGAGAAGGCCTTAGTGCACATCCAGGAAAGGTAGCGATGTAAAATATTTCTGTCTCCATGTCATAAATCTATTCTTGTATACAACTTTTGATAGGACTTCACATTTTGGTTAATAGTCCATGGTATGCAGTTGCCATTGCATGGTGTCCATTGTCTTGCAATGAACTAGCCCTGAGCAGGGAGGTTTCGTCTCACCTCCCTGCCCTGAGTTGGAGTACTGAACCAACACTCTTACACATTTCTTTGTCAGCTAGGACAAAGAAAGAGAATCTCTGCTAAGATGTGTCAAATGCTATAATGTGATAAATGTGAGCACGTGTGGTATATTTGTATCGCATATGCTGTTATTAGGACCCTTGATTATATTCCTTATTGTGATTAATTCTACTACCACTATACAGCTATAAATCTCATTATTATCATCAGTTGTAGTATAACAATAGTGGCTACTGGTATAGCGCACAGGGCCACCTTTTAGTGCTTATGGTGCTTCAAAAATGAAAAGATAGATCACTACTACTACTACTACTACCACCACTACTACTACTACTACTACTGCTACTACTACTACTACTACTACTACTACTACTACTACTACTACTTCTACTGAGGAGAAGGCTTAGGGGAAGGCTTAGTAGTAGTAGTATTTAGTAGTTGTTGATGTATAAGTACTAGCAGTAGTAGGTGTAGTAGTTGTAGTAGCAGTAATAGTAATACTACTAGTAGTTAACAGCAGCAGCAGTAGATGTATTAGTAGTAGTGGTAGTAGTAGTAGTAGTAGTGATAGTAGTAGTAGTAGTAGTAGTAGTAGCAGGGTTGTCAACTCTCACGCATTGAGTTTGAGACTCGCGCAATTCAACCAATTTTGACTGTCTCACTCTGATAAACGAAATCTCACGCTAAACCCCCAAAATGGAATGTACGTGACTACAAAAATAAATATATCTCTAAATTCTCTGATATTCCGAATATCGATATGCCCAAGCCCAAAATATCGAGATTTTCCCACACAGGTGTAAAGCTTAGCCACTAATAATCGTTTTCGGTTCGCGCGCAAAGACAAGCTATTGGATTACGATTGGTTTCTACGTATACCACGTGAGCGTAATTTGTACTTTTGGCAAATTACAGTACATGTATGGCTATGACGTGTGCTTTACATCGCTTTACATACACTGACTGTGTACGTACGGCCGCACAGCAGGCCGCCAGGCGCTAGCCAGGTGGTCGCTCCGCTCCCTCACAGTGTCTCGCGCCAAACTCTCACTCAAGGTTGGCAGCCCTTTAGTAGTAGTAGTAGTAGAAGATGTAGAAGATGCTGTAGTAATAGTTACTGTAGTAATAGTAGTGTTGTATCCTTGTGAAGAAAAAAACAAACAAACATATGTATATTTATATATATTTCCTTATGTATTCCTAATAGATGTTTCCATTTTCTTTGTATAAGGTACTTCCCCTCTGGAGTGAGTCGATCGTGGGAAGGAACGGAGGTTAACAGATACTGGCAGAAGCTCAAGGCGAGGCGTGCACAGCAGCCAGGGGAGCCTGGGGGCGAAACCAGCTGAGTGTTCCACACTCCCAAAATTCCCTCTCTCACTCTCGACGACAGAGAGTGTCCCATTCCCCCAAACATTATAACAACAACTACATCCAAGCAAAACAATCAAAAGAATCACCCAAACCAAGAGAATCAGCTGGAAACACCCCTTGGTTTAGGGAGCGATTCTTCTGTAATGCATTTTTCTTCTCAAGTTTTCTATATCATTAGCAGGTCTGGTCCGTGTCTATGAATTACTTGTAGCATTGATCCAATAAATGCACCAGACTGTAGACAGTCCAATATGCAATATTGAATTATGACTGAGAAACAGTAACGCCACTTGACTCAGAAGCAAATTCTATATGGGCATTTTTCTGTATGGACCTAGTAAAGAGACTGTTCCATGTGCAATGTACCTGTGCATACTTGATGGAATATTTTGGGCATTTTGTGTGGCATTGATTGCTTGGATGTCTGGCAAACGTCAGACAAAATTTCCTTTTGTCAGGCAAAAGTCTTTGTTATCGAGGTATTCATGATACAAATGTATTTGAATGTGTTATCAAACTGCTCCACTGTGCCTTATCAAATAGGGAAGTGTCACTGCCTGTGACTGATTGACCCTACTGTAATCTAATGTATTTGAGGCTTCTATTACTGTTATGGTGTGCTACTCTGAATAGCTGTGAGTCCCATGAACTTACCACCCGTGAAGCACCATTGCATTAACTTGTCCCCTAAAAGACTCTAAATCCCCATAAACTTTCTACACAATCCATTAGCTTCCAGTATGTAAGGGATTAGTGATTTTGATCACAGCATTTCCTTCCATTCACATATGCAAGTTATGAAATGAAAGTGGATGCAGCTGTGGGCTACCCCCTCACCCCCCCCCCCCAAAAAAAAAAAAAAACAACAACAAAACAAAACAAAACAAAACAAAAATGAACAACTCTATTGGAGGAAAGGGCCATAAAGAATAGTGTAGATTATGTGATATAGGTTAAGTAGAATGTTGTTTTGTTTTGTGTATTTTTCCATTGAGTATGCATGCACTATGCATGGGGTTCATTGTTTGAGATATGCAATACGAAATTTGGGTGGGATTCCGTCCCAGTAAAATCCATTAGGTGTGCTCACAAATAAAGAAAAAAAGGAAAGAGAGGTTAAACTCCGGCCGAAGCTGCCTGGAGCACATTACTTAATGGCCGACAGCATTTCTGTTTTTTTTGCACAGCATATTCGACTTGTGACGGCAGCACGATCAGACACGTTTCCAGTAGAAAAAAAAAAAGGTAAACAAAATGTATGGTTGGGGATATTTTTAGAGATAGGCAGGTTATGTGAATGAATCAATTTTGTTTTGTTTGGGGTTTTGTTTGTTGTTTTTTTTGAGGGGGAGGAGGTTAATCTAAAGAATAAGAAGTAGCTTATTTAATTTTCTACCGTGTTGATTTGTATAGTCACCAATGGTCAGCAGAGACTTTTGATGAGACTTCTTAACCCATCCCCTACAAGATTCTTTTGTCCCATGGACTCAGTACAAGACCAAACAGATTCTAGTAGACTGGGGGTTAAGGGAGAAATTTATGGAGAAAAATGATGAATTTTTCAAGTACTATCGAATTTAAGCCCAAAGTTTATGAAACCCAGGATACGTTGCAATTGACACCACTAGCTGTAGGCCTAAATGCCAGCCATGCTGCATATTTGATTTTTATTATTACTCGGTGCTCATTTCTGTTTTGTTTTTTCGTCTCGTATGGATATGTAGAGTTTTCTATTGACTTTCCTGACTTTTGTTTTGTAGTAAGTTTGGAATGAAATGTTGATATGTGTGTCCAGCAAAAGCAATCACTGATAGGAAAGAAGAATGCTTGCTGCAGTGTGGAGTCAAATTTTGTCATAACAAATATTTTTGTCTCTTTTGTCATAAGGGATTTGGTTAATTTTACACTAAAAAGAGAGTATAAAGAAAATCCAGCATTTGACAAGTGCTGCACAAACTTTACCACACTTCAGATCATGTACTGCTTGATAGAATTTTAACATTATATTTTTTTTTTTAAATACAGTGGCAGACTGTCAGGAATTTAAGTGACATCTGACTAGTGTAAAAAACAAAAATGTCATTTCGCCATTAGATCTGGCATCCCATGGGAAAATCATCTTACGGGGATATTAGAGGGGCTTTCATGCTTATATGACTGAAGTTACTTTGGGAGAATTATATGCCATGCACACCCACAAAAAAGCATAAAAAATATGATTTCTTTTTTTTCCAGAAACTAAAGTTCCTTTGCCAGAGAGGATGTGTCATACTGTTGTGTTGATGATGTAAATGTTGTCTGAAAAATGATTATGATTGTGGAAAAAAAAACAAAGTCTTCCAATGAAAAATGGTGTAGAGTTACCTATTCGATCATGTACAAAACAGGTGTGACCGTGCATCACAAAACCAACAAAAAGTTGCACCTCGTGATTTTACGTGAGGACTAAAAATAGGTGAAATAGGTCAGCCAAGTCAATCTCGACTTTTTCATATTTTCTGTAAGAGCTATTCTTATCCTACATTACTCCTAAGTTTGGGATCATAAAATGAATGGGAAAGTGTGTTTTCAGCAGTTTTTCGACAATTTTTTTTTTTAGATTAGTGTGATCAGGTATGTCTGAGAGGCAATTTGTCATTTCTTAAAAACCCTTTATACATTCTTCCCTTTTGACTCTAAGAACTTTTGAAAGGATAAAGCTACTGCTTTAAAAGTTGTTTATTAGTCACGGGAAGAGTGTGCTAATAGAGCATGAGGAATTTCAGCTTGATTTGATAATCCCTTGATCATTGTTGATGCTGCGGAGATTGTTTTTTGTCCCATTCATTGCACAGCTAGCACGGTTTGAGAAAGATTAAGCGCTTGAATAGGCCTTTCTTTCCAATATTTTAGATAAGTTTAAGAGAGTCCATTTGAATTGAGTAATACATCATTTTAAAGCTTAGAGTCTGGTCTCTCCGAATCTGCCCTGAACGAGTAAAAACCCATGTCTGGCGACCTTTTGTTGGTTTTGTGATGCATGGTCACACAAATGCGGAGGCTTATAATAGGGTGCATTACAGTCTTGTAATCAGGACGTGGTATATGTTGTGTGTAAGCATTCCGTCCCCTCTAGTAAGAGGCAAAGTACTCTGTCCCTCGGATAGGACATAAAACGGAATTCTCGTGTGTGTGTTAGCCACGACACACGCACGTCAGCAAAAGGATCCCACTTCATTCATTCATCGCAAAGAGCAGGGTGCCAACCCGGTGAAGTGGTCCCCTACCCACCCACACAAGAAAACGGGCGAATGATGCCGACCACTCGTGGTTCGTTCCAGTGAAACGGTGTCGACCAGGTACACTGTGCCATATGCTTGAATGAATAAAGGATGGGGTATATTGGTTAAGGTGCTGGTTTTTTTATGTTCTTTTTATTATGTGGTGTCATTTTTTCTAGTCAATTATGTACCAGCGTGTTAATCCCATTTTTAAAATGAACAAATGTATTTTGTATCAGAGATATTATTCTTTGGTGGTGGGTTGATATAGGGAGGCAAATGTTTGTATCTGTTAACTGTGTGTGATGAATCAATGACTAGATAAGTCACCAATTAAATGTCTTGTTATTTTTTATACATTGGTAGAGCTATAATATGTGCCATTAACATTGACATTTGTACATATGATTTTCGTCTTTCATTATACTCTCCCATTTCATTCATATTGAATGTTCCTTTACTTTGGTATTAAACTCTGGTGAAGAGATTCTGCATGTGGGAGTATGCTTCAGTCATATATTCCTGTACAGTTCCTTCACACAACACTTGCGCTTAAAGCTCATCAATTCATTCACCTTCTAAAAAAAAGAGAAAAAATGTCATGTGGATACCCCGTGGTTGAAGTGCACCTTCGTAGTTGTGTACCACAGGGAAGGGCACACCATTGATATATTCATCGAGTTGCCAGGGCAACAACTGGGATACAACCAGTCAGCTGGCTGTAAGTGGTTTTGTTGCCATGGTAACTACCATTTTCGTAGCCTAGTACAACAGCAATGACAGTACTGTGACACAGAAGTCGCCCAGTAGAATCTTGTAGCGTTTATGGCCAGTTATGCCCACTTTAAATACCTCTATGCATGTTTGCGCGTTGGGGCATTTCTCACTTCGGTGATCAGCCATATGAAATTCTTACTAATTTATTCTTCTTCATTACTGGATGTCAGATTATTCTCACTTGATACTCATTGTACAAGTATTGTATGCAATTTTGTGAACTATCAATGGCATTACTTGTTTGAATACAAAATTGTAGTTGGTGTCCGTGGGAATACAAAATGTGCCACATGTGTAAAAGAATCTGTTTTTATCCATGCTGCCGATATTCATTATTATTCATTATTATTGATGATACTATTGATGACATTGTTGTTACGATTATAATGATGATGATGATGATCATGATGATCGTGATTTTTGCTTCTTGTTTTCTGTTATCGTAGTCATCATAATCATCATCAAAGGTCGTTTGTATAGACGACACCGACACATTACTGTTGTAATTGCTCTCTCATATTTCCATTTTTTAGTTATTCAACTAAACTCATGTACAACGTTACTCACAACTCGATAATCAACCATTCTATTATCCCTCAACAACATGAGTGACACACCTATTGAATTCAAACAACTCGGCGTGACGCAGTATATATGAAGTCCGTTGTTGGTTTGTGTATCATTATTTTGTTTTTTGTTTTTTGTTCTTGTTTTTAGGGAACAGAAAACAATCATAATTGCTGACAATTCTTTGACCTTCTTTAAAAAAAAAAATTATTGTTGTTTGAAATTTAGATTATTTTACGCCACCGCTTGGAGGCAGTTGCATGTTTATTAAGCAGCAACCACGAGATCAATATTTCAAAGTTCCCTCCAAGGAACTTGGCACCTTTAAACACGACTATATCTATCTGCATAGCTTGATGGTGGTGGTTATTCATTATATTTGCATATCAATTGTTATTCTTTGATCAAACTTTAGGGGAAAAGATTTTTGTGTAGGGCTATCAAATAATTCCCCACCCCACATGTACATGTGGACCGTATCACAGAATAGACCGAAACATTCTGTATCTTGTCGTCGGGGATATGCTCGGTGGAGACTACGTCTGGCTTCACGGAATCCCCTCCTTCTCTGGAGAAGTATTAAAAAAAAAATGTTATAAAACTCCTCCGGACAGACTGATCTTTTTTCTTCCTAGTAACAGAACTACTGTTACATGCAAAGCGCGGTCAGACTGGCTAAAGATAAAGAAGTTTAAAGATCGCGATCTTTTAAGATCTCAAAGTTTTGCCACGCAGTGATGTGACCGCGCCTATTGTGTAAGTGTTTGCTACGAGGAGACACCATAATTACTCGGAGGGGCTACGGTGCTAGAGGAGCAGTGTGTGCTTCAACACTACATGAAATGTGTGTGATGATAGGATAATCTTCCAGGTGTAAGTGTCGCGATGAATCTCAAGCTGTCTTAATCCCGCCGCACACTATACGACTCACGAGTGTACGACTGACAGGCTTTTCATCCGAAATAAATCTCAATAGCCTCAAAATAAACACGCTTGTTTATTTCAGATCCGAATAGTCTGTCAGTCGTATAGTCATGAGTCGTACAGTGCGCACACTATACGACTTTCGGTAACTCGACTGACAGATTTTGGATCTGAAATGAACAAGCCTGTTTATTCTGACGCTATAATGATTTAATTCGGATCCACAGTCGCGGGTCAGTCGTGCGACCGATAGTCGTATAGTGTGCGGCGGTCTTTACCGGTGATGATCTGGAAATCTTTGATCCTGGTTTTGCTCAGGATAGTTATAACTATTTTCTGTATTTAAATACCAAAACCTACCGATACAAAAAGTACTATATTGTATATGCATACCAAAACGCTCCATTGGTAGAGCTCAGTGTGCCGATTGAAGTTGACAATGGTAATTTGGTGAGGATTGTACCTTGTGTCTCGTTCCACCATACATTAGGGAGTTTTCGCTACACGACGGGAAGAATACGCGGAAGCAATCAGCTGTGACAGTCCCCGTACTCGGACTCCCGTCCACGTACTCGGACTCCCGTCCCCGTACTCGGTCTCCCGTCCCTATATCTAAGCAGTTTCGCTTTCCTGCTAGGACGGAGGCGTGGGGACAAGATCGCTGATTGGCTGGCTGGCTGGCTTTTTCCCCAGGACGGGACGTTTCTCGGATCTGATCATGCGCAGAAGCAAATTTTGTATACGGCACGCTCAACTACCGGCTGCGTCGTGTAGCGAAAACTCCCTGTCCGCTCTGTTACTATCACTATTGAAGTGCAAACAAAATTTACATACCTGCGGTGCACCATGAAAAAAGAAGCGTACCCGTGCCGTGTCGTGTCGTGGAATATTTATAATGTCAGCTCAGAGAAGTGAGAAATTTATTATTGCAATATATGAATGGGGTCATTTGGGTGTATTTTTCTCATTTTGTGTAAGTCGTAAGTATTGCGAATGTGTCCAAAGAATTTATTACAACTGTCGTTAGGTGTTTGAAGTACTTGAATATTGATTTGTAATCATGGTTAAAGAAATATATAAACTCACGCAAAATAAAAGCCTGAATATTTTGACTGAAGACTGGTTGTGTAGTGTTTGTCATTTACATTTGAATGTGTAAAATATCATTATACCAGTGTATACTTAAGACAATGTGATGTAAAAGCCGCTTTTTTAATTCATTAATTGTCAGCTAGGTTTACATTTGCCCGAAACACTTATATGCGACATTAAAATTCCCTTCTTTTTGTAAGTATTTCATAAATTTCATATTCTCCGATCTAGCTAACGAGATTCTTGCCCTCTTCGTACGTCAGTGCATGCACTCGTTCACGTTGTGCTTTTTTGAGAATGACGCTGAGAGTTTATGGTGACAGAGACCTGCTATAACATGACTACATTTTTCGCTGCATCCGAGTTTATGTGATGAGACAAGAGCTGTATAATTAGGGTCTGGGGCAATTACCCCGGTCCCTTCCCCTGCCCTAATCCTAATCCTAATCCTGAACCTAATCCTACCCCTAACACAAACTCCTAACCCTAACCCTAAACCTAACCCTAACCCTAATATTTACTCTAACCTTATCACTAGCCAGTATTTAGCCCGGGGGCAATTGCCCTCGGGGGGTAATTGCCCTGATACAGTATAATTATAGTAGGGGAGTTGACGCCCAAATAAGTTGATTGGATGATTCAGGCTGTATATGAATGTCTCTGTGTAAATGTGAGTGCGTTTGTTTTAGTGCTTGCATGTGTGTGGGCATGTATACTTGTGAGTATCTTTATGTGTGTGTGTGTATGTGTGTGTAGGTTTGACCCTTCCTTGGCAGAACTAGGCCCTTCGTATCTCAAAACAAAACAAAACAGCAACTGCAAAATAATTTTGATTTGTACAAAAATTTTATGTTCACTTTTTGCTACAGAACACCATTCCAAGTTACGTAACTCAATACAATACATAATAAACGGTAAGCATTTAAACTGTAACGTAAATAGTCATTTATCTCGAAATCGCCAAAACGAGATACGTACGTAGTTTTGCCAGATCACAGCCGACCTGGCCATCACTGTTCATCAACGAATGTCGCCCTCTCACGGTTCTTTGCCGTTACTCTACCTCTTTACATTGTACACAATCCCCCAGTCGTCATTTGACATGCGCCTTTCTGCTGCTCCACGTTCTTCTCTCTCTCTCTCCCAAACACAATGTAACAAAGAACTAGTATTTCGGTTACTCCAGTTACTAGCCTTAACTTTCTCAGCAACAAATAACGGCCAACAAACTTGTGAACAAACAAACAAACAAACAAAAATTAACACATGACACGTCTGCGCTTTGGATATTATTATGATTTTTGTTCAGCCACTTTATTTGCATAGATTTACAGATTGCCTTCTCTCATATGGCACAATATTCGACGCGATGGCAGATTTGCTCTGCCTTTTTCTATGATTAAAATTGCACATTCATACGTTAAAAGAAAAGAATCCACATGATCCTTTCGAAATGACAGAAGGTATGTAATTACACGATTTGAACAGATGCATAGTATCACAGCATTTGTATTGTGAACCTTGTACGTCGACCCGACATGCGCACCATCAAAAGTTAGTTTGCATAATCATCAGCATAGTAAACCTGCCTACGTTCTACATGAACGAGTTTGCACCGCAAACCACGTACAATCGTTGTTCGATGCGTGGGCCAACATAGCACATGACATGTGTAGACTCCTTGGATTGCATTCAGATAAACAAAGGTCATGATTATACATCGACATTAATTGTTGCAAATCTCATTAACCATTCACATTAACATGATACCCTGTTATGACTTCGAAGGGGGTCAGCCTAGTTTAGTTCCACTCTAGTTTTTGGTCCTTTGTTTGTTTGTTTGTTTGTTTGTTTTTTCGTCTAAAAAAAAACCAACCCTGTCGTTGACCCGATCTGACCCAGTTTGCATCGTCCAGTTAAATGCAAGGTCACCGCTAACCAAAATCAAATGGGGTCTGGAAACAATCGAAGAGAACGAATGGTTAAGAATCACAATACGTGACTGTCAACGACTTAGCTGTCTTGGTGTCTGATACCAACAAGTATAAGTACCCTCCATCACAATTCAGCTCATTAGTTCAGCTCATGTTCGAAATATTGCCTTTTTAAAGTACATCAAACATTCTATAATCATTATAACAGGGCCCGGTTTTATCAAAAGATAATCGATTTTAAATTTCCTTACCACACACGCTGCCATAGACTTACAGTTGAAATCAACTATATAATCAATTTTAACCCAGGTATAATGTTACATTGCATAGATCCTGTAATTAGTGTTGCAAGGGGAATAAAGTTGAAAACCTGTAGCACCGTTCCGAACCGTCAGCGATGGCGGTGGCTTTTGCACTTTTTTAAGCTCTCGGTGAGACGTTATTTTCATGTCCCTGCCTCATAAAGAAATCTATTGATAGCAATAGATACAAAATATTTTGCAACAGGCTTCTGCTCCTTCCTTCTTAGGCGGAAAACTTACAGCTTTGAGGCTGTCCCACAGTATCATCTTGGCCTAATAGGCCTAATTAACCCACCATTTCTATAGGTTAATGATTCTGATTATCGAGACCTTTCCAGCGATTCTCCACGCCCCCTCCCCCTCCCACACCGGATGTTTTGCAGAAGAGAGCATATAGGAGGAACCAACAGCTTCGAGGCCGAAGTATATCGTGAGCAACCATACCTTATGAATGTCGTACAATCACTGCATAGTGACAAATTCATCGTCATCAACCTCTGCCAGCTCCTTGCTATCAAACTATTCGTATGATATTAGATGATAGCAATTTATAGTCTCCAGGCATAGACCCCTACATACCAGAGGACAGTCCTGGCTGTATTTGCAGCATTTGATTTGCTCGCTTCTTGTGACGTCACGAACATGAGACGTCGTGCTGCTGTCGAAAATATCAGCCGATGAAAATCCACATCACACACAACCTCGACGATGAGCAATTCGACCTCGACGGCGTCTGTCACATCTGTCTTATAATAAAAGTGACGATGGCATAATTTACCGTCGTCATAAGTCGCTGGTAAGATCGCTTGAGGGAGTGCTCGACGAGCTCCCGAACTGATTCTTCGACAGTAGGTGATCGTGCCACGCCCCGAATTCGTTGTCTCGCACCGCCAGCCGTTTGGTCTTTTCCGTGACGTCGGCCACTTCGCGCGCAACTTTCTCCTGGAAGGCACGCTTCTTCTCAGCCTCCTCCCGCTCCTTCTTCCGCCTCAGCCGCTCTTCTTTCTCCTTGGCCCATCTTTTCGTCAACGTCTCTTCCACGTTGTCCATAAGCACCGTGGTCGGAGACCGGTTCCTTTGCCGATACCGCTGTGACGTCATTGGGAGAAAAAAGACAATTAGCGTTCTGAACAAAGTATGAGTAACTTTAGATCTATGACGAATAAGATATTGTCCATTGTGGGTTGGTGAGTGATTTAATTTGACTGTTCGTTTACTTGACTTATTGATGAATTAATCAACTGGACTATTTAGAAACGTATCAATGTACAGATTGATTCACTAATTTGTTACTCTGAGTCATGCCATCCCGCTAATTTTCTTTTGACTGACAAATTGCAAAGCGTTGATATTCTTGAATACATTGTCAATGTCTCATTTGTTTGCACTATCCATTACCTTTAGAACACTATCATGTAGAATCTTAGTGATCTTTATGAACTAAGTGAAAGAGAAAATCGACATTGCATCGATGCTGCCTATTGCCTACAGTTATCAAGGTCAACTTAGACATGATGGAGAGAATTGCACTTTGAGTTGTACTTCGACAAAACATCGTCAAACTGAGACTTCACAAGATATTGGTAGAGCTTATGAGAGAAGAAATATTAATATTTTCTTGCTTGACCCGGAGAATTGTCGGGACAGCGCCCTACTCTGGTCTGTTTTGAGGTCAATGTTACTCACCGAAAACTCGCCGGATGGTGACGGCCACTTGCCCCTGGGATGCATGAGGGAGGAGTCAAACTTGGGCGGCTGCACCAGGACATCTCGCCCCATCTGGATCCCGTTAAATCGGTCGGATAGCTCCGGAGGAAGACCGTACACTGGACAAGGAAGGCGACAAGGGAGCACCAAGAATGTGAATGATTCTGCAGTAATAATCATGTCCCTATCTATACTTAGTTGAGGGACAGACAGACAGACATGCACTGACATTTTTATTTTAGATCAAAATATATTTCCCCTTATCATTGTGAAGGGGTTTGTTGTCGCGCGATTTGCTGTATTAACCTGCTCATTGGTGCACTGTTTTCTTTTCTATTCATATCTATAATTTTATGGCTTTGCAATGTATTCGATTTTGTCATAGCCACCATCACATTACCTGGTTATGTCTAACTGTTGGACTCCTTTCTTACTAGTCCCAAGTGCCTGGAAAAAACGCGACCATTAACAATATGTTTATCCTCTTCCTTTTAATGTACATGGTACCCTCGTTTGTCCTTCCGTATATCACTGGTACGTCTGTCTGTGCAGTGTACATGTATTTATCTGTTCATCTATCTAATCTATCTGATGCTTTTATCTATCTTACAATCCATCCGTCTACGTCCATCCACCTATCCATGTATTCATATATGCCTCTTTCTGATTTACATGTATGTCCGTTCTACCCAGTTAACTAGACCTTCCCTTGTGTGTGTATCTATGCGAAATCAAATTCCATATCCTTTTCGATATCAATCCTCCCATCCCCACCCCACCCAGCTCCATTTTCCCAGCCTTTCGATATACTGCATAGCAAGGTGTAGCCTTTCAACCCTCCAGTGGAATTCCAAACTCGTTTACGTTTACTTACCGATGTCGATGTTTTTCGTTTTGAACCTGATGTTGTACGGGTCGCTCTCTTTGTGCGTCAAAAACTCCTCCAAGCCCAACGGTCCCAGGGGCGGGTACTGCGGGGGAACAAAATTGGAAAATGTATGTTTTCTTTTTTTCTCATTGCTAATGACAATCATATTGTATTATATAGTTTAGGCCTACTCGAAGATTCACATTCCATGGCAAGTTCAGATCAACACTCGTAGCATCTACAGACAAGCCATGCAGAAAACGTGCATTACTTTTAGGCCGGTATCAACATAATATTGTAATTGAGCTTGAAGTGATACACTTGTTTTGTTTGATGGTAAGAAATGGTGGGCTTATTTTTTTTTCATTCAAGTCATTTCAGTTTAACGCAGCTGAACTTGCCCTAGCTGCTTTATTTTTCAAAAGCTGATCGACAAACTCTTCTATTCGTATAAAACAATGAGACAATGATTTATGGAGTTTCAAGGTTGAATACAGTCCCTTGAACTAGGTAAAATGTAATTTGGTCAGCATCTTTCGGCTCCTTGGCCGCGGAGGTTGCAGGATCTTCGGTAATGTCACCGTGGTCTTGTCAGCGACCTTCTCTTCCTTCTTCGCTCCTGGGTAGCAGCCCCACCTCCATGGTTGCATCGACTCCCTCGTGTTCCTCTTCGGGGGCTTCGGCATGTAGCGCTGGAGGGTGAAGTCCGGCGGCGGTCGCTTCCAAATGTCTTCGGGCTCCTCGGGGGGCCGGATGAGGTAGGAGTCGCTCCGCGTCGTCAGGAGGTCGTGCCGAGCCTGGAATTTGCTCTTTTCGATGAAGGACATCTCGGCCGGATTCATGATCGTGGTCGCCCTCGTCCTCGTGTGCCCACCGCCGCCCGTGCTAGTTCGACGAGGGCTATCCTTTGTTCTCGTCATCATCGGAATCGATGGACCGGCGATCTTGCAGTGGGCTTGATTCTCTGAGACGCGAGACTGGACTTGCGTCATGTCCACTGGACATTCACCGATCCTGGACCTCTTGTTCTTATACTCTAATAAATGTTTCTTTAGTATTCATCAACCTGTAAAAATAGAGCAGACGAACGAAATAGGGATGAGTCCAACCATGCCAACTTTATATGTCAAAATGCAAGTTTGCATTGATTTGCATATTCGATTGTTTAATTAGGTACATTGAAAGCCTGTATCAAAAAGACAATTCTTACTGATTTGTTTTATCGTGGAGTGAAGAAAATGCACATGAATCGTTGTAAGGAATGTGATTAATCTTGGAGCACATGGACACCCATGCAAGGAGAACCCCCTCTTTAAGTAGTGCGCTTTATTTCAAAATGACATGTTATTTATAGATCCCTCTAGTATGGCAGGCATACCAAAGTAAGAATACAACCTGTTTCCTACAGAGACTATAAGGTTAAGCAACTCTTACTCATTGTTCTGTCCTATACTTCCCTCTAACTCATGTATTGTGTATACTGTCTGGCTTGGCAGTCACAGCAGCCGGTGGCCACGATTAACCTTCAACTTTACCAATGTATTATCAAGCCTACTATGACAATGTGTGTAAGCCAATATACGTTTTCATTGATATACTTTTTGTAATGCTTACAGTGTATGTCACTGTTCCAAAAGCTCGTAAGGTGTTACAATGTATATCTGGTATGAATTTTGACTACAGTGGAACATTTAGAACATGGGTATGATCACAAGGAGCAGTGTAGTGTAGAATGAAATCATCTGTATCTGCGCATTGCAATTTCGCAAATAGATAAACAGAAGAGGAATGACCTCCATTCATTTTTTTTAAACTACTTCCAGTGCGACGTGTCAGTGAGAGTTAGAACGAAGACGAGACATAAGATGATGAAAATAGATAAAAAAACACACACAAACAAACAACATTGTTTATATAGAAACAAGTTGGTGAATCAGACACGTACACAATGCTATGCGTACAAAGCCAGTGAGAAAGGAACTGATCATTAATCAAGACGTTGCCAATGATATTTGAAATTGGCCACTTGAGAATCCATAGCCCCCATATAGATGATACCGGTAGTAGTATCGTCATTGTGTATATACAACAACTATAGCAAGGTACATGACACTTGTATAAACAGATAGCAATATATAGGGATCGATAATCGTGTTATCTTACCTCAATAACAATCTGTTCCTAGTGGAGAGCCATCTTAGAGTCTTGTAATACACTTCAAATGTATCACGAAGTAATCCTTGTTTCAAGCAGAAACACGACACAGAAATCACAACGACAATCGTAACTTTGTTACAGATGCATATAGCACTACACAGACCGGTTACCGGTTGCACACAATACACACGAAACCTGTCAACGTATGTTTACCAGTGCACATGGTTCCGGCCCGTAGGAGGGTCCAAAGCTTGCACCTGTTGACCTTAGAAACGGACCGTAGCAACGCAAAGCCTACGGGACCAGTCCATTATCCGAGTAGGTGAGAAACGTACGGAGACCGAAGTGCGAAAAATTAGAGTGCGCAGCGGTGACAATACTCGTACAAAAGAATAAAGCTGTAGCGTGGGCAGCACCCTGAATGCGGCTTGCACCCGCCCGTACAGCAGATTTTGTGTAGTGGTATGGTCCAGTTGCTGAGTTTGAATGGAGGAACTGATGAATGAAATTGAACTCCCTGCTTCAGTCCTGGATCTGATTTACAGTGTATAAAGCACTTCGCCGGTTTCAATATCCGTCTTCTTTCTGAATTGTATTTACTCCATGTCAGGCAGGAAAGAACGGGGTATGATAGTTTTATTAGCCTTTTTATTTGCACAGCTACGTACCCATTATTCACCCTGTGTACATATGTCTTGTCGCTCCACTTCATACCCCTCCCCCATGAAATATGAACCGTGCTTCACGGAAATATAATTTCACAATGCCATCAATATATTGTGTGGTTGTTGTTGTTGTTATTTTGTCGGTCTCGCGATTCAGGTTGTTATTCACTCATTAACTCGTTCACTCCTGCGTTTGACTCTTTGGATGTCGTATTCGTTGCGAGAAGGGGAAATAGTGATGTGAATTTGATAGATTTCAATTTAATCAGTGATAAGGAAATTTATACGGTGAAATCATTGTGATAATATATTAGATAAGACCCTCCTTTCTTAAACGGAGTCCTATTTTCGAATTCCGTGGGGCTTGTTTTGTTTGTTTGTTTGTTCATTTCCATCTGCGAAGATGGCTGAATAGCCCATATTCAGTTACGCTGTAAGCTGGTCTTCCATGGGTCCTCTTGGATGTGAGGGTGGGACCACTTCACCGGGTTAAACACCCTGCTCTTTGCGATGAATGAATGAAGTGGGATCTTTTACGTGCATGAGTTGTGACTCTCTCATACACGGGACCTCCATTTTATGTCCTATTCGAGGGACAGAGTGTTTTGCCTCTTGCTAGAGTGGACGGTATGTTTACACACAACATTGCTCAGTCCAAACTCGGGTTCGAACCCGGGTCCTTAGGATCGTGAGGCAGACGCGCTACCGGCTGAGCCAACTCACCGCCCTTGAACATGCCTTGACTGCCTTTTACGTCCCTCTAGCAAACTTAATAATTATTATGTGGTCGCCTAGCAATGTTTGAGTGTTGATAACAGCAGACTTCTCCAAAAGATTACGCTAAGTCTCAACTGGCTTCTCTCTTTCATAACACTATGACTATCGATTATTACTTTCTGCATGATATCACAACACAACATGCTTTGGTGTTATAGGAGGCGTGGGATGTGACAAGAAAGGATTTTCATGGAGTTTAAAGGAGTTTAATGATAACACACAATCTCTCAAAATTAACATACTATACATTTTATTTATATTAGTATAATTATCATTCGACATGTTAACTTTAGCCATCTACCCTGTGGACTATATACGACACTCGCTTATTAAACACGTTCAGCTTGTTTAACTAAAGAGTTTTAACTGGATGGTACAGTATTTGTGGAGATGAGAATTGGGCTTTTAACTCTTTGCGAGATACCAAGAAAACACTTATAAAATAGTATAAAGCATACCATTCTAGGAGGAATTCAGAGTTTGTTTGATGAAAATCAGTTTTGGAATGGCTGAAACATCCAAAAACAAAGTAAAGCAAAGTGATCGTAATAAAAGGTGGGTCCCGTCTTTTATTAGAATCGCTCTGTTTTGGATATCTCAGCCATTTCCGAACCAATTTTCATCAAATAAATGTTAAATTCTTCATGGAATTACATGCCCTTTCCTATTTCATAAGAGGTTTCTCATTATCTCACCAAAAAGTTAGAAACCTGAAGTTAGGCCTCAACCAAAACTATACAATCCATTCTAATAATCTTAGAATATTCGTATTCATCATGATTGCCTGCCTTCAATTCCCCGACACACTGGTACAATCAGGGAGGTGGTACCTCCCTGGTCGTGGCCTAACCTATACAAATAATGCTATATCAGTGGGGGCGCTGCGGCGTAGTGGATAAAGCTCTTGATTTTCAATTGGAGGGCCCAGGTTCGAATCCATTCCAGTGCTTATGTCCTTATTGGACAAGCTGTTCTTACTTACTCACCATATCCCTCTCGATAAATGCCCCATTACACCCTGGGTCGAGAGGAACATGGTGAATGTAAAAACATCTTGTCCAAGGACGTTGGCACTTGGTGGGATTCGAACTCGAGACCTCCGTTTGAAAGTCAAGAGTCTTGTACCCCTATTCCACAGAGACTTTCTCTCATCGGTCACTCATAGGAAGCAAAGTGTATCGCTTCCCGCCACCAACAGAAACGTATCGGATCACAGTCTGATGAATCCGACTTGTGTTGGTCGACTATCAGGTCAGTGTCAAACATGTCGGGCTGTGATCCGATGAGGCAAGATCGTCCGATGAGGATCACACGCGACATGTCTGACATTCACCTATCAAGTCGGATTCATCATACTGCGATCCGATATAGGCTACTTCTGTGAGTGGCCGGAAGCAACAAACTGCTTCCGATGAGCGACCGATGAGTCAGAGAAAATCTCTATGAAATGGGGGTATTATTTATTACTATGTCTTCTTCTTCTTGTCCTTCGTCTTCGTCTTCTTCTTCTCCTTCTCTTCCCTCTTCTACTCCTTCTTCTTTTTTCTTCTTCCTCTTTTTTCTCTTCTTCTTTTTCTTCTTTCCCTCCTCCCCCTGCTACTTTTTGTCCTCCTTGTATTTTCAGCAATTTTCTTCTTTCTTTCTGTGCTTCTCTGTCTTTTCTTCCTTATTGTCTTGTTTGTCTTTCTATGAAATTCTGAAGTTGGCTCCGAATACACATACGCTATAAATTCTATCTAGTGAGTGTAAGCGCACGGCAATATGCAACTATCCTCGAAAATAGCTGTTAACGTGGGTTGTTGTTGTTGTTGTTTTTTCTTTTCTCCACAGAACACGGCAAAGTACTTGACAACAGACTAAAAACGGAACATGTTTTTTTTTTTTCTCTCTCTCTCTCTTCTACACAGAACTCGAAAACAATAAGATTATCATGAGTATGGGCAAAGTACTCGACACAACGGAACAGATCCAAAATAAAACACGTTGTTCTTTTTTCTCTCTTCTCCACAGAACTCGAAAACAACAAGATTATAGGCAAATTATTTGACAAACACGGAACAGACCTAAAATGGAACTCGTCGAGTTGTTTATTATGCAGAGTCCCATATGGTTTTGATGAAACCATAATTTCAGCAGAAAACGACGAAGATTAAGTTATCTGTGGTTTTATTTTGATCACTAATACACACACACACACATATATATATTTTATATATATATATATATATATATATATATATATATATATATATATGATATATATATATATATGTATATATATATTATTATTATTACAGATAGATAGATAGATAGATAGATAGATAGAGGGAGGGAGGATGGGGGAGAGAAAGATACATATGTAAGTCTCATCCCAATTATTCAAACCATCTCATTTATGTTTCTCTTCTCGAACCCTTAGCCCTTAGCATAAAAGACTAGCATTCAGTTTACTATAGGACAGCATTTGAATATGCCACCCTCCGTTTGTCTATTATTCTGCAACACACGGCACACCCAACACGCGCAGCAAAATGCGATACGGTTTAACAGAAGGAAACATAGTATAATATAGTGACGTTTACTCTCTCCTGCTTTATCAAAACGTTTCTACCACTTATGAAGTTAAGCTCCTATACGGTTCTAAATGCTGGAGTAAAGAGGTATCGATCCGATATTAGCATCGCGATACTTAAGTGTTTGACTACCTCTCGAGGTGAACAAACAGTGTCTAGATCTGCTGGTCTGGGGGATTTAAAAATTTCCACCCCCACAAAACGGACGAAGAGAAATCGCGTTTTGCCGATGTTAGAAGTGATGACAAGGTGTTATATCCGAAATTTGCTTCTCGCTTTACGAAATAGTCAGACATTTTAATCGTCATATACGAGATACCTTTTATGAATTGTCTTCGAAAATTTAGAATACTATAATAGTTCCTATTCACTACAAAACGCTCAAAGATTTCACTAGCCTGATCCTCTGTCCGCTCTCAAAATAACTATTCTTTTTTTTTTCTAAAATTCCAACCTACCTCTGTTAAGAGATATCCAGTGTGGGGTTGTCTAAAAATAATCATACCAGATTTGAGATAAAATCCCACAGACACGTTCGATGGTTTGATAATTTGATAAACATTCACGGGAGCAAAGGCAAAGTGGCCCTCCCTGGAGATGTAGAGTGTAATAATGACCTCAAAACGTAATTTTTGTTCTTCAATAGCAAAAATCGATGAAGTCCAATTTTCACTGTGGTGGAATTCACAAAGCTTTGCGATTTAAAATCACAGCGGCGTCAACATAAACAGATTGTTAGAACGAAGTAAGATGGTTTTGATGTTTCAAGACGAAATCTAGGGTCTAAATTGAATCTCGGCCTATAGCTGAAATGTGATGATCGGCCTGTAAATCGGGAGAGTGCTAACTAAAACAAAACATAAACAAAAGAAGAGAAAAGAAAATTACTACGGAAAAGGCAAAAAACAAAACAAACTAGGGATAAGTTTCAAAGGGAATAATAATCTTTGACAAATATCGATGAAAATCGCTAAGGGCATACAACAAGGACTCCATGCACTCTTGCCTCTCTTGTTGGACTCCTTATAAGAGGGCGGAGTGAACTATACACCGAGTGGTCAGGTAAAACCAACACACATCTCACTTAAAGGCTTAGTCTAAGATCCATTAACTTTTCGCGTGTACACGTTGCTAACCGGCCTGTTGACTCTGGCGCTCCCTGAAGGAGGGTCGGGAAACAATTGAAATGTTTTGAGGTTGGCTTGAGCAAAGTCTACTTGATTTATCGATCGATCACTTCCGATGCAACTTTAGAATATCAACCGGAGGGTTCCCCCTTAGACCTCTATAAAGGTTGGTGGTAAACACAGAAAGACTGTTAGCCAAATCCCGTACGATGAATGACACCATTTGATAGCCAAACATTTATATGGAATTAACTTCAATAGAAAGTTTTTATTGACTATCGTCGCCTTTCATTAGGTTGGAGAGTGCCTATAGACACAAAGAGTATGTTGCCTTTTTATACTGTTGCAGTTGTCAAATTATGTATTGTCTTTTAATAAAAAAATGATTGATAACAACACATTTCCGTTTTTTTCATATTTTCATATTTTGCCCCCACCTTTTTTTCACATGAATCAGTATACAGGTATACTGAGTAGTATATGCCTGATGTCCATTCTCTTTGAGGGAACAATATTAAAAGAGAACCGGTCTCTAACCTTCCATTCTGCTGGCGCCGACACACTATGAACACTCTTACGTGCCAGCGAATTGCTTCTGGGTGAAGAGATGTATTTGTTTGGGTTTTTTTCTTTTCTTTTCGTTTCTTTATCTACATATTTTGCGTTTTCTTATGATCTTTCTAAGCTTGCATGCGGAGAAGTTGTCTTCCAAGCACGCGACAAACGCGCGCCCCCACACCTGTCACACGTCGCCATATACCAATATCCCCTCGCGCCAGTAAGAATACCATCAGCGGTGTAAACAGTGGCCAGTTTTATCCATTATGGTTATCCTATATAAATGAATCGATCCTTTGATATGTTCTTCTCTTTGCGAACCCCCTATCCGGGGGAGAGTCAATATTGGCACGCTCCGCAAACATACCTCACCAAAATCATAAAAGAGAGTGGCAACATCTGGACGTGCGTGGTTACTTTTTCATCTGAAACAATGTCGAGAAAGCCTGGCTTTCAAGAAGTAAAGTTTGGATAACTTGTCCAGATACACAGAGCGAACGGGAAGGAAAGTGCAGTGATTTCAATTTCGTCTGATAATTATTACAACAGGAGATCGGTTGATTAATTGTTGTTAGACTTAGTAGAAATCAGAGGCGATGATGTTAACGGCTCACAGGTTTCCCTCTGATCTTTACATTATATATCTCTACTAGATATCCGCGTTTGACATAATTTCAACAAATAACATTCATAAGATGTAACTTTCGTATCAAATTGTTGTTGTCTTGTAGTTACCAAGCGAAGGTGACTGATACTGCGGAAAACGGCTTGTAATAATTTCTAAAAATTTTCGACTGAGACGAATGGGAGGGTCACGGCGGGGATGACAGCGCTCTCCTTTCTAATTGGCAAGGGTAGATAAACATTATATTGGTGAAAAGTGTATTATTGTATATTTTTATGACTTGTTTTGTTTGAAGTCTGGTTCGGGAGAAGCTTGTGCTATTCCGCTCTTCTGATTTTACTCTACTTTATGGAAGTCAATTCGCACGTGATGTGGAATTGAACCGGAATTATTGAAGGGAGAGATAGATGAATTGACTTTCGCTGGGTTGGAGTTAGAAAAAGACCCGTACATAAGGAAAGGAGAGACGGACGTACGAGCTATGATGACGATAATGATGATGATGGTGATGATGATGATGATGATGATGATGATGATGATGGTGGTGATAAGGTGATGATAATGATGATGACGATGACAATGATGAGTAGGAGGGGGAGGAGGAGGAGGAGGAGGAGGAGAGACAGATGGACGAAATTTAAAAGGGGGTTGGGGTTAGGAAAGGAAACTGATGGAGGAAGAGAGATGGAGAGGGAAGGAGAAAGAGAAGAAAATAAAAGAGGGTTAAATATGCTATGCTCGATAATCAAACAGGCGAATACTTCTACTCTCGTCTGAAGAAGAGAAAAAAAAATCAAAGTCAATCTTTTTTGAGAGCACTCGAGTTCTGAATGGCGATCAACAGGTTGAGTGGATGCCTCGCGCCTCCCGCCACGCGTGGAGCGTGCTAATACGTCAACAAACCGGCTAATCAGGCAAACAAAAGGATGAAAGCATTTTCACGACCTTTGTTTGTCTTGCTCTTGTAAAACACAAAGAAAATTAGCTCCCGTTAGAGTACTCGCTCGCGAAGGGGTTGCGTTCACACCACTCCGCCATGACAGGGAACGAGACACAATCCGTCATAAACTGGAGAGATAGAGGGAATATTGTAAAGCAAGCACCATCAATCGTCAAGAAAGAGGTTGTTCGTAAGACTTATTAATCATTTTCATTGCCAATCAGCTAATGCCCTTGGTAGCAAACCGTGGTAAACGAACGCATTCGTACTGAGAATCTTTGAAAATGTGTGACAGTGCTGCAGCTAAGCGTGCTCCTTGATGAGAATTAATTGTCCGTCTAAACGCAACTCAAATTCTCTAGCATTCTTGTATCAACGCCCTTTTTGCTCATCTGGTAGTTCTTTAGCCCCCGGGCTTCTTGACGTAAGCAGGAACTGGTGTCTAATATATAAAGGTTCGGATCCAGGCCCACGGACAGTTGAAGACCAAAACTTCAGGGGAACTTTTTTTCTTCTTCTTCTCGTTTTTATCGTAGAAATCTGTAAAACCAATATTGTTTTGTGGCCATCTGATTTATATTTCTTCTTTCGAAGTAAATAAATAGGCTAACTGAGATGTGACAATCATCTAAACCAATCAGAGCAACAACCAAAGTAAGACGAAATCTTTAATTCCGTTGATGTAAAATGGAACTTCCGAACGCGGAAAACATCAGCTTTGCTGGATTCAACGTGGGCTCACCTCAGTGTGTTAATGGAAGGACCGATGAACCAGAACTGAGCGAGGAGACTTCACCTGTCTACGCCGAACTCACGGCGCCAACCTTCGATGTCAACGACATCGAAAAACTGGAGTCGAATGCGGCTCACCTTCTGCGTATTCTCGCTGAGGATGGCCTCTTCGACGAGGGAGAGGTTGCCGAAACTTCCACCCACAGTGCTGGGCGCGATGATGTTAGCTGCAGTTCTGCTCCGGATCAAACATGTTGGAATGTGGATTGGTATGCAAACAACAACGGCGATGCGACCACCAGACAAGTATCGTCGACGTCTTCGTCAGAGATACACGACGTCCAGACGTCATCGTACTGCGAGACAGTGAACGAATGTAACACGAGGCACAATTATCCTCCGAGTTTTGAAGCTTTTTCGCAAAGTTATCAGTATCACGTCCCATATTTCGACCAACAGGACCAAAGTGGTTCCGTTCAAGGTAACAGCAATCTTCCTTTTCCTCCTCATTCTCCCCTTCCATTTCCTTTGTCTTTTCTCTTCACTCACCTTCCCTCTTTATCTTCTCTTCCCCTTCCTCATTTCCGCCTTTACACTCTCCATTCTTTTCTTTTCTTCTCCTTCTTCATCTCCTCCTCCTCCTCCTTTTCTTTTCCTCCTTTTTTTTTTTCGTCTGGCTCCTTGCATCGTCATCGTTACTTCATATGCAACGCAATGAATACCTTTCTATAATTCTTTGAAACGTCGATATGTCTTTACGTTGATATGCACGATGTCTCAATTGAAAGCCATTATGGAAAACAAATCGCACACCTTCCCGATAAGAACATATGCCGTGTTCACGTGGATCACAAAAATCAACGTTTGAACATTTAAAAGGGGAAAACAATGACAAAACTTCGAGAACATATTCGTAAACCTGACTATATCCCTAACCATATCCCAACATCTGCCAATGCTTTATATTGAAGGCATAATTAGCGACACGATTATATCTTAATTTGTGTCATTGGTAAAGTTTTTATTTGTTTTACGCGTTAAGCCATTTGATATTATCGAAATTACGTTTTCACTAAATTTCCGAACTGTCAATATACTATTGCGAAATATGCATTTAGCTTCTTCTTCTTCTGGCGTATAGTATGCCTGGTTGATACCGTTTGCTGATTATTGCTAGTCACCTGGTGCATAGCTGTTGAATGTTGATGTCGTCATAAACATGATATATGATTGATGTAAGAATGTTACTCATGTGCAAAATGTTGTTCCAATCATATGAATGCGCGAATGCATGTATTTCAATATGTACATCGCTCCCCCCCCCCCCCCAGCCTGCGGAGGGATACCATTTAGCTCTACACACATAGAGATCCCCGACAAGGAGTTCAAAGAAGGCGAGAATGTGGCGATAGCTCACAAAGAGACGAATTCTAAGAGGCCATCGGCGTCAAAGCCTCGTCGTCGGGTCGTCACGGTAGCCCAGCGGAAAGCCGCGAATGTGCGTGAGAGACGCCGAATGTTCAGTCTCAACGACGCCTTTGACAAACTTCGGAAAGAGGTTCGTTCTGTGGCTATCACAATATAGGAATTAATCATTAGCGTTGCATATTGAATTGAAATGTAAAATGCTGTTCTTGTATCACTGTTAAAGAAAAGAATCGTATATCTTCTTTAAACGTAAGTGACTATGGAAACAATACACTGCTTTAATCAATTCTTTATTATTCTGTCAACATGCCTTTGAGCTTGAGGTGTTTTCGTGACTTATAAGTTGAAGGTTTAACTTGTTAGATTAAATGTTTTTACTTTCCATCATGCGAAAAATTAATGACGAACTGTCAAGGTTATTGAGCATAATTTGGTGGCCATTTCTCATGCGACGTCCATGTGAAACGTCGCACACGCACAGTCCACAAACTTTACTCGTACTCAACGCCATTAGGATCCGATTAGGGCCCTACAAGGTTGCCGATATTTCGGCTTTATGTAATACCTTGCAAGCCATTGCTGCAAAACAGAGGCCTCTCAATCTTTCGGTTTTAATTGCTTTCATGTATGTTTATTACCCCGTCCCGTATCCTCATCCCATAGGTACCAAAATTTAAGCACGAGAAGCGACTATCACGGATCGAAACGCTGCGACTGGCCATTCTGTACATCGAGTTCCTGGCTGACCTCCTTGCCGGCAAACAGGCGACGGGCGAGCTTCGGGGCAGGACTGTCAGGAGCCGCTCAACGGCCGTCGTGCAAAGCGACCGCGCTCGAGGTCACTCCACAGACAGAGCAAGAACCGGCGACAACATCGACGGCGATGTCGAGCGAGGTACCGACGTGCACTAAGCCCGAGCACGATGAAATGTTGACTTTCAAATGACTGTCTATTCATTGAGAGACTGAGTGTATAATGCTTTTTCAATTACAGTTTCGTCGACGACCATGTCTAATTACTGTCTACTTTTTGTTGTGCCAATATTAATAGTGTTATGGGCCCGGGGAAAAGATGGTGGTAATCGACAGGGACGTCGCAAGCATCATCATCATCATCATCATCATCATCATCATCATCATCATCATCATCATCATCAGTGGCGTCGAACAGAATACTGTATCACCACCAAATTTTATTGACAACTGCATTTCTCGCCCCCGAGCGCCATGTCTGTCTCCGAAAGCTCTCGAAATAGTTGGATAGATTTTTTTCAGACCCGAAAATGTTTTTAAGTATACACAAGGTTTTTCTTTTTTTCTTTTTTTTTTCATTCGTGTTCTTCAAGGCTATTGAAGTAAATTCAGCTTGTTTGCCACATTGGCAACCTTCGGCAACTTTTTTTAGTTAGCCTCATTAGCATAATCATTTAATTAGCATACGTACAATACAAATAAATTGCTAATTTTAATCCAGGATACCAGAAAACGTGGATAGTATAACTTTTCAAAGGTTTTCTGTGGTGATGAATCCGTTTGTAAAAACAATTTCCATTTTGACATGATGTAAGTGCCTTAAAGGGGATGGCTAGTAACTGATCAGTGGGAATCAGTGGGAATGCTGAGGGATGATTGTTCCAATCCTTGTGGGATTCATATAAGAGTACATTATATATCTATTCTTGTGTGAAAATTATTTGCTTCAGAATGGTCTCATATTCAAGTAATGTGCAGTTTAATGTTTCCAGGTAAGCGTCCCTGGTCAGTGACGGGGCATTAATCTGCACATTACTTGAATATGAGACCGTTCTGAAGCAAATAATTTTCACACAACAGTAGATATATAATGTACTCTTAAATGAATCCCACAAGGATTGGAACAATCATCCCTCAGCATTCCCACTGATTCCCACTGATCGGTTACTAGCCATCCCCTTTAAACATGCAAATTAGCATAAGCTAATTTGCATGTGTAGGAAGCTAATAAATAGTACGGCATACTACGTATATGGCATTGAAAATATTCCACGTAGAAGGATTTTTGTTCAATCGTGTTGTAGACGGTATTGAAGTAAATTAAGCTTGGTTGTCACCTAAGCACCCTCGCGCAGTAGTCTTTATAAGTCTAATTATCATATTCAGCCAATCATCATTATATGTCATATGTTGCTGATTCTGATCCAGGAAGCCTAAAAACACGATAATCCATGTTTTCAATGGTTTTCTATGAGGAGAAATCCATATAGCCTATTACAGCAGTTTCCATTCTGAAATGATGCAAGTGTCTTAAATATCATGATTAGCATAATGAGCTAATTTGCATACGTACAATAATCCGATAGATGGTACATTCCCTGTTTTCAGGCTTCCTACTTCAACATTAGCATCATTCTATTATTCAATGTTATGCTCATTAGCGGAATATGCTAATAAGACAAATGAAGATAATTGCACAAGTCTGCTAAGGTGATAACCATGCAAGCTTAATTCACCTCAATACTCAACACCATCTATAACACAATTCAACGAAAATCTTTCTACCCAACAACTTTTCAACACCATATAAATAGCATGAGTAACCATTTATTAGACTGTGTACATATGCAAATTCTCTTATTATGCTAATTTGCCTGCTCAGGACACTTCCATCATTTCAAAATAGAAACTGTTGCTATGAATGGAAACGAAAACCCTTTAAAATTTGCATTATCCGTGTTTCCTGGCTGCCTGGATTGAAATAAGCAATACAATGGTATTATCAATTATACATACATTTTCTAATTATATGAATATGTTTAATTAGGTGAGTTCCTTACTCGATATCTGTCGATTTCTTCTTGACGATATGCAGAACGTGAAAATTAATGCCACAATTGCATGCTCAATATTCAGATCAGAAGTCATTCATTCACGTTGGCGCAGTAGATATTTACATTCATTCCTGAGTTCCTTACTCGATATCTGTTGATATCTTCTTGACGATATGCAGAACGTGAAAATTAATGCCACAACTACATGCACAATATTCAGATCAGAAGTCATTTATTCATGTTGGCAGTAGATATTTACATTCATTCGAGTTATATTTTACTTCAATACAAAAGACGACAAGCACTTTGTGTCTGGTGGTGAGCTACGTGTACCTTGTTAAAGTGTCATAAAGTTCATTGAAGCCTCTGACAAAACAGCTCTTACATTGGCCTGTCATGAGACTGAGTCCATTTCTGGTTTTATCAGAACCTTCCTGTTCTTTCCGCAAAAAAGACCCCCGGTTGAATACAAACTTTGATACGAAATATTGAAAATACTAGTGGACAAAATAAATACATTGTATACAATACACAATGAGGATTTCAGTCCACACCTTGGTTCCAGTACACGAAAGATGAAAATGTGTGTTTTTTTTTTAATTATTTATATACACGTATACATATATGCACTTTCAATTGAAATAAAGCGATAAAAATATTAAAATTGGTGGAGGCATACAACTAATGGAAATGGCGCAATTCAATTGCATAATCACAACAACGATGTCATCATCGATTCAAATCAGGAAGAAAATTATATATTGGCACCTTTTTCATAGTACTTTGCACCTATGAAACAGAATTAAAGCTTAAATTATACAAATAACTACCGGTACATATCATATATGTTAATAATTGCACCTGAAGAATAACTCAAAGTTGGAATACCGTACATATCACAACATAATAACAGGTTTCAGTTGCATTCAATAAAGACACTTAAACTCTCACGGTACATAGGCTCATGAATAGTCCCAAGGTGTGATGTCATAGTCATTCATCCCCATAGAAACTGGTTCTAAACAACCTCACCTGGCATGAGTGTTTATGTGCGTACCTGGTTCCAACCCAAGCTATAACAAATTATTCCTATACCCCCTTATGCACTTTGTGTATGCGGGGGTATAATAACTGTGATATCATTAATTCACTGTATTCTCTACACAAAGAAATTGTAATACAATTGTAGCATAAAAGTTTGAAAAAGAAAAAAAAAAAGATAGAGGAGTTCAACTTCGGAAAGTGACACATACAAGTATATCACAGATTCAATAAATAATGGCAAAGTACCAAGAATATACATTGGGGCACAGCTACATATAATCCACCATTATAGGTACTTCTGATTACATGGGAAATTTGCATGCAATTCACCTGTGGAAGGACATCCTGCATGCAAATTTTGGTGTCAGCATAGACCAGCTTTCACGCTTTTGACCGTCTCAATGCTACTTCAGGGTCTTGAAATGTAACATCTGAGCTATATTTTGCAGAAAATCTCATTCAATTTGGTTACGTTGTCACAGAGAAATGTTGATTGCAGTAGAGCATGTCATGGGTCTGATTCTCCAAAGTTTAGCACTTGGATGCTCTTGGAACTGCATATCAATGTATGAACACAATGGACAGAACTTAGAGGGAAGGGATTCCCGACATGCTCTACAAAATTCCTCATTTCTCTTTGACCACTGAAGCAAATTGGATGGGGTTTTCAGTAAGATGTAGGAAATAAGTTATAGTTTCATACCCTGAAATATCATTTGGATTGATTCACTATTTCTAAAGTTACCATTGCGGAGGGTCCAATTGTAATTTTTTGGGGGGACATACGGTACAGATAGCCTTGTACGTCTTGTACAAAGCTCAAGTTCACGTTCAAGTTTCTGAACCTCAAAGTGAAAAGGTTAAAATTATGGCATGCTTGAGGCACTTGAAAGAGAAGAAATGTCTCTGTAAAGTCAATAAATAACATACTATTATTTACATGCTAGGTATATGTACAAGTAGATATATAGGAAATATTTCAGCACAGTTTGAATACTTTGAAGACTTCTGGAAAACTAGATAAGATTATGTACATTCTGTATGTACAAATTACAAGTCTGTACACAAATTATTCAGACAATCAAGTGTGGGATGCATAATACATGTATAAGCAAACACTGATTTCTCATGTACTAAATTTAGTTACACAGGCACCAAATAGTACATGTATTGAACACATGTAGTAGCAAATTGCACTGTGGGTAAAACTGTGGAAAACCCGGGGCCCGTTGCATGAAGTATTTTAATAAAATGAGAAAAACTCTGGTAAGAAGTGAAAACTCAGGCTAGTGTGATACTGCCATTGACTTTGATGCAGGAAAAACTCTGCTGAAAATCAACCCGAGCTTTTCTCAGGTAGAAAGTTTTATGCAACAGTTCCCATGTGATGTTCTAATCAGACAGACCGTTTCATAGGACACTTGGAACAAGACTACAGACTTACTAAGCACAGTAATAATGATAGTTATCATCTGCACAACAATTTTTTGACTTTTTTGACTTTTTTAAGTGCAGACAGCATCTTGTTTTTGTTTTGTTTTTTCCCTTTCTTTTCTATGATATCAAGTTGACAGGTTTTGTGAATTCAGGATTGAGTATGACTCTGGTTCAGTGTATGTTTTCAATATTGGTACACTTTTGGTGAACACTAGGTCACTCTGAGGAAAAAAAAAAGTCAGCACCATCTACAAATGCTTTGAAGTGTTGGCAAAGAGGAACTACAGAAACTATGCTCCTAGAGGAAGAAATATTACCACGTTGTATGGAGAATATATTGGTGGACAACTGCAACCAACATGTAGACACCAAATCAGTATAAAGTAGGAGGAATGTACTGTTCAGGCTACCACTAATGATGGGTTTGTTGGACAATGAAAAGCAATATTCCAAAGATATTTATTCTACAAAGATTTGGATTTCAAGGCATTCCTGTAAAGTCTGTAGTGTTGTATGTCTTCTTCAACACAGCTACAACATTACTTTAAAAAAACAACAACAGGAAAGCATCTGTATCTTTCACAGGACAAAATGTGTCTATTTACACAGCAAGAATGTTTGTCTCTACAGACACAAAACACTCCTTTATCCATCAGCACAAACTACTCCAACATCATGGTACACCTACTGCAGCAATCAAACGTGATTCACAAGCCAAAGTCTTGTTAATGCTGCTCATTGTCATCCTGTAAAAGTGGAAATTTTTGGGGTGTTGAAATTTTTGCGCATTTCACACAACCAAAAACTAATGCATGAATAGAGGCACGCAAATATTGCTGCTTGCCATATGTTCCACTAATATACTTCTTGATTCTTCACAATTAAAAGCATGCGAAACTCATCTTACTAGGCCGAGCGTGAAAACTTACTCATGTGAAAATATCGACTTTCACAGTAGATTGTCTGTTTGTCTGTCTTTGTGTTTGTTTGTTTGTTGTTTTCAAAGCTGATGTACTGATAAATGACTAGACAATTTACTGGTGAGCTAACACCCTCCATATTTGACATGAAAGTCATGCTTGCCAGACGCATGGACTTGATGGCATAAATGACATAGTTTTATTGCAGTGCATACACTACCTCGATGCTGACATGTCTTATTAGCTCAATAAATAAAAATTTTGTTATTCATGCACCACAGAAGCACCCATATCAATATTTTGAGCATAGCAGGATTAAACCCTCATTTTCCACGCCATCAATTTTCCACGTATATCAGCTTGTAGCCAGCCCAGGTCACATCAACAGTCTCACATATGTTCCCAAAATCGAATAATGTTCACGGTAGCCTACAATAAAGTAGTCAAGGAACTCTCGCCAGATTCCTGAGTTGTGCATTGAGTTTTTTCTCCTTAGCAAGTAAATTGGCGCTGTGCTTCTTGTAGGCTCCGTACTCCTGCATGAAGAGAAAAAAAGAGACAAGTCACTTGCAAGTACAAAAAAAAAAACCAAACAAACAAACACATGAATATGAAAGTAAAACATTGTGACATCAAAGCCCAACTTGACACCATGTTGACTAAATTTTCAGCTTTTGTAGTTAGATAGCTAGATTTACAATTTTTACGTTTTTCTGATAGATGATGGTGTTCGAATAAACGTAAACAGTTTTGCAAGCATGGTCGTATAACTTTCGAGACATCTTGATAGTGTGAACATAATTTTCAGAGCGTTTGTACGGTTGAGCATTCCTTTTAACCATCTTGACAATTTGAGATTATGGTTTCACATGATTGGAAGGAAATATGATGTAGAAAGTGGAATCTGTGCATTTTTACTTGATCTTTGATCCTTGGCCTTTGATACCATGCCCCACACATTTCTCCAAGTAATGACTTTCTGGTAACGTATGTACACCAATTTTCATGACAATAACTTGAGCAACTTTCAAAATATGGATAAATCAGAGAAATTTTAGAATATGTCCTTGAACTTTGACCTTGGGCATGTGTGCCTTCAGGTTGATGGGCACAACTCTGTCAACTCATACCTGCATATGCCAAATTTTATTTGGATACCTCTAACAGTTCTAAAGTTACGCCATTTACAAAATTGGTTACCGACCGACGGAAGGACCGTCCGATGGAAGAACAGACAGATGGATGGAAGGAAGGATGGACAGACGGACCGACGACCAGAAAACATAATGCCCCCTGGTAACACTTTGTGGCAGAGGCATAAATATAACAAAAACCAGAAAAACGACAACAAAAGTCATCACCATCCTGCGACTGAATGTACAGCTTCCTTCCACGAAAGGTGGGCACTGACTCACCATTTGCAAGCTTGCAAGGGCTTCCTCTGCCTCACTCTTCTCCTCCCTGAGCTTGATGACTTGGAGATTGGCCGAAACTTGTGCAGCTTCCCTCCTGAAAGAAAAAATAGTTGGGGCAAAGACTTGGTGAGCTTCACTGCGTGCCAGACGGAATGGCTTCTGGATTTAAGTGATTTATTACAACCCTGAGAAAGAAATATCTATTACATGCCATAAAGACACTGTACTTTCTTTGTATTTGGACCTCAATTTTTTTTTCTATTAATATCATACATACATACACAGTATATCCAATTTATGATACACACATACATACGTCACGTCTCGACACTAACATTATTCTCTGGATTCCTGTTTGGGTAACTTAGATTTTTAAATTTGAAATTTTGGCGGCTGGAAAAAGAAATGACATGGCCCGATATAAGAGCAAATGTAACAATCCATTTTGAATCTTTGTTACCTGATCGGGCCACATAAAAAAAAATGTTGAGCCCTGCACACATACATACATGGATCAACACATACATGTACTGTTGACTCCCATTATAATGAAGTCCTCGGGACCGGCAGTTTTCTTTTGTTATATCGAAATTTCATTATAACCGAACAAATAAACAATAACAAACAAAGAGTGGATAATCATGTACAGTAAATGTACATACATACATACACACATAAATGATTATTCATTTAGGTAGGCTTTCAACAGGCTTATGAATAATTATCATATCTACTGATCTCAAAAAACCCTCACACTGCTGCACTCTGCTTTGTCTAACTTCATTCACAACTATCAATGCTAATTATTAGTGTGAGAGGCTTTGAGAAAGGCTGGTCCTACCCTCAATGTTTTTACTCACTCAAATTTCTCCTTCATCATGCGAACAGTCTGCTCTGTTTCCCTCATTTATTATTTATTATCTCAATTACTAGTGTGAGAGCCTTTGAGAGAGGCTAGTCCTACCCTCGACGTGTTCACTCACTCAAATTTCTCCTCCATCTTGCGAACAGTCTGCTCTGTTTCTCTCAATTATTAACTATCTCAATTATTAGTGTGACAGCCTTTGAGAAAGGCTACTCCTTCCCTCAATATTTTTACTCACTCAAATTTCTCCTTCATCATTCGAACAGTCTGCTCTGTTTCCCTCAGTTATTATCAATTATCTCAATTATTAGTGTGAGAGCCTTAGAGAGAGTCTAGTCCTACCCTCGACGTGTTCACTCACTCACATTTCTCCTCCATCTTGCGAACAGTCTGCTCTGTTTCTCTCAGTTATTAATTATCTCAATCATTAGTGTAACAGCCTCTGAGAGAGGCTAGTCCTACCCTCGACAAGTTTACTCACTCACATTTCTCCTCCATCTTGCGAACAGTCTGCTCTGTTTCTCTCAGTTATTAATTATCTCAATCATTAGTGTAACAGCCTCTGAGAGAGGCTAGTCCTACCCTCGACAAGTTTACTCACTCACATTTCTCCTCCATCTTGCGAACAGTCTGCTCTGTTTCTCTCAGTTATTAATTATCTCAATCATTAGTGTAACAGCCTCTGAGAGAGGCTAGTCCTACCCTGAACATTTTCACTCACTCAAATTTCTCCTCCATCTTGCGAACAGTCAGCTCCGCTTCCTTCACTTTCTCCATCAGCTGTTTGATCTCCTTCTGCTTATCCTGTCATCACCATAGCAACAATGGATGAAAACAAAACAACAAAACCAAACTTGAACATGGGCAGTTTATCAAAACGCTTTTCAAACAGAAGAAGGCAGGAAGCTATCTATGTAAGCTTGAATAGGATAGAATAAATAGAAGAGGCCATCCATCCAGACTGAGTTCAACCAGAAAGAATGCTACACATTTTCTTGATTCAGGACACATCAAAGGTATATTGTACTTCGTACAATGACGACTTTACTTCCACTCTTACTATCCTCACTATAATCCAATATGTTGCTACTGAAAGCTCTGCAAGAAGATTACATTCACTTCAGAGGGCAAATTAAGTGGACCATTTTATATATGTCACTCACTTTGATAGATTGCTGTCTGAGCAACAACATAAATACAGTTGGAGGAAACATTTTAATTTTGATTTTTAAAATGGAGCAACATCTCAGTATCTACATACAAGAATAAGAATTAAAGGGTGTGTACAATTCTGGTTGAGGTGAGGATTTAGCTTTGAACGTTTTGCGAGATATTCAGAAACCACTCTATGAGATGTCAAAGAGCATGCAATTCTAAGGGGTATCAAAAGTTTATTTGATAAAAATCGGTTTTGATATGGCTGAGATATCCAGAAACAAAGAGATCCTGATAAAAGGCGTGGCCTGTCGCCTCTTATTATTATCACTTTTTTGGATATCTCAGCCGTTTGAAAACCAATTTTCATCAAATAAACGTTGAATCCTTCATAAAATTACATGCTCTTTCATATTTCATAAGAGATTTCTCATTATCTCACTTACGAATGTTCAAAACATGAATCCCCACCTCAACCAGTACTGTACAGTCCCTTTAAAGTCGGACGATCGTCATCCCTAATGGTACGTAAACTCCCGAACGACCGAAGTTTGTGCATGCAATTGCGCAATGCCAGAGTTGGTGCTATATCCATAAATGTGTGAGACAATGCTGCCACTGAGACGCGTGTGTGTGTGTGCGTGTGTGTGTACGCATCATACACAAACATTGTGACCGCGAGCTGCGGTGATTGGAGGAGAGAGGCCAGAAGACGCGTGGCTCTTTTGGCCTCTCTTCATGTGCATGCAGACTGAGAGTGTGCGTCCATTCGGAAGCTCTCGTGGCTCGTTCGGACAGCCCTTTTGGGTCAGGAGATTTGTAGCACAGAGCTCTTGTAGTCTAGCGTGTTGTTCGCTGACCCATTGAGCCAGCACTATTCTCATTCGGGGTCACTACATTTGATACAGAATGGGGGAGGCAACGTGTTGCGTTCGTCTCCGTGCCGCACAAACAACTCGCCACGATTGTAAGGCTTTAAGCATTTATCACTCCCATAATCAGCTCCAGGATGTGAGAGAAACATACAAAGAAACTCTTGCATTTACATCCATTCTACATCACTACCTAAATGTTATTGGGATCCTATCTGTAAGTTCTGCTTCTCCTGCAGTTTCCACTGCCAAGTTCTACTCTTCTTCCTCGAACTGAATAGAACTGGAACATCTATGGTACATACAGTACATTTCTTTTTTTCCATTTTCAACCCTCTCCCTTAACCCGTTGAGGACAAGCTCCGAGTATACTCGGGCAGGTGTCTATGGGAAATGGGTGTTGTAGCAAAATCAGTCGGTCCTAAACGGGTTAAAATGCAAAAAGACACAACAATAGTAATATGTGCTATATAAGCACTTAATTATTATTATCATCATTATTCCATTATTCTGATTACTCTATATATAATTACACATTTATTTTTTTTTATTGTATTCCTACAATGATGATGAATAGCAGGAGAATTGAACTGAATTGAAATGACTTGATATGCTATCACTTCTTTGAGTATTATTGCACACAGATGTGGTTAAGTGATTTTGAATATCCCATAGCTACATGGTATGGCCAGTCATATCTGGATGAGCTAATTGATTTGATTTGAATTGAATTGAATTAAATCAAATTAAATTAAATTAAATTGAATTAAATTGAATTGAATTGAATTAAATCAAATTAAATTAAATTAAATTGAATTAGTTAAATTAAATTAAATTAAATTAAACTAAACTTAATTAAATTAAATCAAATTAAATTGAACAGAATTGAATGGAATTGAACTGAATTGAACTGAATTTGACTGAACTGAATTGGATTGGACTGAATTAAATTGAATTGAATTGAAATAAACTGAACTGAACTGAAATGATTTGAATTTAATTGAATTGAATTGAATAAAATAAAATTGAATTGAATTGAATTGAATAAAATAAAATTGAATTGAATTGAACTGAATTTAATTGAAATAAATTGATATGCTATCATTTCTGTGAGTGTTGAGGCATATTGATAGATGCAGCAAAGTCTTTCTGCACATCCCATCTGCACAGTGTGGCCTGTCCTACCTGGATGAGTTTCCCACGCTGCATCGAGAGGTCCAGGAACTCCTGCCGCTCCTTGCTCAACTTCTCCAGCTTGAGGCCGAGAGCGGAGTCCTGTGATGCCTTACTCTCCTTCTCCTGCTTCAGCTGGCTCAGCGCCTCTGGAGGGGAGCAAAGATGATCACGATAATGATAATGATGATGATAATGATGATGATGATGATGGTGATGATGATTGACAGCATAAAACTCTCCTTCATTTCTTTTGACATTTACAATATATACAATGAAAAAAAATGAAATACAACATAATTCACACATATTACACAATAGAGGGATGACACAAGTCATCATAACAATGAGGTAACAAGTCAGATTTAAAAAAAGAACAAGTAAAGCTTATTGGGTAAATTATACATGGATCAAGTGCGAAGCAATTGTGAAGCAAGCGTGAAGATACATACATTATCAATTTACTGTTAAAGGACAAGTTCACCTTCATAGACATGTGGGCTGAGTGAATGCAGCAATATTAGTAGAACACAATAGTGAGAGTTGAGCAAAATCGGACAATCCGTTAAAAAGTTATGAATTTTTAAAGCTTCTGCTCAGTCACGGCTGGATGAAAAGACTGTTATAGCTTGTGATGTCACATGAGTACAACGATATAAAGAAAGAATAAAGAAAATTCAACATATTTCCATTTTTCTCCCATAACAAAAGAACACTCGACTTCTCTCTTTCAGAAGGCAGGGGGAATAATATTACCCTTAACATACATCAGTAGCAAGTCGAAGAACTGTGCACTTTATGCAAAAAGTAAAGTTTTGTGAAATTCTCTTTTTATTTTCTTTATATAGTTGTACGCATGTGACATCATATACTGTAGTAGTCTTCTCTTCCAGCAGTGACTGCGCAGATACTTACAATATTCATAACTTTTGAACAGATTGTCCAATTTTCCTTAATCCTTATGTATATGAAGGTGGACTTGTCCTGTAAGAAGCTGTGATGTTGGGTGGTGATAGAGGAGCTGCTATGGCTCAGTGGATTAATCCTTTCTGCCCCAGGGACTTTGGACAGCATGTACAATGCGGGGGGGTTCTGTGTCAACTGGCACTCAAATGGTACAAAGGGTTAAACTGACTCTCAACTTTGATGTCCTTGTTCAAGTCTGCCGGCAGCATTTTTGGGGAAAGACAGCTAGAATTTTGACAGGACATCACTTAACTGGTTATCTGACCTTTACCGGTAATTTAAAAAAAAAAGTAATTTTCACCAAAAGTTGAGATACAAGGTCTTGTCACCCCAGCGACAATTTATCTGTATAACAGCTCATTTCCTTGCCTTTGATTTGATGCCTCGCAGCCTTGAGCTCATTCTCCAGTTTCTCTGACATCTGCTTGTATTGTCTCTCTTTCTCTGTGTGTTCCTGCTCTTGTAAACTGTGTAAACCAAGGGCAAGGTAGAGAGAGAGTGTCACAAGAACAACTTCCAGCCACTGTAACAAACTAAACTCTACCCATCAATCACAATTTTCTCATACTCAGCTACGATTGGTCAACTTTGAGTGGCCAATGGTCACATCTGCGGAAAAAAAAACCCCAAAACACACACACACACACACACACACACACAAAGACACAATTCATACATTATATGAGGCCATCATAAAATCAACATCATCTAATCACATTTCAGGTTTGTTTGTTTGTTTGTTTGTTTGTTTGTTTGTTTGTTTTTTAAATCTAAATACATCATCTCAAATCGCTTATCACATTCCAGTTTGGAAATTGTCAATATTCACATGCCTTCATCTTGTATCTACAGCTTGGCATACTTTTGCACATTTTGTTTGTTTGAGTGTTGTTGTTTTTTCCAACATCTCATCCAGGTGATCTGCACTCAACACTGCATCATTTGCTCAGCTCTGTATGTGCCATGTTTGCATGCTTGACTCAGTCGACACCTTGCCAAGTTCACATATTTTGCTCAAACACACAACCCTGCCAAAACCAATCCAAATCATCAAATGTCACAGCACAATGAAAAAGCTTTACTCAGGATTCCATTCACAGCAAAGCTTGGAATTTCCTCTACCTCTTTGCTCACTGCCTGTCTTGAATAAACGTTTCAATAAAAAGAAAAAAAAAATACATGCCTTTGAAGAAAAATACATGCCTTTGAAGAAAAAAAAAATGTTTTACATAAGCACTCATGTGTTGTGGTCTCAGAATAATGTGGCACATGGGGGGGGGGGGGGGGGGGGGGGATACCAAAGGTGGTACACCATTGCATACATGGAGCTAGAGAGAGGAGCTTGCTATGTACAAATTCCCAGCTTTTGGTTGGGCACACAGAGGGCAAAAACGTGTGGAGTGGCAGAAGAAAATGATGTGTCAATGATGCTGTTTCTTTTGACCCAAGTTGGTAACCATAGTAACAGCATCAACTCAATCTCACCTGCATCTCCTCTCCAGCTCTCTACACTGTTCCTTCAGCACCTTGATGTCATTCCTCTGGACTACTATCGTCTTCTCCTTCTCTTCCAGTGCTGCTGAGAAAAGATTGGCGTTCTCATCACGGAGTTGCTGGTTCTGTCGTCTGAGCTCCTCGTTCTGCCTTTTGTACTCATCTTTGAACCTGGAAGAGCACAGAACATAATAATCAGTTGGACTATTTTCTTTTTTTTTTTTTTTTTTTTTTTTTTTTTTTTTTTTTACAACTTGACATTTAAGCAATGGTTTCTGAAACCAAAAGCTGGTATTCATTTGGATTACTAACTGATGATTAGCAGGAAAAGGATACTATTGCCCCTGTCAGCATGAACAAACAGTCATTGATGACTTACTGATTTTGAAATACCACTATTGACACAAAACATGAAAGGTACAGATATATCTTGGGATTATCCAATTTAAGCAATTTCTCTCAATGGTTTCAACACACATTTTTGCGCTATGCTTGACTGCATTATTGCAATGTCAAGGCAAAAATAATGTTACATTTTCTATGCCTTACTACAAACAGATATCAACCCATTAAAGTCTGTAAACTTTGGAACATGATGACCAACCCCGGAACCCCCTCGACACTCCAAGATGTACTGTTAGATAAAAACAGACAAATACTAGTAACAAAGTATTCTTATGAACAGCCATGAGCTTTCACATGAAAAGCATCAACAGTGACAAGATTATCTATCAGTATTATCTCTTGACATCTTTTTATAAAAACTGCTTTCCTCTCTCGTGACCAGAGTTGAAAATCTCATAGATACGGAAACAAAAACATCCGTTCATCCATTCTGTGCATAAAAATGTTCAATCATTAATAATCCAGAACCATAGCCAGGGAGAATATATGTGATAGTCGCGACTCTTGGAAGTCTTGGAGAAGCTAATCAACATTACCACATTTCATGATTCTTTACCACACATGATTAGATAACCAAAGCAATGAACGTTGTCCAAATATGAACAGCAGGTATTTCCAGAGCAAATAACAGAGCAACTAAATAATCAAGAGCTAGATCCCTCCTTCAAATGAACAGTTTAATACATCTATATGAAGGTACATTTCACCTTATCATTTCCTCGTGATTTTCAGCAAGTTCGTGAAACCGTCTGTCCAGAAGGTTGAATTTGTGAATCTCCTCCTCGATCACTCCCTGCGCCTCGTCTCGGAACTTCTCCAGCTCCTTGTTGACGCGCTCCAGCGTCTGTGATCGGAGGAGAGCTTCGTCCGAGCGCTGCTTCAGGATGCAGATGAGCTGCGCCTGCTCGTCGATGCGGGCCCGGAGCATCGCCGCCTCCGTCTTGTCATCGTTGGATAGCCGCTTCAACTTGTCGAGATTGGCGTGCATGGTCTCCACATCCTGACAAGCATACATTAATTCCAAAATAAGAAATGTATTGGTAGAAGCAAGATGATTGCGAAAACATATTGTCTGCATCCCGAAACTAGCATTTAGCAACTCAGGGATCAAGACGCATGGACATTATGCACCAGTGACTGACTATTTAAGTCAACAAGAGGTAGACCTACCTATAGATGCAAGTCTAGGTACCTTCTTGTACTATATCATGCAGACTGAACAACACCCAGATATTCCGGAAAAGAAAATTATGGGCATCCCGTTTCATGCAGCATGTGGAATCATGACAATGACTTTCTAGACCCAAGCACAATATTACAGTGAGTGAGACTACTGTATTAATTATGTAGTACTGAGTAAGGAAGAAGAACATGCAATATTGAACATTACAACTCACAAGTACAAAACTACAAGTAGAACTCTAGACAACAATGGCACAATGCATGAGAGAGAAGTAAAATTTGCTCACTTTCTTTTACCACACGAGAAATTTTCATGAGCATCTACATTGTGAAATATCTGATCATGGACTGCGGAGACTTACAATGCGTAAGGCTGAATATCATTTATAGTTAAGTTTCTATTTGACTTAATTCTAACGTTAGACTTCGAGGCTTCGATTCCACAATCTACTTCCGGTAACAACATCAAACAGTGGACACTCTCAACAGCTTCAAGTACCCTTTGCAAGAACCCTACTCTACCAGAAATCATTCTTTCCCGACTCCATAACTACAAGGCTTTGGAACTCTCTGCCAGAAGCCCTCATCAAATGTACCTCTGCTGACAGTTTCACTCTTTTCAGGCAGGAGGTACAGACGCAGAAACTCCAGCTCCGATAGAAGGGGAATGCTGTTTTTTACTAAATTTTAGCTGCACTTACTGTAGTTATCATGGATGTAGTTATTTTATATGGCACTGTACATAATGTCCCAGACATTGATTGGTCCAATCTGTGTAGAAAGCCTGAACACCACTGCGTGTACCCCCAGGAACTGACCACAGAGCTTCTCGATTTAATCCACGATTTCTCACTCACTCAATTGGCTTACGAACCCAATCACAACCAGAAGACGAGATCAGGCAATGTTAGAAATATCCTGGACCTACTTCTCGTAACAAACCCTGGCTGTTTTGCACCAATTGTAACAAAAGCAGGAATATCTGATCATTTCAATATGATAGCAGAAATTTCTTTACGCCCAGTTCTCCATAAAGCAAAACGTAGAAAGATTTATTTATGGGATAAAGCAGATACATTTAATCTCAGAAAGGATATGGAAAATTTCTTTCAAGTTTTCCAGGCCAACTATGCACATAAGACAGTGGAGGAGAACTGGAACGCATTTAAGGAAGCTATTTATAGCAGTGTTGATTCAAATGTTCCTTCAAGGTATAAGAGTACTCGATTTAATCTTCCTTGGATAAACGGAACCCTCAAGCGATTGATTAGAAAGAAAAATAGGGCGTTTTATAGTGCCAAAACAGATGGATCCCATCGGAACTGGTGCCGTTATAGGCAGCTTCGTAAGCAAGTCCAAAAAGAACTTCGAAAAGCTGAACAACATTTTTTAGGAACAACAGTTTTTGACTCACTCACTTCTAACCCCAAGAAATTTTGGTCTTTTATTAAGCAAAAGAGGCGTGACACAAATGGTATATCGGCTTTATACTCGAAGGGAAAACTAGCCGATACAGCTCGTGAAAAAGCTGAAGTCTTAAGTGATCAATATCAATCAGTTTTCACTAAAGAAGATTTGATTAATATTCCTCATATGGGACAGAGACAAATCCCAACAATATCAGATTTGATTATTTCTACAGAAGGTATTATGAAACTTCTTAAGAACTTAGATGTGAATAAAGCTTCTGGCCCAGACGGCATTTCTCCCAAATTTCTCAAGTTATGTGCTGCACAAGTAGCACCTATATTGCAAGTCATATTTACGCAAAGTCTTCGGACTGGCACGCTACCCCGAGATTGGAGACAAGCTAATATAAATGCTCTGTATAAGAATGGTAGTAGATCCGACCCAGCCAACTACAGGCCGGTATCCCTCACATCCACCTGCTGCAAAGTCTTAGAACATATCATTTATCGTCACATTATGAGCCATCTGGAGGATAACAATATCCTCAGTAACACACAACATGGATTCAGATCCAGACGGTCGTGTGAGTCCCAACTGATTACAACAATTCATCATATTTTCTCCTCTGTCGAAACCATTAAGCAAGTTGACGCTGTTGTGTTAGACTTTGCAAAAGCGTTTGATACTGTACCACATCAGAGGCTCCTTCATCGCCTCAAGTATCTTGGAATCCAGGGCTCATTACTTTCATGGATTTCACAATTTCTCACAGAAAGGGAACAAACAGTCGTAGTCCAAGGGTCATCCTCAAGACCCGTTCATGTTTCTTCAGGAGTGCCCCAAGGCACTGTTCTGGGCCCATTGCTTTTCTTATCATATATTAATAATCTCCCTGATCAAGTTTCATCCAACGTCTGCCTATTCGCAGACGATTGTGTAGTTTACCGTCCCATTAAGACACATAAAGATTGTGTCATACTTCAACAAGATCTACGTACCTTAGAGGCTTGGGGAAAAAAATGGCAAATGAAATACAAGCTGGACAAATGCAACGTTATGCGCTTCACATGGAAGTCTCGTCCCATTCATCACACGTACACCTTAGCCGGTCACCAGATAGAAACAGTGTCCAGTCACAAATACCTAGGAGTTGTCTTATCAGACAATTTAAAATGGAATAGACATATTGATATAACTACAGCCAGAGCAAGCAGCATGATTGGCTTTCTCCGTCGTAATCTACATAATGCACCGAGAAATGTTAAATTACAAGCATACAAGAGCCTAGTGCGTCCCCACTTGGAGTATTGCTGTACAGTATGGGACCCCTTCACTCAACGTAACATCTCCAAGATTCAAGCAGTACAAAATCAGTTCGGGAAACCCACTCACAAGGGGGGCCCCTCCTTATAAGTAACCCGTCCCCCTTATAAGTAACCCCATCCCCCTTATAAGTAACCCCCGGGGCACCCCTTATAAGGAGTCTCCACGCTTTTTTGCAATGCAACGCGAAAATGAAAGGACTGCGGCAATTCGCTTGATTATGTCCATAAAGCTTCACAAGTTTCCTAGTTACTCACGAAATTTGAGCAAAATCGGTTTGAGGCATCATATCTAAAATCATGGATTTATATGCGATGTCAAACGACCCATGCGAATGCTGAAATGCGAGCGATTACTGGCGTGAGTGTCGCCAGGCGCGGCGGCGCGGCAATGCTTGAGTGCAGACGTGGCGACTGAGTACGGTACTCAGTCGCCGCAGTCCTTTCATTTTCGCGTTGCATTGCAAAAAAGCGTGGAGACTCCTTATAAGGGGTGCCCCGGGGGTTACTTATAAGGGGGACGGGGTTACTTATAAGGGGGACGGGTTACTTATAAGGAGGGGCCCCCCTTGTGAGTGGGTTTCCCGAACTGAAATAGAGCAGCCAGATTCATCTGTAATGATTACAAGTGGCAATCTTCCGTCTCCGGAATGATAAAGGATCTCAAACTTCATCCACTCCCAGAACGACGCAAGCTTTTAAGGCTATCAACATTTCATAAAATAAAGCACAGCAATATTGATCTAAATCTCGAGGATTATATCAGTCCTGCTCAAGCTCCGAGAGGTATGACAACCCGAAGTTATCATCCGGACAATTACTCTACTTTACACGGTTCCTCAACTGCTCTCGCCAACTCCTTCTTCCATAGAACAGCGAAGGATTGGAATAATCTGCCGAGTAACATAAAGCAGATTCATAAATTTGACACATTCAAAGAAGCGCTCCAGCGTCACCTCCGTTGTGATTAGCTGCACATCACACACCACAGTGCTGAGTGATACTCTATCCAGAGTTTTTCAGCGTATTCATCCAGATCCAGATCCAGACCACACCAGACCCGCCAAACAGTGCGAAAATACATAAGATGGTGGACTGCACTTACTGGGAAGAAGAAGAGAAATGCAATGTTAACACCGCGCCGCATGGCCTCACCGACAATGACAGTCCAGCGCAGAATAGCATATATGGGACTAGCTAGGGGCAAATATGCAACTACAAGAACGAATAGAATCATGTAGAACTAGTTATTTAAAAAAAATTAAAAAAGGAGCAAGATTTTGCACTGTGTAATGCGTACATCACAATTATTTCCCTACTTACCTGCTTGCTGGCCGAAATCATCTCTTTTAATTCTTTTGGATTTCGTGTTCCTGAAGCAGCCATTATTGTTTACATTCAACCATGACAATCGAAGAATTTCCGCAGCTTGCGTTCGGGCCGGATTGTCACTGCTTACGATCACCAGCGGGCGCTAGACATGTTTTGTTTGTGACAGTGGTTGATCTTATTCCTTCAAGGATTCTACGCCTTTCCAGTTTCGTTATACTGTAGTCATTCAGTCGTCTTTCAGTTAGATTGATTAATTTGTGAAAATGATATATAATCGCATTCTTGATTGTTAGTCCAGCAGCCCTATGTATGTATGGATTTAATTTTGATGTAAGGCTTATGTGTGGATTCTTATTCTTACATGGCCTGTCGGCATAATCTCGAATAGACGTATTGATAATGATGAGCTGCGTTTGTTTAAAGTGTGTCTGTGTGTGTGTGGGGGGGGGGGGCAGTTTATATTTCTGGTGCCACTTCCGGGTTTCATTAGCTGACAAGCAAAGATAAACAAAACAAATTAAAACAAAACAAAAAATAAAAGCAAAGAAACAAAAAAAGCTTAACCACATTTTCTGGTGCCATTTCAGGGTTGTTTTTTGTTTGTTTGTTTGTTTTTTGTTTGTTTGTTTTTTCTAAAGTATTGCGGAGGCAAATGGTTTTAACCCATGTATTCCCACGTATTGAACCTTAGGAATAACCAATTGTAAACGCTCAATAACCAACTGATAAGGTAACAATAAAAAAGAAAAAGAAAAAAATGAATTCCCTAAACTTTGGTTGCTGACTATGTCAGATCATAATTATTTCAATTTCGGTAAAGGCCCAGTCACACCTTTACGGGCAAGTTAAGCGGGCTTTTTGTGTGTCGGGATTTTCCAGCAGGGATGATAGGCCTATAACATTATCTATTGCGGGCGGTCAAGGATTTGGGGGAGTATCAAGTGCGTCTAGGTTATTTCTGCTGGGCACATGCTACTTACGTTCTACTTTACGTTTTAATCACAGGTGAACTATATATAACTGAAATACGGACGCTGCGAAGTACACTGGTCAGCGTTACAACTTCGTGTTACCTGCGTGGGAGTTGCTTGCGAGGTGCGGCCGCTACGAGCCTCCTCCTGGTGTTCTGCGTGAACCTCTGCGGGAAATCCCAGCGACTCACCCGGAATAGGTTGTGATCATGCTGAAGGGCCTGTCATACCTTTCTGGGCAAGCCGACATTACATCACTTCATGTACGCAGTGTCGATCTCGTGGACCTTTTTTTTTTTTTTTTTTTTTTTTGCCTAGTGTCGGACTCATGGGCTTAGGCCTATGTCCTAGTGTCGTATTCATGGGCCTTAGGCCTATTTCCTAGTGTCGAATTCATGGGCCTTAGGCCTATTTCCTAGTGTCGAATTCATGGGCCTTAGGCCTATTTCCTAGTGTCGAATTCATGGGCCTTAGGCCTATTTCCTAGTGTCGAATTCATGGGCCTTAGGCCTATTTCCTAGTGTCGAATTCATGGGCCTTAGGCCTATTTCCTAGTGTCGAATTCATGGGCCTTAGGCCTATTTCCTAGTGTCGAATTCATGGGCCTTAGGCCTATTTCCTAGTGTCGAATTCATGGGCCTTAGGCCTATTTCCTAGTGTCGAATTCATGAGCCTTATTTGCCCAGTGTCTAGCTCCAGAGTAGGTCTTATTTGCCTTGTGTCTAAGCTCGCGGGCCCTGTTTGCGCAGTGTCGAGACCATGGGCTGTGTGAATTGTGGGCTGTATGACTCATGGACCTTTTTTTAAATGTCTCGTGGGTGTCGGGCTCATGGGATGACCCCCACCTAACGACTACGTAGTTTGGAATACTTCTTGTACGTACCAACCTTTGAAATTGGCAAATATCTATTCATAGATTATATTTCTGTTTAATCAAAGATACATGAAAACCAAATAAATTCTGTACATCCTTTCCAATCGATAACAGGTGTTCTCGCTAATGTGTATATTTTGAGCAATGATTACTCTTCAAGCCATCTGTACCGAGTATACACAGACATTCATCGATTTACCATTAACCATTTATATGATTAGTGATGTTATTCTGAGGAGAAAAGAGGAATGTAAACTGAGTCATGTGCATGATAGCGATCGATAAGATGGATGGGTCGTCGGCACATTAATTTGTTTACACGTTAATCGATGAAGGAGTGTTATTGTAAACGAGTATCGTGCACGAGCCATTAAATTGCGCTTTAATTACATCCTCAGGCGGATCTGATCATGATCAGGGGCCACGGAACCGGTGGGAGTGACTGGGGCTGCAGTCCCCCCCCCCCCCCCCCCCCCCCACACACACACACACGCATACGCACACAAACACACAAACACACTTTTGGGAGGGTCACCTGTAAGAAAAAAAAATCGGAGAAAAAAGTCAAGGCATCAAATTGCCCAAAGACCGTCTTCATTCCTACGTGTTGTTTTTGTTTGTTTTTGTTGTTGTTGGGTTGTTGTTGTGGTTTTTTTTTTTTTTTTTTTTTTTTTTTTTTTTGGGGGGGGGGGGGGGTTGTCTAAGGAGGGGTTGCCAGGGTGCCATGAACTAATGACCCGCAGCCCCCTTTTTATGTTTTGCCCTGTTTTGATACTATGACGCAACTTAACCTTAAAAAGAAAGAAAAAAAAGTGTCAATTTATAGATTAATCTTACCATCTACACGTACAAGGCGAATGTTTAAAAGGCAAGACAATATCAACAGCAGGCTGTCGACGCGATCTTTATTATTTGGGAAGGTGGTGAAGAGAGAGAGAGAGAGAGAGAGAGAGAGGTGGTTGGGGGGGGGGGGGGGGGGGGGTAACGTCAGAATGAAGAATAAATGGCGCACTCTCTCGGCAAGCTATGAATTATTTATCTCGGTTGACTGAGACGGTCCAAAGAGACTGGACATAAAGATCGCGATGCGTTTCCTTCATCGTCCAACATTGTCCAAGGAGCAACGTGTTATGTCATCATCATCTATATGCATTGTGAATTAGAGCAACTTCAATGATTTAATAATGTACAACGTACACTGACGTATAACGTTCTAACACTGTCTAAGATAGCATGGCATTGTTATTACATTTTTTTTTTAATTTGATGATGGGTATGATAATCTATTATGAATTACAGACAATAAACATTGTAGCTAATCTTAAAATCAGTGGTAACATGATGATATTGATACAATCATAGCATTACAACGCCAATTAACAATGAATGATGATAAACATAAATGCGACAAGATTTGTAGCTCGCAATGTTTTCTGATGCATGCTGGTATTTGTGATGAAGTCAATCATGTCAATTATACTTAAATTACAATATTGGCAGCATATTCTCATATTTTTTTTTTAATCTACTTAAGATGGTTACAGAGTAAACGCTTGCAGTGAAATAGGCACACATCACGGACACACACACACACACACACACATACACATTCTCGTAAGATGCTTCGAATATGAAAATTTGATCAAAGTGACCGTGCAAATTCAAGTCTCTAAAAAAAATCCTCATAAATTGACCAATTGAAATCGAAATTGAAAAGCTTCAGTTTGGTAAGTGATATAAAAGGCTTCGTGTCGTGCGCAAGTGCATGAACAACAATCGACGATACGTGTTTACAAAAAAAAAAAATAATAAGCTAAAATTATCCTCATTTGAACGGTGTGAAAACTATTCACCTCTAGTACATAATAGGTCATAAATAATAATGCAGAACGGGCAGGTGCTTTTACCCCTAAGGTACCCCTATTAAGGCCTTAAGAGGACGCTTTTTATTTACTTTCAATACTTCGATTTGGGCATTATTATGCCCGATGTGAAATATTATATGGAGCGAAACTACATCCCCGACTGAAGCCGTTTATGAGAGCTAACAACGTAAAAAGCACAACACACATGTATACATTATACAAACACATTATGGGCATCATTATGCATGCATGCACTCGCATGCACTCACACCATACAACATACAACATAGTACACACGAACTGTATGAATACACAACACTTATATCAAAGACAGGAAAAAATGTACACGGTCCTTGCGGTCAGACATTGTTGACCAGACATTTCGATTGAACTTAAAGGCATCATTTACCATTTGCGGATGAATAATGGCAGCTTTAGTGCTTCAAAATACTTCTAAAATGTGAGTTAGGGAAAGAAACAACCAATGCAAAAATGTTAATCAGTATAATAAATATTGTTAAATCTATAAAATGTAAATAACAGTTATAATAAAATATTGCTTCTGGAATAAACCGTCTATAAGTTATGTATTATTGAGGGGAAAGAGGGATATATCCTTATATTTCAGGCTTGAATGCGATTTTTTATTATATGGTGGGATGTTTTGCGACACAACTGACTTCAAACATGCATCAAAATATGTGCTATCTCGAACATTTATTTTTGTTTTTAGATCACTGCTTCCAATGGCAAACAGTACCTTCAATGATCAATGGCAACATCTGAAATTGTAATATCAGTGGTGATAGTGGTAGTCTTGAGATATACTAATAGTCCTTGACAACCATGGAGCGCCAGGTCCATAATATTTCTATCCAATATCAAGAGGAGACGGGGGGGGGGGGGGGGGAGGGGGAGCAGTCGTATGTAATTGATATATTTTCCAAGAGAAATATCATCAGTGATATTTACTTTTTACACGTGGGTTGACTCACTGGAACTGGATGACATTTTCCCCGTCACCTCAGTCGTTATTGATGTGCTAGCCAACAAAAACCATGTTTACCGAGCACTTCTCCGTGTAGCTGGCAACCTGTTGGAACCGCTCGTACATAATCTAATGTTTATATAAGTTATGTATGCACACGCCGCAATTGAAATTACATGTATTTCCATGTGGACGTGCGCTATACATTGAGCATTGAGTGGGATGCCTATTATAGGGGTGGGACGTAATCCCCCCTTTTTATCGTTATCATCTACTTTTATCGATTACTATATCCAATTATCTCTGTATGTGACCTTGCACTGCATGGGACTGTGCATCACAAAATCAACAAAAAGTAACACGCACTGATTTTGTGCGAGGATTCAAAATAGGTGAAACGGGTCAGGTAACTAATAGTCAATCTTGAGTTTTTCGTATTGCTGAAAAAGCAATTCTTCTTCTAAATTTTATATATATATCATCCTAAAGTTTGGAATCATAAAAGGAATGGACAAAAAAATGTGTGTTATAACAGTTTTTCTAGAATATTTGTGTGTGTGTGTGTGTGTGTGTGTGTGTGTGTGTGTGTGTAATCGTGAGCTTAGATGTGTCTTGGGGTCCCCTTTTCATTCCTTCCAAAACTCGTTATATGTACTCTTCACTTTCAACCCTATAACTTTTGCAATGATGGTGCTACTGCTTTGAAAGTTGGTATCATAGTCCGCATGAACAGAATGTGTTGATAGAGCATGCTCAATTTCAGCTTAATCTGATAAGCCCTTAATTCTTGTTGCTATGAAGTTTTTCATCCTGTTTTTATCCCATTCATCGCCGAGACCAGAGCACGGCTCGGTGAAATTAAGCACTTGAATATACCCTTTTCATCGGAGGCTCTTTTTTAGTACGCTTTTCCAGAGTGTGTACTTTCTTTCCAATATTTAGATAGGTTAGGAGAGTCCATTTGAATTGAGTTATACACCATTTTATTTTTAAAGCTGAAAGTCTGCCCTTTCATAATCTGTCCTAAACTAAAACTCCATGTCTGGCGACTTTTTGTTGGTTTTGTGATGTAGGGTCACTATAATGATACATTTCACATAATGCGCGACCTTCTTTTTTTTAAGGTGACCTCGCTTGTGTTTGTGTGTGTGTGTGTGTGTGTGTGTATTACTTGAATGGATAACTTCGGGAACAAAATAAATAGTTGAAATCGTAAATTTCTTAAAATGCCGATAGAATACAATGTAATAAATCTCATGTTATGAACATATCAAAGGCAGAATGCCTCAGTCATGTATCTTTTTTTAATCAATCCTTAAATTCATGGAAGAAAAGATTGGAAAGCGCATAACTTTTACATCAATATTACCTGTCATGTTAGGTATAGATTAAAAATGTTGACGCTTGAAGTGTTGAAAAAATAAGCTGATAATTTTCACACATCTCTTTGCTAATCTCATAATCGAGGCATTCCCCCCCCCCCCCCCACAAAAAGACCAAATAACTATAAACATATTCAAAATAGATGCAGACCTGCAGTGAAACAAAAAGTTTGCCTGATGACCAGCAAGCTATAGGCTAAGACTTGCGCAATATAGCATCCAACTAAAGCATGTGCATTGGATTCCTACTACTGACATTGTATTTGTAGTATGACAAGGTTAATGGCATATAACTTGTCACTTATATGGTTCTGGGGGAAAATATCGAGATACATAAAATATCAATTTTGAAACGTGCCTCGCAACGTTGACGATTCGCGTATATCCACAAAGGAATAACGAGGGGGGGGGGGGGGTGAGTTTTGTGTTGGTCTGTTCTGACTTGCTTTAAAGGGGTGTTACAGTTTTGGTTGAGATGGGGAATTCAGGTATTAACTCTGAGAGATAGTCAGAAACCACTTACATAATATATCAGAGAACATACAATTCTAAGAGGAATTAAAAGTTTATTATATAAAAAAACGGTTTCAAAATGGCCAAGATACCTCAAAGTAAAACAAAGTGATCCTATAATGAGATGTGGATCTCGCCTTTTAAGGATCTCTTACACTCTTTGTTTTTATGATATCTCAGCCATTTCAAAACCGATTTTCTAAAGAATCTTTTCATTCATGTTAGAATTGTATGCTCTAATATTTCATATAAGTGATTTCTATTATCTCACAAAGAGTTAAAATGTGAATTCTCATCTCAACCAAACTATATCACCCCTTTAATATCATTGTCTGTTTTCTCATTCACCCGTTTGCTGAGTGGAAGTGTAATGGTACATGTACATGTATGTTCCTGAAAGGAAGCTGCTTCCATAGATTATCATTATGCACAAGTCCCCCCCCCCCCCCCCCCCCCCCCCCCCTTTGTGCTGGGGGAGGGTGGTAGTGCTTTACATCAGTGGATCCCACAAAGTTGAGGTTGGTATTTTGTCCCAAGCCAGAAGTTAATTCCCAATTTCACTTTATAATGCGATGGGCCTGGGTCCAGGTGCCACATAATTGATGTGTAATAATATTGACGATAGAACTGGCCAAGATATAGGTAATACATAGGTGTAAGAGAACAAACACTTCGCTCAGAGACTGTAAGTCCTACTTGAGGTTTTAGCAAGCATGTTAGTTGGAGTAGGCCTATGTATGCATGCCAAATGTGGCGCCTTTGGCAGGTTGGTAAAGGGACTCAGCTCGTCTCCAGACTAGATTCAATTATTGCAGCCAGGTGGAAGACTTGATTCTGTTTTTAGTTCCCCCTATTATAGCTCGGCCTTTAGAAAAGAAAGAACACCAAGGAGGAAAAAAAAATATAGGAGAATAACAGAGGAGGGAAAATGGAGGAAGCATGGTATTACTATATTTCCTTTCTCCAAAGAACAGAGGAACTCAATGTAGTTGTACAAGAACAGGACCAACACTAGCTCTTCCCTTCTGAGTATTCTTTTTTTTTTCCTTCTTACTAGGTTTAATGGCTCATTTGTGCACAAGTCACCTGCTGATGTGATTATGAAGCCTTGAAAATATTTCTGCTCAAAGTCTGAGTACCCAATCATTACCATCACCAAAGAATTCTCATTGGTGACCGATATCTTTGTAATTCCATAGGCATTTTGAGATGGCAATTTCTTTTCATACGAGAATTTTCAGAATTTGATCATGATCATTTCAATTTACCAATTACAGGACTGCCAACAATCACTCACTACAACCACAACCTTATTCCTGGCAGCTCTGCAAATATCGTTTCAATCAAAGAGTCTGCTCTATATATCATTCCCTACAACAGAATAACGACAAGTGAAATATGTAATAATGCATAAATGCTATTTAAGTAACAATGCATTCTTCGACAACTGACTTTGATATCACCAATTTATCAAATTTCGGATAAATGACCAACTGTAATTTGATTTTTCATTTCTACACACATATCTGCAGTTGAAGCTGATGATCAGACGTTAATTTGTCTACTGATTTTCACTATCTCCAGTAAACATTAGAACTTCAGTGTATGGTTTATGTAGGCCTATCTTTCAACTCACTAAAATTCAAATATTGTTTTGGTACCTTCATAAGATGAGGGAAATAACAATTCTTCCACAGAAGCATCTTCTGTATCCGTTTTTGAAGTCAATGCAGATTCAAGAATCATAGGACAATGATCACAACTTTGTCTCATTGAAGGTTTCCTTGACTGTATCTGTCGACATAGATGCAATTACCTAATGAAATTACACAATGATTACGGCTAAAGTGACTCTCGAAAAGTTAGAGCCATACGGCCTTAATTACCATTACTGGGCCCCACACACAGGTGTTGGTTCTATCAGTCTTAAATCATGTAGAAGAGAGCTACAATAGCAACAATCTCACATATTGACTATCGTAGGGCAGTGTAAAACAAGGTTGCAGTACACTGTAAACATACTTTGGCAAACACTCAGTGTTTATACTGCAGCAAGCACTGGCGGCTGTTACTACATTACTGATTACTTTAAAGTCTGTAAAGCATCATATGACCTTTTAGGTATCTGTGTGTGTGTGTGTGTGTGTGTGTGTTTGTTTGATACAGACAGCTTTATCTGAGATTTATGCAGAATTTTATATCAAGTTTGTATACATGGTAAGAATTGTGTATATATGCATAGTATATACATTGTAATGTATGTTTAAAACAAAAGAATGATTCAGCAGCACCAGTAAGAATACAGCTGCTTATCTTTGTTCAGATTAATTTCACTGTGAAAATGAGCCTGATGTAGAGTGAAATTCAAATAAAGAATATCATAAAGAAGTGTGTGTGTGTGTGTGTGTGTGTGTGTAGTTGGGTACATGTGTGAGAATGTGTTCACATGTTTGCTTGTGCCAGGCTGCATGTGCTTATTTCTGTATGCTTGGGCCAAGAAAAGTGAAGTTGCAACCTTTGTGCTGCCAAGTGACTAAACTTGGCATGATTACTCAAACATGAAACTTCATGGGGAATGCAGAATACAGGGCGGTGAGTTAGCTCAGTCGGTAGCGCGTCTGCCTCACGATCCTAAGGTCCCCGCTGCGATAGCCTGGTCTCACTGACCAATACTGTGTAATCATACCGTCCCCTCTAGTAAGAGGCAAAACACTCTGTCCCTCGGATAGGACATAAAATGGAGGTTCTGTGTGTGAGAGAGTCACAACTCACGCACGGAAAAGATCCCACTTCATTTACTCATCTCAAATGACCCGTTGAAGTTGTCTGGCCTCACATCCAACTGGACCCCACGGAAGACCAGCTATTGCACCTGAATATGGGCTATCCAACCATCTTCTCAGATGAAAAATGAAACAAACAAACAAACAAACAAACAGTTGTACTTCATGCCCATGAAGCCCCTATGACAGAAAATGGTATAAAGGTATAAAAATTGGTATAAAGGTAAGGATAAGTACAGTGTATAACTCATCGACAGGTATATCACAGACAAAACCAAAACAAATCATATTCTTTACAATGTGAGTAATTCTTTCCTCACTTATTCCAGCCTGCCTTTAATTATACAGTAGATGATCGGAAAGGGCGAAAAGACAAAACATTTGCGTACATGTACAATTCATATCACGATAAATAGAAAAATATTTACTCTCACAGTGACAAAAGGCACGAGTTGTATTCACGGGCTGCATTTGTGGCTTATTCAAGCTATCAACACTTGTGACACACTGTAATAATATCATTAAGAATGTACATTTGTACGAGCAACAAAACTTGTTAACCAACTTGATGGCAGATCCAGGGGGGAGCACACCAGGTGCACCCCCTTTATTTTTTATATTTTTTTTGTTAAAACAAAAGAAATAAAAATAAACAAATTGGGGAGGGGTGCGTGCCCCCCCCCCTTGAATTTTGTAAAACCGCCCCCTCTTTAGGGAATTCCTGGATCCGCCCCTTTTAACAGCTTCTGACCAGCATACATGGAAAAAATCAGCACACCTGGGTTATTTCTGTTTCACTAAGAACTACTGGAATAACCTTATATCATTTATAGATGGCTGATGTATACACATGCTTTCTACTCCTCTCACACAAGGAATGAAATATAAATATGTAAAACAGCATAATGTATATATCTTTACACATTATAAAACAAAGCATGAAGACATCTATATAAACAGACATGCATACTAATATTGTATTCTCTTAACATGCAGGTAACCAATTCGGCTACTTTGCATTCAGTATTCTTGGCAATACCATCAAGGAAAGAAAGAAAGAAAAGAGAACAGCTTCATAATTGCTTACTGCAAGGTTCATTGATGCACAAATAACATTTTCCCTCAGATTCACATATGCAAACCTTGCAAAAAGCACATGTCTTGTTTACAAAAGGTGAATGGTCATGTGTGCAAAAATCTTGTTCCATTGCACAATTCCAGACTACACATTATTTGTTTACATACACCTCAGATGTTAACGAATGTGGTCCACACTGATTCACAATATTATAGTAAAGGGATAACAACCATATTTCATGGAAGGAAAATGGCCCTGGCAAATGGTTGTTCATTGTACTATGGCACAGTTATACGAGTAAACCAGTCATTTGAAGTTGTCAGCATATCAAGTGTGAGTGCATGCTTGTTACTGATTGACAGCACAAATCAAAAGAACCAGTACATATCTTGTGCTAGGCGATGTGTGGAACAAATTATGTAAATGGGTCACATAAGCATAATAAATAAAAAAAATTGATCAACAGAAATTACATGCTTGTATGTCAAGTGATGAGGAATCAACCAATCGCATACAGTAGCCAGACTCTTTTTAGGCCTTGTATAATACAAAACAATGATATGTATACATGACTAACTGCCATTCAAACTTTTGAGAGGAAATACCAACGAACTACCCGATTCTACACAGCCCCTGATATCTTCAGAATAGGTGCATATAACAGCACAAAATGCCACACTAAAAATGTTATCAAAAATTCACAGAGATACAAAACTACAGTAATGAGAAGCATGCATACACACACTTGTCCATTTTCCTCCACTACCAGCTCAAGAAGACCAATGATATCTCCTAAAGATTTTTTTCCTTTACTCTGTGTTTGACCCCCCCCCCCCCCACCCATCATCCATTTCTAGAGTTCAAGGGTCACCTTTATTGGGGGAGGTGGGTGTACAGATTAAATGTTCATGTAACATGTTACACTCTTGTTAGCAGTAATATAAGTGTAGTGTCGTGGCAAATCTATGCCTATAAAAGCCTGGATAGTTCAGCCATGCAGATAATAATTTCAACATGCATAGACAAGGGTCAGTGAATTTCTCAAAATAATATAATTAACAAAACTTGAATGAATCTTTGCTGCAAAATGGCAAAACAATGATACACAATGATTAAATGTGTGTTTGACCTCATGGAAAAGATGATGAAACACAGTGTAAATGCTCATTTTAACAGTGTGCTAATACCCTGGAAATCAGTAGGCCTACAGATACAAACTGGAACTCAATGCTTTCTTCTAATTATATAATTGCTTGGTCAAAACAATACACCAACTTTACATGGCATTAAAGATGAAGACTTGGCACAAGTTGCTCAGTACGCAAACATTGATTAAACTTTCACAGAGATTAAAAATAAATGCAAGAAGTTGCACTCTTATAAAGAAGATATCTCCTTTCTTTCTTTCATTGTCTTTTACATCTCTATCAGTGACCATACATGTATGTCAACCGTTGTTGACAAAACCACTTTTTAGTTTTTGACTTTTTTTATTTTAAAGTTTTTATTTTTTTTTTAACAGGGTAAATAGTGCCAGACAAATGATGTGAATTGTCATTGCCATTCATTAAGCAAGATATCACAACAGCCTCTTTTTCTATAGACCACATCAATTTACAGTCGTACACATGCCACGTTGTCTGCGAAAAATGATACATGCGGGCATTTTTTAGGCTTGCACGGCAAGTACAGTCAGTAGCTTGAACTTGGGATTTCTGGCACTTATGTGTCTGGCACTCAAACAACCATTATTCACAATGCCAGCACAGACTAATTTTCAATGCAACAACCAGTAACTATGAGCTCTAATACAATTTCCTCACCGGGCTATACCCCCACCCCACCCCACCCCTTCTCTGGTTGCCTGCCAGGATTGGGTGGGGGGAGGGTGAGAGGGGAGGGGGGTTGTGTGAAATAGAAAAAAAAAAATCTTGACTTCTGATGCTATACAGCTCTGTTAGCTATGTATGGATCAATTTCTGACACAGAACTCCTCGTTGAAAGGGAGAAGTTAAACTTCCTGTCATTTGGGAAGTGTTCTTATGGGGCGTAAATTGGATGTGCTGGCTGGATACAAAAGCTAATTTGATGGCATACTGTTACATACAAGGTAGAGTTCTGACTACACTCATACAAGCAACCTCCAGATTATGTATGCTGGCATATTCAACACAATCACTGATCTTTTTTTTTTTTTTTTTGCTCTGAGATGAAACAAATTTGTAAAATATGGATTGTAAACTTCACTAAAGTCAAATGCATCATAATAATTTGTGATGGCAAACATCACACCCTTTACCAATTAACAGCGTAACACAAGCATAATATTATCAAAATTGCAATGAAGAACATTTTGTTTTTAAAAATCTGCACTTCCATGGAATAACTCACATTTGAAGGAAGAAAGAAGACAACATTTTTCACACAATGTTTGCTGCAAATTGCCTTGAAATATCATGAATTGGGGTATATGAATGCATATATCTATAAACTTTGCACACCATTAACCCCTATACATCAATATGGCATACTATAACATTTAGTATGCAGACTGTGCAGTACAACATACAATGTACATGTACCATAAAGATTGATAATCTTATTGTAGTCAGTGTCGCTCAATATGTGAAACTGTAATAGCAATATCATACAATACTGCACTGCAAGCATCAAATTGGCAGGGCTTGCCATTAGCAGGGCCACCAAAACTTTATGTTGGACCACCAAAGAGGTTATCTTTTGGTGGCACGATTGGGCAGCTACTACCGTATTCAAGATGATGTCTTTAATATCCTTTCACTTCAGGCCACCACATTTCTTTTTGGGGCCACCAAATTTCATAATTCAAAGATTTTAGAGGCCCAAATGGGCCACCAAAGAAAAGAGTTAATGTCAAGCCCTGACTGGTAATTTGCATTTTTATTGAATGATACAGTGGAAACTCAGTATAACGAAATCCTTGGGACCAAGACAATTTGTACTTTATATCATATATTTTGTTACATCGGTAGTCAATAAACAATGCAAAACAAAGTCATAAAGTCACTAGGACCTGAGAAATTAGTTTGTTATAATTATATCAGGTACATGTATTTTGTTAAATCAGATCTTTATCAAGTTTCCACAGTACAATATGTACTGCTAGTGAGATTCATGAAGCATACACCAGTGCTGGAGATGACTGTGACGTCTACAAAAGTGTGTATACCAACATTTGCTGGTCATGTGTACATCACTGGCAACAGGTGGCTTTGCTCATCACATCCAAGTCCCACAGACCAGCACTAGATTCATAAATAATCAAATGCAACGTCTAAATTGGTATTGACTCTGCACAGATGTTCGCTGCACATGCGGCATGCACACAACAGAGGTCATTTCAATGTAGGAATCGAGTAGCTGTTACTCCAACACACATGTAGTATGTAATCAATTTTATTGGAGGATGCAAATTTAATACTAAGCCCACTGCGCACTAACACAGAGCAGATTTTTGCACTGAATCCCATGTTGCTACAAGACCCATTGATAAAAGGAGACTAAACCAGGGAAAATTATTTTACTAAAAATATTTTTTTTCACACTTCTTATCAAGAGTATAGAGCATTACAGAGTTTATTGTACAGCTATATTTCTTCGATGCATTTTGACCAGAATTATCCAACCTTACCAGAATAAAAAACTTTGTGAAATAAAAAAATCTTTACGCACTATTTAAAAAAAAAACGGCACACATTAACATGACAAAATGAAACAAGCAAACAAACAGTTACTGTTTCTTGCACGGCAGTTAATTTGGCATTTCACTGGATACTTCTGTATTTAACACTGGCAATAACAGCTGTAAATCTGCAGCAGTTGAACCCGACAATTTTGAACACATGATGACAAAGTCTGGGGTTTTTACAATATTGCATTTGTGACACTGCCTGTTAATTAAGAATAGCCACTTCCCACACCTTACAAGACTTTCTGGAATACATCATAAACTAAGCTTTGACATAGCTCTTCTTTACTACTTGATTCTAAAGGGAATAAAAATGTATGCAGTCCAGGTACGATGTATCTACCACATTGTGGCAGACATCTATCCAATCACCTGCTCTCTTCCTCAGGCATAACATCTACACTGCGTCTGATCCTATTGCTCGTATCAGCAGCATTCCTCCCCTCTCTCGTATCACCATCTCCATTTCCACCGCCCTCCTTCGCCTGCCCTCCGTCCCCCTCCTGCTGCCTTTCCTGCTGCAGTTCATGGTGGAGGGTGCCTTCGGCATGTCCCCTGTGCACTTCTAGTTGCAATTGCTGCGCCTGCTGCTGCTGAGCCTCACGGAGTATGTCCTGGGGGAGATCGGTGGGACATGGGAACGTTCCGATGCCGAAGGGCTGCAGATGGTAGACCAGGTACTCCAGGTTGTAAAGCGCAGCGGGCGGCACGTAATGAAACGTCACAGAGTAGTCTGAGCAGCAACCTTCATAACCCTGCAGGAAAGACGGAAGACACAGAAAGCAGACACTTCACGGTATGCAGGATTGCACCTAGCTATAAAAGTGATTTTACCCTTGCAAGAGCAAACATGTTTCTATCTCATCTAGCATGCCACACTATCACGATCCTCCTAGAAATTGTTTAATTTTATTGTGACATACGTTTGGTCTCTAAACAAGGCTTCCTGAGAGTGACATACAAAAATGTCAAAATACAGTGTCCCAAATTTAATCTGGGGGAATTTGGGGAAAGAAAGTTTTTTGTTTAAATGCAGGATTCCATATCAATTCTGAATTTTGAAAATCACAGCACAAGAAGTCCAGTATGATACGATGGGAACCATACTACAGGCTAATAACATCAGACCAAGATGATAAAAAGAAACAAAAAAGCAACAATTTCAGGAGCACACCAGTGTATTCTGCCTTTTTTTTAGGGTACAAAACCCACATACTGCATGTGGCTGGAGTGAATGCTGCAATGTCAGTCGAACACATCAGCCAAGTTTGAGGAAAATAGCCTGTTAAACTGATAGAGCTCTACATGTACATGTGTGTTAAAGGGATGGTACCGAAAACATGTACATCTTGTACACCATACATGTATGTATAGTCTGTACGTACACTGTAGTCTGGGTCAAGTTGGGGATTTATATTTTAGCTTTATGCATAATAATTGGAAGCTACTTACTGACAATTAATGAGAATAATAGCAGGTTTTTTACATAACATATTTCACACTTGTTAAGTACATGTATATCAATCATCTTGATGCGTTTGACAGACTATTATTACCCGGTCACTGGATACATTATTTCCAACTAGCACTGACAGTGCTCACTCTCCACTCCCTGGGGAGCATTCCAGCAAAGTCACAGCCATTTTACAGGCGCGCACATGCTTATCAACCAACATAAGCTCTCTCATTCTACCGGGTACCCATTTATACTCCTCTGGTGGAGAGCAGCAATGTGAACAAAGTGCCTTGCTGAAGGGCAAACATGTCGGGCTTTGCATGGGCTCTACACACCCACAAACCACACCCACAAACCATACCATACTCATATTGTTCACAGACGAGCGTTCTTATCCACTCAGCCGCGACACCTCCTTTTGTGAATTTTGTGAGTGGGGTGCTATTCATGAATTTAACAACACATGAAAATATCAACTCTGATCCCATGAATACGTCGTACACGCATTCATATTATTCTCCGTTCAGTACTGTACTCCACATACATGTAATTTGCAAATTTTAACCACTCACGAATTGTCATGAAAAACCAATTTTCATAAAATTGGTTTAGAAGTTCTAAACAAAGTGGTCCTAATAACTGTGGGTCCAAATTTTTATTAGGACCACTTTGTTTTACATTTTTGGATTGCTATCTCAGCTATTTCATTTCGGTTTTACTCCCATCTAACTTGGAGACTGGCAAAATCTGGGGTCATGGTCAAAATTATGCTGTGAAAAGAAACCAGATTCCCTGCGTGGAGTTTCATTGAACTTACAGTACAATAACCTTGATTCTCACCAATTAAAATGCAACGGTTGAGCACTGTCCAGAGCAATTGAACAATTCACATGTATACACATGCACATGTACAACTGGTACACTGTACCTTCTGCATTCAGGCTATAAACTTTTACATGTAGTCAGGCCTTATTCCAGCATTCTTCATGAGTATATTGATTGACAGAAGGCACTCAGCTGAATGGGTATTGATCAACATGCCAGCTACACCTTCATTTTCCGGAGGCAATTTCTCATCAATGTTTGTATAGCAGAACTGCAAGCAGAAACCTGCAATACACCAGGTGCAAGGGAGTCCATATAGCGTCCCATTTATGAGACAAAAGAGAAAATGAAAAAAAAAATGAATAGTATGGTCCCATCTGGCACGAAACAAAAAAAGAAAAGAAAAGAAAAGAAAAAAAGGTCTCCTTTGCTTTGAAATAATACAAACTTTGTTGTAAGCTAATATTATTCTAATGATTTTTATACTGACTTTAGCCTTACAGCTGCTGTATGTGTTGTGTGTACAGGTACAATTCAGGACCTGCATGGTCACAATGTGCACTACAGGTACAGTAGATGGTACAGCATTAAAATTGAGCAACTATTTTGATAAGTATACATTATGTGCATAATGCATGATATTTACAAGTACATGAAGGTGATATTCACCTGATTTGTATCACAGCACGTTAACATTATTCGGGAAAGAAGGTTTGTTGATGTAAGGTAAGCTCATCAAAGACTTGTGAGATCATTACATCATCTAATTTACATACTGAATGATTTCTATGATTGCAACCACTATCACTGTTTGATAGTGATGGTGGTTGCAATCATAGAAATCATACAAGATTGTCACATTGAAAATGCATTTCCAGGTTGTTTCATGTACAACACCTATCGGTCATTCAACTAGACAAACATGTTTACGGGTAGGGATAACGAGACAAAAAGTGCGAGTGAGTGAGCGAGAGAGAAAGCGAGAGTGAGAGAGAGAAAGTGCTAGGACAGGTGTAAATGTTTTACAAGTCGCGCCATCGATGACCGAGAGGAGTTCATTTATTTGTGCATGTCAATTAATGTAGAAAGAAAAGACAGGAAATAGCTCCAGTTCCGGGAGAGTGCGGTATAGGTGTTTTCGTTCAAGTCCTTTTAGTTGTATCAAATATTCCAAATGCCTCGAAAAGGAGTGTCGTAGTCGAGTAGCAATTTAACAGTAGAGTTGGATCTTTTCGTGGCAGACACCATTTTGATTTCACCGAGAGAACATTGACTTAGCTCCGTGATGGCAGAAAACCAACCTGCCACACCCAGGCGCCAGTTGGCAAGATAATTTTGTGTCTAAGCCCAATTTCGTTTGCGGCCAGGAGCCGTCCGTCCACCTTACCGTCAGCCTGTATACTGGCTGATTCGAGTTCAGATTTTGTTTGCTGCCAGAAGGCGTATTCCAACAGCCTTTGCAGCCTTCCAGTAGCCAAGAAGAAGAGGCATTTTGGTTATATTACACCGGTCATTGGTAAGTTAAATTGCGATTTGATTTCTGCTTTGTCGTGTAAAAGGATGTGAATGTGTTTCAGGGCACCACATATAGCCCCGGAGAACCCCGTGAATAAGTGATAAAGTATATTATAATGGTGTACAGTTTTTGAAAACGATGCGGTGATGTTTGATAAGCTATGCACTGTTATATTTCCAATGTTTGAAACATTTCATTATGTGAATTTTGTATGTTAATTGGATAATAATGCAGTTCTCAAATTTTCACTGTGATGTCAGGATTTTGAGCTGATAATGTTTTTGTGTGTGTGGTTAGAACACACCCCATTGGTATATGTTGCATTTAAATAATTTTGTAGATGGCGCCGAGGCCGAGGTCGAATCTACTCCCAGGCCGACGCATTCGCAGCGGAGCGACTGTGCCCGCCCCTCGCTAGGGAGAACTTTTGACGCCAATGAATACGGAACGCGGGTCCCTCGCGAGACTTTGGAGCTGGAACAGCAACCTCGCATACAAGGACGCTCCACCCACGAATCAGTTATGTTCTGGAAGCGAATAGTTTGACAATTAAGGTGACTCTGTGGACAACGCAGGTGAGCGATGAACCTGGCGGGTGCATGACACCCTGTTGATATGATTGGTTATGACGAGGAAGTGTCGCCGAAGTAGAGAGGTGAAGGTCATGTTAAATTGGTAAAAGGATGAATATGATGTGCACATAATTCGAATGTTGGTATTTATACACTCCATGATAGTTGCGGGTTAACACAGAACCCGGATGTAAACGGAAGCAGTGTAATTGAAGGCAAGTGTTATAACCGCGGTAAACCGTCGTGCGTGCAGGCTGGTCATCTCAGGATCAGCACTACGGTGGTGTGAACCATATAGTGTTGCGCTTGATAGCAGATAGTGTATTGTCAAGGATAACGAATTAATAGTGAAGCTGTTATAATTATTCTGAAGAAGTGTCAAGCCAAAAGTACAGGTGGAACCGGACCAAGACAGGGTCCCGTTCACATGGTTGTCGAATATAAGAGTATTGTAATTTAATTTATCTCACTCAGAATTTTGATTTTGCATTTTATGTTGGTCACAACTCCTTGATTTCAGTCTTGTAAATATTCTACAAATGGTTTATTAAATTGTACATTAAAGTGAATGGCACGAGTGTGATTGAGTATTATTTAAGTCCGCCCATGTGACAAAGATACATTGTATGTGCACAAAACATTCAAAATTCCTGAACTTCATGACTTCTTGCCCCCCCCCCCCCCCCATAAAAAATACACCTGTACAGTACAGATTGCCATAAATTTCACTACAAAGGAAAGGAATGTGGACTTTCAAAGTTCACAACCCTGTTTATTTTATGATATCATAAAATTTACCGAATGATCCATACACTAGTACTGTATGTGTGTATACAGGTACTTATGTACATGTATGAAATATTTGTTCTGTTTTTACTTTTAGAAGCCAACTTGCCTCATTAGTTTGTACACACACACACACACACACACAGAAACAAACAAAAATCCTGACAATCACATGTGTTGTCTTATCAATTTGGCAGTTGTTAACAACCCTCTTCTGAAGAAAAATGGAACAAAACAAGACAGAAAAAGTAATCACTGCACTTCTAGAATGCTAATTGCAATTAAATAAGTCCTGTAAAAATTATAAATATGCTGCAAAAGATTTTTCTATGAGTTGCACTTTTAATTTGGCAGTGATCAAAGAGATTTGCAAGGGGCTATGACATCATTTTAGATGCGATGACATTACTTTCTATAGGCTATGACATCATGGCCTTTGATAGCATGTCGCTGCAACAAATATCACTTAATTGCAACTTTTAACAATAATTCATAAATTTGTTTTTCCATGAGCGAGTTTAGATGTGAGTTCAGCCACTTCTTGAACAAGTTTGATTTAACTTTTAAATAGTTCATTACATCCGACTTAAAGGTGCATAGTCCCGGTAGTGTAGAGGGCACTGTTGATGATACTGCCGATCACCGTCAGCATTGATACGAAGATTACGGTAGTTGAGCTGTCATCAAGAGTAAAGTGCGTAGATGTTGCTAAGTAACGTTGCCTTCGTTGTCTTCTCTGCGCAACGTGCAGTCTGTAGTAACGCCAGGGTACGTGCATATTTGTGCTTCTTATTATGACATCACAAAAGAAGTTTGCTAAAGCTGTCATCCCCCTCAACCGAATCATGAGCCGAACTGTGATTGGACCACTGACTACAGTGTCACGAGTGAATCGGACTTCTTCGGACTCGGGGAAGTGGGCCAAAGCGTAAGCACTAAAGAGGAGTTGATAGTGTAGGTCTCTATAGGAAACTTGCGCCGTGCGCCCGTGTACGCATTTGACTTAAACACCGGGACCATGCACCTTTAAAGTTTAGAGTAACGCTTTTAATACAATGTAAGTGTCTGCCTCTCTCAGCCTAAGTACGGTTGCAGCTTCTTCTTCTGATTCAATGCTCTCAGATATATCCCAAGGATTTTCTTGTGTTTTTATGCCATACAACAAGCAGTAACCTTGAAGATTAAGTTTTGACTTTTTATGAGATCTCATAAAACACTATCAGCAGTGACTGATTGGAGGTACTCTGCAAATTACATGGAATGTCTAGACAAGTTGTGATAGTGAAATGAGAGCTATCATAAATCTTTATCTAGTATCTCTTCGGCAAGTCCTATGCAGTAAGCTGTAACTACAATTTATATCTCTGGAGAGACTTTTTTGTGTGTTCAAAATGGGATCTCAGAACTAAAAAAACAAATAAAAATGAAAATCTCATGAGATTTAAATGCTGTTAATGGTAAGGAATTTGATCAAAGGATTTGATAAATTATTCTATGACTTTCAAGATTTAAATATTTCAAATTGAATCTCCTTTATAACTTTCTCAGGAGTCAAAGGAGAAGGAGAGTTAAAAGAATACATCAGAATATTAAAAGAAACCTCTGCATGAAAACTCACCTACACCTTATCTTTTTATGATTCTCGGGCCGGATTTCATAGTGCAAACAGTATTCCTTTTTTTTTTTGCAATCTATTTATGGAACATGCAGGCGGTCTTTCCAACACCGGCATGGGGTGCTGGGATAACAATTCAGGCAGACAGATGGTAATATTTATCATCCAACCTAAAAACATTAAAATGTCTCCAGCATCTTTCAGGGTGGAGGCATGATACAAGTGAAAAAAAAAAAAAATCAAGGTTCTGTTACCTCATGTGGTGGGTAGAATAAGTACTGCCAGTACCAAAATTTCTTAGGGAGGCCGTCTGGGTTGAGATGAGCCTCGGGTTGGAAAGGATGGAATCGGTTCCTCTCCAGTGCATCTCTTGAATCTCCTGCAGGCACCTGGGCATTCTCAAAGCACTTCCCAATCTCGACATCCTCTGCCCCACCCACGTAGTCGATGGACTTGCACTTCCTTGGATCCTTAAAGGCAACCTCAACAAGCTTCTTCACGGCGGCTCTGCTGGCAACGTAGCCGCCCCCTCCACTCATGTAGCCCTGCTTGACGTAGGGCTTGAACTTGTGCCCGAAATAGACGGGCGTGTCTATGCTGTACGCCGACAAGAAGTACCGCAGATTCTCCACTATGACGAAGGTGTCATCGTCGGCCTTCAAGAACCAGTCGTACTCATCCAGTATGTGGTCGTAGATGTACTGGAATGCCGAACGAGTTTTCTGCCATAAGTAGTTCCTTCCCTCTTGGGTATTCACCTTTACTACAGGGACCAGGTCAGATGACTCTGAAGATATGAAGATGATTTTATTGCATCTCTTGCCCCAGGTGGCGTGGATGTGGACAGCCTTCTTTTCAATGTTTGCAGGGCCAGTCATTACCCAGCACAGCACACGCACCTTGTTGTACAGAATTTTGGAGATGGCATCTTGACCTAATACGGGGAAAAAGGGGGAAGAAAGTTATCAGGGCACCTGGTTCAAGAAATTTTAGCTGACTGAATCAGGGGTCGCACTTAACTTTTCTTTTAACTAGCCAGGCGGACTACTTAGAATCAATTTTGACACTGAAGCAATATTTTGGCTAGCCAGACGGACTAGTTACTTCAGAATTTTATGATTTTCAGCTAGTCCGACACGATTTTGGGTGGCCAATGGCCAGCGGACCATCGCCAATTTCGAACCCTGCTGTTTGATGGTCACATCAATTGTTACTTTTTATTTCTACATGTCTGAAGTTTAATAGAAAATTCAATGGCACAGGACAGAGATTTATTTTAAACATACATTTTAATATACATGTAGGCATAGGCAATACCCCTGAACTGTCGGTAAACACATTTACACTATCTTCAGATTAGCAGTTTGACGTTACAATTCAGAATGTGTCTTCGAAGATGAAAAATTGCCAGATTATGATGCAGTTCTCCTTCTTCTTCTTTTACGGAATTTGAACCTCATTCGCCGTTTTTTTCTTTGTCGTCCGCTTGGTAGGAATGTGTTCGGGGAAATGTGGGTATGAATTGTGATTGTGGTGCTAGGACAAGATTTGACCGAAAGATCGGTCAGTATCTGTTCGTCGGGGAATGTTCCGCGGAGGCTGCGTCTGGCTTCAGGACAGCGTTAATGACAAAAATATAAAAGAGTCCTCCGGACAGACGGATCTTTCTGTCTAGGACAAGATGTGAAAGACGTCCATTACAAAAACCGTGTCCGGAATTATGATGCGATTTTTCACCGCGAAAAAGGACAACTTTTTGGAGAGGGGTAATTTTAGACCATATTTGAAGCCTATTTTTACGAAAATCGGAGTGAATAATTTCGTAATTTTACTGAATTCGTAATTTTCAGGACTTTGTGAATAACAGGTGATACTTTTGGCCGAAATTTCATCCTCCAAGTACAAAATTCAGAGCCACGAAAAAAAAAAAAAAGAGTTCGGTGATACGATCAAGAACTCTCCTTCGCCATTCGCTTCGACGTTTTCGAGGCCTGTAATAGTACTGTAATACTGTAATAGTCATGCTACTATTGCTAATAGTAATACACCACACAAAATCACACGCATGGGACATGACCGGTATGTCGACTTCTTTAACATCAGCCAGCCCGTCCGTCGCGTTGTATATTGATTTAACAACAACCCTGGCAAAATCTGATGAATTAGAACAATCAACCGTATACCTATGAACAGAAGATTATATAAAATGCTACCAAAAGCATCATACATACCAAGAAAATTGTGTTCGTGGTGCTGCTCAAATTGTTTTCGCTCGCTCTCGAGCACACGGTTCGTATCATCCACAACAATATGTTCGCCTTGCTGGAACTGAAATCCATCAGACGATGAAAATCTCTCCTTTTGGAGATTTATTGACGGAATGTAGCTATCCACACTAGAAAACTTCACGAGAACGTATGTTATACACCCTCCGAAGAATAAACCGAAGCAAAAATTCCAAATGAAGGCTCGAGGTTTCGCAGGACTACTCGCCATGATTTTTCTCACTGTGTATCCATGTCTGATCTACACCGTTTTTCTCTTGTAACATACAGTAATTGAACAGCAGTGTCGGTAGTTGCGATGTTCAGTCTACACACACTGCATATATCACGCACGTATCCGGCACTGCCTCCTGTACTGTATCTGCTGCTGTATCATGCACACTCGATTACTACAGTGTACATTCTTGTATGTGCGGGTGAAGGGGTGGGTGGGGTGTTTTGAAGGGGAGGGCAGAGCTGTTCCGGCTCAAAAAAAAAAAAAAAAAAAAAAAAAAAACGCATGGAGGAGGGGGTAGAGACCACGAGCATTTCGAGTACTAGTACTTAAAGCGACCCCGATTCATTCATCAGAGGCGCAGTGCACATAATTAATATGTTGAGAAACGATGTGGTAACAGGGTCGGTGGAACGTTTTCTCGTTTTGTCTATGTGTCTGTCTGTTTGTAGTTTTTTTATTTTTACTGTTTTATGGTGGAACCAGATTACCAGTGTGTACTGTAGCAGAGACTCCAACCCAAAGCACCTTCAGATCTGGAGATTCTCCCGCCTGAAACCCCTAGCAAACGGGAGACTCCAACTTGATGTGTGCGAAGCGCGAAGTTCCTAGGGTTCTAGATGCTCTCTTGTGCTATCTAAGGCTTATTTTTTCAACACACGATAGAAATAAGTAAGGAATCCTTTCCAACGGGAGACAAAGAGCCAGGGCGGGAGAAATTAAATCTCAAACGGGAGAACGGGAGATTTTGCAAAAATGGGTCTTCGGCGGGAGATCTCCCGTCGAAAACGGGAGAGTTGGAGTCTCTGCTGTAGGCCTATGCATCTGTGGGAGGGGGAAGGGGGTGTAGCACCGGTACCCTCCCTGCAATTTGCCCTGTATTTTTCCGCGCCACTATGTGTGGTGTGAATGCGTGCTGCTGGTTGTTTCAGAAATATTATCACCAAGTGTCGGCTTTTTATCAGCAGATCAGTGTGTCAACGGTAACCTTTTTTTTTTTTAATTCCTCCTTGGGGAGGTACAGTTTCATTTAGGGCCTATACTTCTGACACAAAGCGCCTATCATAGTTATGTTGGCCGATCCACTTCCCGGATCCACTTTAAAAAGAATAAATAAAGTAAGATGAACAAAAACAAAACAAAAAACAGAATAAATTAAAAAAACCAAAAAAAAAAAAAACCCAAAAAAAGAAACAAAACAAATCTTAAATCTCTCTATAGCATGCATAACAATGCACTTTAATTACATGAGGAGGGAAGCAAATAGATAATAATATATCTTAATTTTTTAGTCTTTTTTTGGGGGGGGGGGGTGCTCTAAAGTGTTGTGCTTCATTCCAGAAAAGAAGTATTTGTATAGCTATAGCCTTCTAATAAAAATAAACAAAACAGAGTATAAATGATAAACGAACATTAGGTGATTGAAGAGGAAACGCTCTAGGGCAGAAAAAAAAAACAAGATGAGGAAAAGGGGAAGAAATAAGAAAAAATGCGTTATTCATATATATACTGTGCCATCATCCTTTAACTCAATCATACTGTTCCAAATGAATTGCAGCAGCTTGATGCGTGAACAAGAACGTACCTCCTCGATTTGATCACTAGTCTTTCCATCGAGCTTCGGCAGAAGTCACTTTATAGACCTGCTCTGATATTGATCTAGTGGGTTCATTACCATTGAAGGCGAGGAGGAATAATAGGGGCAGATGGCAGGAATTCCGTAAAGAGGGGGTGCATGCCTTTACAAAATTAGAGGGGGATGCACGAGCCCCCCCCCCCTCCATTTTTTTCTTTTTGTTTCTTTTGTTTTAACAAAAAATAAAAAATAAAGAGGGGACGCGCCCCCGGTGCACCCCGAGCCCCCACCCCCCCCCCCCCCCCCCCCCCCGGAGTCGTCACTGAGTAATGAAATATTGTCTGGTGGAAGTCAAGAACCCCGTTCATGATGCGTACACAATGATCTGTAGGCAAACATTTTCTCCTAGGTTTGAACTTATTGAAGAACAAAGCCAAACAAAACTAACTTCTAAAGGAACAACTTGACTTTCGTTTCCTTCTTTCTTTTCCCAGCTGGTCGAAATCTGCCACATATCTTGACTATGCTTGTACATGCTTACAAGGGGCAAGCTTTGTTTGTGTAGTGTGTATCTAACGTTTCCTATTGGTCTATACACAGTACATGCTGCCTATACTGTTTCGGGTAACAATGTACCGCAATCTGCAATAGCGTTGAGAAATTGAGAAACCCATGCTTGGTTATTAATCTCTTCCCTTCGCTCAATGTAAATAAAGAAAGTCAGCGGAACCGGGGTGCTGCATTGGTGTGCTGAGATCCCCTCCCCCTACTTTGGGGAGTCTGCAAAGAAAAAAAAAGGCGAGAAAAAAAATTGGGAAGAAAATCTCAACACACTTTTCCCAATGTTCCGTCCAGATACATTTCTCATCTGAACGTGAGGGAGGGGACCACAAACCCCCCCCCCCCACGCCACCCCCCCCCCCAAAAAAAAAAGAAGCTACTCGGCCCTTTGATACAGTAATTTGGAGGGGGGAAGGTGCGCGGCCCGTGGGGAGAGGCGGGCCGGGGGGGGGGGGGGGGTGTCGGGAAGAGCTGGTTAGCGAGGAGGGGGCGGGTTCTTCACCACAGTTGGTTCCCCGTGGCTCAGGGAGGTGAGATGTGACGAAACCTCCTCCCTGCGTACGCGTATGCATGATATGCTGATTGATCAAGGATCGTACCGTAAACTCAATCGTCATTTCAGCCACTTTGTGTACGCATACGTGGATGGCCTGTTTTAATACGGCCGGGTGTCTCCTTCAGGAATGCAGTGCTATTGCATGGGACTGGTCAGAAATGTGGTACAACTGTAAGTAACATGTGATGATGGCTTCCACAGAGCCCACTGAGTTGTTTACATAGTTTTCATTTACAGTGATGAATAGTAGTCCCGGCCCTGTTCATGTTGTCTATGTTTACCTACTGAGTACTGTTTTATCAGTCCCACTCGTGCGTCTAGATGTCGGAGTCCGTGCACCCATTTTATATAGATAACTGTCTCGTCTTTTAGTTTTAGATTTCTAGTCTAGTATTGGCAATTTTTTACTTGGTTGTTTGCATTGCAATTGATTAAAATTAGGTTTGGCAGAGATTGACATTAATTTTGAACTATGATGCACTTCTTTTAGGGTTTCTTCTTGTGCACATGCACAACTGTGTGATTTGTCATGTTTGTAGGATCTAGATCTACCGGTAGATTAGATCACATTAGACCACTGCACAGCAGAGAGAGGGCCCTAGGCTATGTAACTTTACTGCACTTTAAATTGTAGCGTGTTAGAGGTGTTTTTACCTATTCTATGGACACCTATGGATGATTCTGAATGCAGGCTGAGCCTCTATATTCAGATCCAGGTTTGATCCTTCTTGAAATGAGCTGGGTCATGGCCAGGCCAGGTGAAGTGGCGTCAAACTTACTTTTGATTTGCACAATGACTAGATGCCATGACTGTTCAAGGAAATCGAGCCTTTACCATCAACTGGAGACACTGCTGTGATTTTTTTTTTTAAATCAATTTGAATATCATGCATTCATTTCATGACTTATTAACTTACATTCTATATCACTTGTGATGGATGAACGAGCATAATATTGGGTACAAATATTAACAAATGATAATGTGTGAACATTTTTACAGTTTCTGAGTAAACATTTATGTGTCCTAATTTCTCTCTGTGTCCAAGTATGTACATATACTTTAGTGTGACTAAATCTCTGCCAGTATATCAATAGTAAATGTTTTATTGAATTGAATTTATGAGGTTTTAAAGGGAACATAAACCCCAAGAGCAATGTGGATAGAGTGAAAGCAGCAACATAACCTAGTAGAACATATCAGTGAAAGTTTTGAGGAAAATCGGACAATCGATGCAAAAGTTATGAATTTTTAAAATTTTGGTGTTGGAACCGCTGGATGAGGAGACTGCTATAGGTGATGACGTATGAGTGGACAACAATATAAAGAAAACATTAATAGAGAAAATTTCCCAAAAATTCATTTTTCATGAAAATTACAAATTCCATCAACTTGATACTGACATATGTTAAGGGTAGCAATTATCCCCATTGCTTTCTGAAAGTGATTAGTCAAGTGCTCTTTCATAATGCTAGAAAAGTGAATTTTTGTGGAATTTTCTTTATATTTTCTTTGTATTGTTGTCCTCTCATACGTCATAACCTCTCGTAGCCTCCTCATCCAGCTGTTCCAACACCAAAATGTTAGAAATTCAGTTCGACTTTTATACATACATACATGTTTTCAATTTGGTAGCTTACACTTTACACGTAGTGTATGTAGCTACTGATGATGACAAAATCTAGCAAGCCAAATGTTCACATTTATTTAACTCCTTGCACCATTATCACAGTTTGCTGTATGTGCATAAAAATTTCCACATTTATAATGAAAAATGCCATGTTTACTGTGCAACTACAATATAAACTGACAAATTTGTTACCTGTCCCACTGAATTTTTTTTTTCTCCTCACAAAATGCAGGATGACTCAGTGGAGAGGAGGAGGAACTCTGGCTTGACATACAGAGCAGACAATCAACCATCACCATGGAGATTAGAAACATTATGTCACTGGCCCTAGGACTTGTTGCCGGGGTGATGTTTGGCATTGTCTACAGCAAGTACGAGGACTATTCCACCTTCCATGACGTACGAATTCAATCAGTCGCTCAGCAGCACGTGGAAGGAAATAGAAGGGACAACATAAGAGGACTGTTGCGTTTCCATGGCAACAATGCCACAGTCGGTAAGAAGGAGAATCTTGCAGCCAGCAAGCTGCTGGAGTATGCAGTGGGGGGCAAAAGTTTTTACCTGAAATTTGATAGTCTGGATGGCATGCCCGCCAAATCAGCAGCAGACTTGCAGAAAGATTCACAGTTGGCAACCATCTCTGAGTGGCAGACGTTTGACCCTCTACATGATGCAGATATGTTAAAATCTTTAATGTCTGTCTTTTGCGTAATACCAATTGGAACATCCAGTGTACCTCAGCATGGTAAAGCAGCATCGCAGTCATGGACAAAGCACTGTAACGACTACATTATGCTCAGTAGTGTAGACAACGAGCTGTATAAAGTCAAAAACATTGGGGTGGCAGATAAACATGTGAGTCCGTGGGAACGTACGAAGAGGGTCCTTGCATATGCCCTTGAGCACCATCCGAACCATGACTGGTATGTGAAAGTGGAGCACGATACATTTTTGGTCCTTGAGAACTTCCGCTACATGATCCTGGCGCACCGCACCGGAGTGCCGGGTTTCGCCGGACATGTCATTCAGACGAACGACGCGCATGGGTCGGTGATCGCGCTGAGCAAGCTGGGGCTCTCGAAGGCAGTGACAGTGTTCCCAAACTGCAATGGTCTTTTCGGGGGCCAGGAGGATTATAAAGAACTTGAGGCATGTCTGAAGAAAGTCGGGATCAAAGCCAGCACAGATGCCCGCGATGGACAAGGGGTGAACCAATTCCAGATGGTTCAAGCCAAACCAAATTTACCCCTTAATGCTCACAAAACAGTAGATTGGTCCTGGCGTTCCATAGTTAACCCTGAAAAAGTGGTAAGACTTCCATTTCCAATTCCTTTTTTTTTTTCAAAGGCTCTGTTTGTTAAAGAAGCAACTTTTTCAGGAGTTTCTTTTTAACATTTTTTATTATATGTCAATAAACAATGTAATGTAACATGTGAATATCTGACTAATTGTATGGTACATTTGTTGCAATCAATTATGTGCTCATGTTTTAAAATGTAACAATACGGACATGTTTGTTTTCACCAGCAACACTGATTTGTACGCTTGCATTCGATCATGGAGCTGTATGCACTTTATGGTTTGATGTTCTGTCTCATGTTTTGTGCACAAATTTTGAAAGTACCAATGACAGTTTGATGTCTCTTTGGGTTTGCACAGTATGAATTCACTTGTTTGATTGAATTGTTATTTTGAGCATGTTTTAAATTCTTGAGGATGTTACATGACTGATGTTGCTGGATTTTGAGTATGTTGCAGGCTTTTGAGTATGTTGCACAAGAATTTGAGCATGTTGCAGCAACATTTGCAACATGCTCAAACCCCTTGTGGACCACCCTGCACCATTGTGTTATCCAACGTCTGACCTGTATCACGATAGTATGTGTACACCAAACTATGAAGATTGTACTGTACGTTTTTTCCGGGGGGGGGGGGGGGGGGGGCGTAAGAGCTACCTCAATACCTTCATTTGCCTATGGTTAAAGGTACAGTTTACCTGTGGGAGCAGTGATTTAAAAATGTTTTAGATGTCACATTTGATGTATGTGTTGATCAGTTGTATCACAAAACATCCTGCCATGTAAAAATTTTACATTAAAGCCTATAATATAAGGAGATATCACTGTTTTTCTCAATTAACCATAACTACATACGGTCTAGTCTAGAAACATTTTTATTATAACTATTGTTCACATTTTGTAAAGTTAACAGTACTTAACATTAATTATACTGATTCAAATTTTAACATTGGTTGTTTCTATCCCTAACTCACATTTCAAAACTATTCTGAAGCACTAAAGTTGGGTTTTTGTTTCATCTGCAAATGGTAAATTATGCCTTTAAAACATGAGAAAAAAAGAAGCTTAGCTCCAAGGAATTATTAAACACCATAGAGTGGTTAGACTCTCACTGTAAAGTGACTGGAGATATTAAAAGTGACTATAAGCAACTTCACTACAGTGTTACAGGGTTCCACCTGTGATACTAAACTTGCAGCCTGGCACAGAAGTAGTTCCAATCAATGAGTGACTTGTACATTCAGAGCCAGTTATTCAAACATTGCATATTTATAATCCAATGAGCTCGCAAACACAGGAGCTCTGGATTCTCGTGATATGCACGATTGAACGCATGCAATGCAGAGAAAAGCAAACATGTTGATATTGATCTCAAGTGTACAGAGAAACTAATCTGATTTTTCTGGGTGTGAGGATATGACAAACATATTGTGAAGCACTGGAAAAATGGTGTGTGTTGCTTGTGTGGTGTCCTGGTCAGTGACTACAAATATTTCTGACTCTTACATAGTAAGAAAATTAATACTCTTGAAGGGGAATTCTAAACCAGTTAAAAGTTTTTCTGATGAGAAAGAGTAAAATTCTTTTAGCACAACAGTGAAAACTGGATCAATATTGGATGAAATTTAGGGCAGTTATGAAATTGTAAAGTTTTGATAATTTCTGCAAAACAGTTCTCATACAGTTAATGTGAATATTGCAAATGAATAAGCTGATAATGCTATCACCTCCCAATTTTCCATGAATTCTGTAGGGGAAAAAAACTGAGGAAAATGCACTCTTTCTGCCACAAAAGTGTGAAACAAACAATAAAACTGAATAACTTCAAAATTATGATCAGAGAGATATTTGTATTTCAGTTTGAGAATGGATGTATTCAACAAAAATCAGAAATTTCAAGATTTTGTTTACAAACTATATAAGGCAAGTTGTGAGGTGATGACATTATCAACTCACTCGTTTGATATTCCTATTGACTTTTCAAGAAGTGTTTTTTGCTTTTGTTTTTGGATAAGGGAAGCTTCCTGATTTCATGAGTGCCGTAATCTCTATCTGATTTTAGATCAAATTTTCTTTGTTGTGCATAAAACATTTTCCTCTTTCTTAGGAGACTCAATTGTAACTGCTCCAGAATTCCCCTCAAAAGAGTCACAATAGATTGTTTCAACAGCCAATTATCATTTTTAATTTACTTGTATTGTAATGTTTTATCCTTGATAAGAAGGGAAGTTGTGCTTACATAGTAGTGAAGAACTTTACTAATCTGTTTTTAAACACAGATGGGACAATATACCATTTTTTTTTAACTGCAATGTTTAACTCTGGCTTGTCTGCAGACTGTTCTGAAGGTACCTTGTGTGGGTAGTTCTTATTAAATGCCCTCACTGATGTGCATTGTATGTTTACTGTATTTTCTGTAGAGTTTGATATTCTGCTTCACCCCAAAGTTGTTTCCTCTTTTTGTCACGCCATCATCCTACAGGGACAGGAGGACTGTTGCCGTGACTACCCCGTCTCATTCCACAAGGTGAGCCCCAACGGTCTCTACATGATGGAGTACGCGGTGTACCACATGCGCCCCTTTGGCATCGGCACGTACATGTGCCCCGCCCTGCAAGAGGGCGGGGTAGGGAACCAGGTCGCCGCCCCCATCCCTCCAAAGGAGCAGCAGGCGGAGGGAGAGAAAGTGAGCGTGGAAGGTGGGGATAATACCCAAGACGAGCAGGCTGACACTGCGTTAAGAGTAGAGGTGAACAGTGGGCAGAAGGTATAGGAGACCTGGCAAGCCACACCTCCGCCAATCAAGGGAATTACAGTGTGGCACACTTGTTTGATGTAGAGGGGAACCAAATTACGACGAGGACCTAAAAATGATGATGATTACCAAGGTTGTTACATCGAGTTGCTTCACAATCTCATGGCACAAAAAAATGAAATAGAATAGATAAAGATATATATAAGATAAAGAGTTGGGACCTCCAAATTCACCTTGTTATAAGAAGGTTTTGTTATATCTGATGTCAGTAGAACTAGGTTCCACTGTATTAAAGTCTTGACCTGATGTTCGATTCTGTACAGTTCTTGAAGGTTCTATGGTTGCGTTTCATCTAATCATGTTTCGTTTAATCCCCATTTTCTCAATCATCATGCCTGAACATCCATTTTCCAAATCGTTTTTTTATAGCCATGATGACAATCCTCATCCTTCAAGGGATTTCACTGTAGCGTTACACAAAATAAGAAATAGACCATGTTTCTTTAGTGTAGAGAAACAGTAGTTTACTGCATTCCTTTCCCTTCCAAACTGTTCAAAATTAGAAAAATGCTTGCCTTAGAAATGATATAACTTAATAAGATCAAAAGAGTAGAGTAAAAGGGGATGTGAACTATGAAGTGCCATGTAAAAAAGAAAGCATTCTCAACTTTATTTCCCCAACCTAAAGTTCAGATTGCCTCCCTGCATACTGCATGCATATATTATTTTTATATTCGTGATAAAGATTTCTTATTTCAGTCTGTGTGTGTGTGTGTGTGTGTGTGTGTGTGTGTGTGTGTGTGAGTGCGCAGTCACAGTCAAGCTACTAACACTCAAAAGTAATACATGGATTAGTTGAATTGTCTCATCATTTTCTTCTCATCTTCAAATGTTTAAGAATCAACATTCCATGCATGCCATTTCCACTAAACTTTTCAAAATGCTGGAAGTGCAGCTATGATCTCTGAGGTTCATTGAGGTTTCTTGTTCTTGCTCTGTTAATGCCACTATACGAGGACAATCATTGCAAAGAAACTCGCCATTACAGAGTCCATGGGACAAAAACATACAATGTACATGTGTTGCCATCTCTAATATCGAATCATTATCTTTAAGTTTCCCTTTGAGGAGGTGTGTCTGCTCTGAATAATTCCAAGCAGGAAAATTATATTTTTTCCTTCTCCTCCTGGAACATTTTTTTAGAAGAGACAGGGAATGAAAGAGAGAATGAGCGAAGAAGAAAGTGAGAATGTTTGTGTGTGTGTGTCTGTCTGTCTCTGTGTCTGTGGGTTTGTGTGTGTATGTTATAGAGACAGAGTGGGGGAAAAACACCCTTTTCCACTTTTGAATTGTCCTGTGTGCAATGCTGATACTCCATACGCCAGATTATTTTGCAGAGTTATTATTTTTTCGTGAAGTTTGTACACCTACTTACATTTTTCAAAATTAACAACACTCAAAAATTTTGCAGAATTGCAATGCATGCTATTAACACTATGATGAGAGAAACTTTCTTTTCTCTTGAAAGTAATAAGATTTATTTCTTAGTACATCACTAACGTTTCTTCATCATGAATCAAAGCTACTCATGAAAAACGACTTGCAATTTCAAATTTCAAAATCACTTTCTCGGGAAATATATGTATGGTATATACAGTATACAGTATGACTCTTTATGCCAAGTTGCTACAAGTCCACTGTAGAAAATATGGTTACAGTTCGATATTCCGAAGATTCGTTATTCCGAAGGTTCATTATTCCTAAAGTTCGTTATTCCGAAGATTCGTTATTCCGAAGGTTCGTTGATCCGAAAATGAAATAAGGTTCGTTATTCCAAAGGCTCGTTAATCCGAAAATGAAACAAAGCTCATTATTCGGAAGGTTAGTTACGGACCTAATTTCTTTGTCGGATCAACGAACCTTCGGAATAACAAACCCTATTTCATTTTCAGATTAACGAACCTTCGGAATAACGAACAGCACCCAGAAAATATATGGACTTCTTTCAGTTATACTGATAATTTGTTGATTTCTTGAAGTGTACATATGTATAATGTATAGTTTTATACTCAGTACATCTATTATAGATGGATAGTGAGGTAGTGAATGCATGTGGGTTGAAAGAAAAAGAAAAAAACTTTATATGTATTGTATGTTCAAGGGTTAATTTCTTTCTTTTTTATCAAGTGCAGATGGTGTCTAGACAGTGTGTATACCACTTTCAATTGAATGCATCTAAATTTTTGTTGTTGATGATACAGTTTTCAAATTGTGTAAGTCTCTAAATGTACATGTAAACCATATTTGTTGTGATACCATGCCTTTGAAGTGCCAATAACATAATAAGGAAAAAAATAGAAATGGCTGTAAGGTATTTATTTTCCTTGTTGGAATTTGTGTACCCACAGACATGGCCCCTGGTGTGTGCTGTTTTAGTTATTATGCTGTAACTGTCAAGGAATAGAACATAATGATTTTAATTCAACCAATCTTGTCACATAACTGGTCATCTTGTAACAATTTTTTTTTAATCTGAAAGTATGGTAATGAATTGTAAAGGAATTTGTTGCTACAAGGTCAGTAATTGTGATCAAGTGAGTCCTTGTAAAGGAAAGGAGAGTAGTGTGTTGAAAAAAAAAAGCTGGTATTATATGAATGAGGAAGGATTAATTTTGTGCAGATTTTTCAATTTCTGATAATTATTTTCTCTCACCAAAAGCCACAGCAACAGCAAATGAATAAATCAATTTAAAATGATGGCATGCCATACCAGTTTATCCAAAAAAAATATTTTGCCATACAGAATCCTTGACTCCTTTAACCCACTGAAGACAAGTCCCGAGTGTACTCGGGCTCGTGTCTAGATGGGAAATGCATGTTGTAGCAAAATCAGCCCGTCCTCGACGGGTTAACACTGAACCATGGCTGCACCACTTACTCCACCTCCAGTAGTTGAGAAGTGTCACAGTCATGTACATTAGTAGCGCACAATGGGGTTCCATGGTCATCTATTTTTGCAATGAATATGCATGCGGTAATCATTGTTACCTATTGATCGCACAACTGATTTCAATCCATGATAAAACACCACTTTTACTTTGCTTGGCTGTTATACAAGAATTTTTTGTCTCGTTTTAACTTTAGAGTCAGTTACTGCCCTCTCGTCTTTAGTCTCCAGAAAAATCTGACACCATTAATATAGCACCTTGCACAGCCTGCAAACTGAATGCTTTGATTAAATGGATTATATATTTTTTTATCATTTACAGTTTTAAATGCAGCTTGGGTATTTGAATATTTGCACATACAATGTATATAGATAGTGGCATGCTTTTATCGAACATCATTCATAAAATTTCACACGTACCATCGCTGTGCAGTGCAGGTTCAATTGTTTGCAGAACACAGGTGGTATTGATTTGAAGGGTAGGAAATGAGAGGCTACAACTGTACACGTTGCTGTAGACTACAAGCTCTTTTACAGTGAGATTTATGCCTGCTGTGTCTAGCGAAGCGCCAACTAAGGCCTGAGGATACAGCAGGCAAAAGGCAATAAGTACCAAATGATCATTATTGATTTCATGGACCGTGGAGACATCCATGCTGCCCTAATTCAAATCGGTGAACTTTTATCCCAGAAACAGGTGAAAAATTGCAAGGATGGAGGGGAGGGAGGAGTGGGGGAGGGGAATGGAATTTGAGGGGGTGGGAAAGGGGACCAGTTGACTAATAACAAGAAAATCATGTCCTCATAAAAGGGGTGACATGGACAGGTGGCAATTTTGTAACAAAATTCACATAATAGGCATTTTCACATCAGCCCGATGTTTCGAAATAGCGCGCTATTTTCTGACTTGGGAAATTAACCCGATCACGAAATAGCGCGCTACTCAAGTATTTGATAATGTGAACACAAATTAGCACGCTAATTGTATCGCTCTGTTTGAGAAAATTTCTCGAGTCCAACTCGGGAAATTTCTGAAATAGTGAGATAGTAGCGCGCTATTTGATAATGTGAAAACGACTCGAGAAATTAGCGCGATGCATCCCATCATGCCTAGCGTGTGTGACCCGATCGATGAAGGCAAACTGCACACAAATCATGAGGAATTTTTGAGAGGGCACACACATTACTGATGCTGTTTGCACATACTCAGCTGTCGAATTAGCTGGAAAAAATTTTGGACTAATTCTCTTCGGGCTGATGTGAATAAGAAATGAAATAGCGCGATAATTCGCAATCGCGAAAAATATCTCGAGCATGGATTCTTATCGGGCTGATGTGAAAACGCCTGTTGACTATAATTATATTCATTCCAATGATATGCTGTTTCCAAAGGCTTGATACATGAATAAAGGCCAGTTGTACATGATATTTCTCCCCGTAATTGATAAAGGATATTAAAAAAAAGAAGAAGCTTTGATTCCATCTTAATGGATTGTGTCCTTTGAAAACTTTTAAAAGGGAGAGAGACGGTTTCTGCTTGGATTGTGTTCAGGTACTCAAGATTACATTAGTCATAATCATCAGTTTAGCGATACATGCATTCTGTAAATACCATCACATTTCCTGACTTGATGCGTTAGGTCATCTCTAACGTCAATGTTGTGTGTACAACTACTTTGGAATTTCCTTTTTTTCTTCTGCTTTTATCAGATTGTGTCATTTTCACTTCAAATAAGGTAAAAAACAAACTGCTGGCATGTGTGATCAATTTCAGTTCATGTTACTGAAATACCCTTTAAGCCATCATGCAGTATCATCAAGACTGCCTTTTGCGATTGGAAGAATCATTGAGGGCAAAGCATTATTAGAATCCACTATTTATTCTTGTATGATCAAACAACTCAGCAATTTTGCAGAGATCTATGGAGTTTGACTCATCCTTAGCCATCCGTATCTGCCTTTTCGGCTTGCTTTTGAGGGCACACCAAGTTTACTTATTCTCTTTCTCTGCATTGATGGAAAATGAGGGACAATGGAACATGCAGCTATAGATGATAAGCTGTTGATGGCAGAGAGTCGGTCTCATGTGGGGAAGCCCGTTCTGATCTGGAGATTCTCCCGCCTGAGACCCCTAGCAAACGGGAGACTCCAAATTGATGTGTGCGAAGCGCGAAGTTCCTAGGGTTCTAGATGCTCTCTGGTGCTATCTAAAGCTTATTTTTTCAGCATATAATAGCAATAAGTAAGAAATCCTTTCCAACGGGAGACACAGAGCCAGGGCGGGAGAAATTAGGTATTAAGCGGGAGACCGGGAGATTCTGCAAAAATGGGTTTTCGGCGGGAGATCTCCCGTCGAAAACGGGAGAGTTGGAGTCTCTGGTCTCTTTATATTTATATGTGACATGGTGTAAACTCCCTGTGTGCCACATTATTTTGAGATTGCAACGTAGTCATGCTTTGGGAAGACATTTACTGGCAAATCCAGTAGGAAACATCCCTTTTATGGTCATTTACCACATTAAACGCACACTACATGTGACAAGAATGGAATTGTGAGAAACGCTTTCATTGTACTGCGGCATTTGGCAATTTATCGATCGGTTTAGGCGGGTTTGTGCATTTGAGCAGAATATGCAAAGTTGACATGCCGTCCACTGAGTCGGATGTGCAAACGTGGCACATAAAGATGTTAATCAGAGCCATGAGGATTTCTATCACAATACGCATATAATTATGAAGAATGCTAGGGAAAATCCCAGGCAAAAGTGTATGATTTCATCCTTGCATGGATTGCCTGACATGTTGTATGGGGGGGGGGGGGGGCATAGGAAGGGCGATATGGAGAGATGCTATGCAGATGTGCTATGGGTACTCGCTTGGTTGCCCATGCGACTGGCCTCGATGTACGTACACTAGATCTGGAGCACCATGAGCGGAGAACGGGTACATTTCCCCAATGCATGAACATTAAATTTGATGTAACAAGAGAAGTCAAAATTGAGACACAAAGGCATAACTCCGGTAGTAGAACGAGTGTGTCGCAATAAGTGTGTTGGTATTCTTTATATCTCAAGGAATGACTATTTGTACATTGCATGTAATGCGAGAACATTAAATTTGATCTCTCAAGAGAAGTCAAAATTGAGACACAAAGGCATAACTCTGGTAGTAGAACGAGTATGCCGCAATAAGTGTGTTGGTATTCTCCCAAGGAATGACTACTTTGTACATTGCAAGCAATGATATCGTGACCAAAGCGTGTGTTTTTAGCTCTCTTTTTTTGTTGTTGTTGCATGAAACAGTTGCAGATGTATCAAGGCTTTCTTGTATGTTATTGATGGAGATTGTAATTACGAAACAAAATCCAAATAAGAGTGGAGGTAACAGCTGGTGCTATCTGTTCCAGGGACTAAACAGCCAAGTGACCCAGCATACATATACCTAGATTTCCTCTGTTGGCCATAAAGATCAATGATATGTTTATTCTATGGTCAACAGACCAACATGGTAAAATTTGAAGGATGCCTAATTATGAAAACTCTAGCATGTAGCAAAAAAAAAAAAAAAAAAAAAAAAAAAAAAAAAAAAAAAGTTGCTGAAAACTGCTTATCCAGTAGTGGCAAGCCAATGGAGTCAAAAGGGGCCTGAGCTTTCAAGCCAATGGAGTAAAATGGAGTCAAAATGGGCCTGAGCTTTCGATCCCAGCAGAATCTTCATCAGAGGCAAAATGATGAAGATTCTGCTAGGATCTAAAACTCGAGCATGTGAAAAAATTTGTGGATTTTGTTTTACCTGCTATTGTAAAATGCAATTTCCAGCCATCTCTGTGTAGAGAAGCAATAGCAGTGCTAAAGATTCCTCAGCCTAGGCTCCAAGATATTGCCTGTATACAAAGTAGGAGTTGCAGTTCACACTGATGTTACTGATCTTCTATGCTTTGTGTGCGTATTGTCACAGATGTATTGAAACTAATTGTCGTTGAATATGCAGATTACCTACACAGCTGTATTCTCTGAACTCCTGAACATCAATTCAGTGGAAAAAACAGTTTGGATAATAAATTATGTTATTCCTGTTTAATAATGGCAAAAGATATGGCCATGTGGATGTTAAAGATGCAAGTACATTAAAAAAAAACTTACTAATATAGACGACTCAGCCTAGCGTCAACACAACAGTGTGAGGGTGTTGCCCTGATTAATAGTTATAATAATAATAATGATGATGATGATAATAATAATAATAATAATAATAATAATAATAATAATAATAATAATAATAGTAATATTAGTAACTCACATTCATATTGCACATAATAATCTGAGAGATTCTGTATGCACTTTATGTAACATCCATCTTATACATCAGGAAAAAGACAAGTTTTCAAAGATTTTACAAATTGCTTCGTGTCTGTGTGAGCCCTAAGTCTGTCTGACGACCTATCCCACAAAATAGGCACTGGAACAACAAAGGAAATATCTCCATATGAAGAGGTGGATGAAACTGGTATAGTATTACAACTTTGTAGTAAGTTAAAGCTTATCAGTAAAGCAGAGTTTTCTTAATGGTGTGTATGGAGCAATCATAGAATAAAGAAATAAGAAGATTTATTGATTACAACTCTATGACATAAAAGACGATTGATTGATACACAGTAACTTTTGCTACAGATAAGCCAATGCAGGCGATTCAACATGGGCGTAATTGAAATATATGAATTCCATTCAATGTTTTGACAGTAAATACATACACTTTGTATGTTCTGATTTGCTGATCTCAGCTTGTCGATGAAGGGTGCCATTTAGATACACATTTCTTGTCATCTGTTTCAGATATATGGTGGTATTAACACATGTTTTCTTCTCCATGTGCCAATTATTCTGTCTTGCCTCATTTTCTTGCTTAAGTTTTCTATCGCTGTAAGGAGGGTATTAAAGGTGATGCTGAAATTTCTGATGTTGCTCATGTCAACTTCCCCAAAGTGTCTTTGATATGTGCGTTGACTTTGTGTACAAAAATGTATTTGTAAGGTGAACAAATTGTCTGATTCTTATTCCATACTTCCATTCTGGTCAAAATCTATGATGTTTATGCTCTTGGTTATGAAGAATGAAATGGAAATAAAGTATCAAACAGTGTCTATAAAAGTATGTAAAATCATCAATCTGGCATCTTTTTGTTCTCAGTTGTACTGTGTGCCATCTAACTACAGAGTCGGGTGCTTGGAATCATGATAATTGTGATGATGATTACCATGGCAATGATTTTGATGATGATGATGATGATAAAAAATTTTTTTTTCAATTTTAAAATCAGTTTATTTCATGATTATGATTGATGATTTTTACGATGGTGATGACTTTGATGATAATGATGATGATGATGATAATGATGTTGATTTTTTTATTTCAATTTCAATATCAGTTTATTTCATGATTATAATTGATGATTTTGATGATGATGGTGATGATGATAATCTAAATAGAAGTAGTAGTAGTAGTAGTAGTGGTAGTAGTAATACTAATAATAATGATAAAGATGATAATGATGATGATAATAATAATAATAATAATAATAATAATAACAATAATAATAATAATAATAATAATAATAATAATGATAATAATAGACACCCTCATCATCATCATCATCTTTCTGAATTACATATTTTCTCTGGTTCTTTTGAATTCGACTAAGGTGAGATTGACTCTCTGTGTAACGATATGCACTACACTAGACCACCCAAAATGCACTTGAAGAGTTTGTTCGCAAAAACCGATAAGTCCATATTTGCCAAATGGAGATATTTGCGATTAAAGGTCAGGATAAATAAAGAGAATGATAAGAAATTTTTTGCTTCTTTGGACCATAACTTCAAAAATGTACCTTTATATGTAGTGACCAATATATCATTTAAAAGGTATTATTTTGTACTTTTTGACAGAGACCGTACTTCAAAATCTTCAAAAATGGACTTGCGGTTTTTGCGAACAAATCTTCACTTTGATATCATCTCATGCACCTTGTTTGTCTGTCCAATAACTTTTTTGATACAGTGGGCAGGGGGGGGGGGGGGAGCTGGAACTGAGATTTGAGTGCAAGTCTTGCGAGCCATTCCTTCCTCCAATTCTGGTGGGAGATTGATTCAGCGTCACCATGTAAGCTGGAGTTGCTCCTGGGAGTCTATACTTTCCGTGTTTTATCCACTTTTAATGGCTTGAGGCGTTTGAGATTGAAGCTGCTGAAAAACAAAGAAATAATCCAAATTCAACGTGATCTTTGTAATAATTTCTTTTAAAACTTTTTCTTGTTATGCAACAAGTGCAGTATCATTGAAGAGATACATTTTTTTTTGGGGGGGGGGATATAATGACTAATAAAAAAAAACAACTTTAAAAATGGTGTTTGTTAGTTTTTGCATTCAAACTCTTCATATGCATCAAAACTGCACCAAAAAAAAAAAAACCCAATGCACACATGCAAAAGACACTAACCAGGGAGGTGAGACTTACCTCCCTGCAGTAACTAGCTCGCAATTATAAAACAAAACAAAAATCAAATGCTCAATTTTACTGTTTTGAGGGCTTTGTTTTGTGTTCTGTTATGTTTTGTTTTGTTAGTTTGCTTTTTGTTTGTTTGTTCGGTTGGTTGGTTGGCTGGTTGGTTGTTGTTGTTGTTTTTTTTCCTTTACTAGCCTCATTACTTGAATTCCTTTCATTGTCAGTACTTATTCTTACTGCAGTCACAGTTACAGATGTTTAAGTACTATAAGTGGTCCTTGGTGCATTTCCTGAAAATCCATCTTTTTATGTGTCTTTATTTAATTAGTATTACAATCGTTTGTTGTTGTTTTTAACACTAAATATAATTTTGCACGATGAAGATTTGAGAGCGTCAGATTATGGTAGCAGCTGCTCATGTGCTGCAGCTGTATAAGTTCTCTGGCGCTGATGCAGGTTTGATGATGATATAAACGACTCCCTCTTTTGTTTAGAGTGAGTATAATAATCTTGATCGGAGGGCGCCCAGTTCTATCTTGTGTCATCAGAGGAAAGACTGCCGTGAGTTTAAATAATTGCTGAAGCATTCCACAAAGTTGGTGGTTAACATGGCGTGTTGTAGCTACCATCTGGGTCAAACTTTCTGCTTCTAGAGCTAAGTCTTCAGTACATATCAAAGAGTACTTGTGTAGAGTAGAGAATCAAAAGGATGAAACCTTTTGATATTCATGGTTTGTATTTTTTTTCCCGATTCCCTTTCTCGATTTTTTTTAATGTTGTTGACCACCACAAAATGGAATGGTGGTGGGAGTGCAGAGGTTATGTCTTTCGTGTGTGTGTGTGTGTGTGTGTGTGTGTGTGTGTGTGTGTGTGTGTCATTACTGCACATGTCGTAGTGACATTGGCCTATAGCGGTTGTTTTCAGAAATCATTCAAAATTTTGAAAATCCGTTACCTTCTTATCATAATTTATGTCTGAATTTCATGAAACATCTTCCATCCTCTTTATTGTCAACTATTAGAACACCTTGAGGCATTTTCCGAGAAAGAATTGAATGCTGCAGCAAATGTACTCTAACAAGTTGGTATAAATCGTTATTTATATAGGGCCGTCACTATATATATCTCGATTAGAATAAGGTTTAATGACCAAAAATGACAAGAATTCCATGTTTTGTAAGCTAAAATTTAAAAAAAAAAAATTATTGTGCCACGAAGATTTTACTCCTTTTCAGACCTAACTTTCAACAGCACTGGAATGCCCATTCAAGTTGTGCAGGTTCTGTGATCATTTGTGTAATTACGCAAGTAACTTTTTTGGACAACATTTATTTTGTCAGACTATGGTTTTAAGTGGTAACTATTGTATTGGCTATATACACTCCTCGCATTTAGTGGTCTTCTGAAGTTGATATCTGGGACAAAATTAGAAATTTATTTCGCTATTGTATGCCAATTCCATTTGTATCTTCAAAAGCCCTTTAATGTCATTGAAATAAAGTGAAAAAAAAAAAAAAACCCGCAAGTAAAAATGGTCACGGATTTGTTATAGTTAACGAGGTGTAGATTGCGGAAAGTGTAATAACGGGATATTTTTATGTCTCCGCGTCCCAGACCCTAGCGTGCTGAGCACCCAATTGCCTCAGTAGGCGTTTTCACATCAGCCCGATAAAAATCCAAGCTCGAGATATTTTTGGCGATCGCACATTAGCGCGCTATTTCATTTCCTATTCACATCAGCCCGAAGAAAATTCGCCCGAAATCTTTTTTCGAGCTATTGTAATTCGACAGCTGAGCATGCGCAAACAGTGTAGGGTATACCAGCAGAGCGCACGCTTTCGGGTCACACACGCTAGGCATGATGGGATGCATCGCGCTAATATCTTGAGGCGATCAATAGCGCGCTAGTTCGCTATGTTATCCCGCTATTTTTCAGAAATTGCCCGAGTTGGACTCGAGAAATGTTCTCTATAGGCGTTTTCACATTAGCCCGATGTTTCGAAATAGCGCGCTATTCTTCTGACTTAGGACATTAAAAGATATCTCGAGCTTGGATTTTTATCGGGCTGATGTGAAAACGCCTAATCAGAGCGATACAATTAGGGCGCCAATTTGTGTTCACATTATCAAATAGCGCGCTATTTCGTGATCGGGTTAATTTCCCAAGTCAGAAAATAGCGCGCTATTTCGAAACATCGGGCTGATGTGAAAACGTCTAGTGGGACATGTAACCAGCCGAGACTGACCTCAAAAATCTGTAACCATTTGTAAAATATGTATTTTGCAAGTAACTACTGTGTAAACTGGAAAACATTTAGCAGACTATGGTTTTGAGCGGCAACTAATGGCTGGCCGCTTGTTGCCTTTGGGTTTTTAAACTTGATATTTGGGACAAATGTAGGTATTTACTATTGCATGCCATGTGCCAAAATTTCGTCTGTATCCCCGACATCAATTTTCTTTATTTTTTTCATTTGGAAAATGGAACAAAAATGGGGGAAAAAAAAACACAAGTAAAAAGGTAACTGATTCTGATAAGATGTAGATTGCGGGAAAGTTTGTTTGATAAATTCATTTTATGTCTCTTGCAGATCTATAGCTTAATCATCCAGTCTATGACCAAGCATGCGGGGAACCCAATTGTCTTGTGTGGCATGTAACCAACGAGACTAATCCACCCGCAGACACCCACAGAACTGACCATGGAGCCATATGAATTCGACGGTTATAGGGGGAGGGTGATTTAAATGTAATGAATGTTGATAAATTTTGGCGAGCGAGCGCAGCGAGCGAGCCGAAAATTTTTGTATTTCAGCTAACAAAACATGGAATTCTTGTCACTTTTTGCTTATTAAATCTTACAATTCTAATCAAGATATAGTGACGACGATAACGATTTATACCAACAAACTGAGGACTTTAAAAATACTGTAAATAAGTAAGCGCGAGTGAGCTGAAATTTGTATATTTCCGCGGCATCATCACGATTTGTTCTTAACTCTTTTTTTATACATTTTGGCGAGAGAGCGCAGCGAGCGAGCCGAAAATTTTGTATTTCAGCTAACAAAACATGGAATTCTTGTCATTTTTTGCTTATCAAATTTTACAATTCTAATAAAGTTATAGTGACGGCCTTATAGATAACGATTAATACCAACAAACTGAGGACTTAGAAAAACTACTCTAAATTAGTACGCGCGAGTGAGCCGAAATGTGTATATTTCCGCGGCATCATCACGATTTGTTCTTATCTCTTTTTTTAATAAATTTTGGCGAGCGAGCGCAGCGAGCGAGCCGAAAATTTTTGTATTTCAGCTAACAAAACATGGAATTCTTGTCATTTTTTTGCTTATCAAATCTTACTATTCTAATCAAGATATAGTGACGACGATAACGATTTATACCAACAAACTGAGGACTTTAAAAAATACTCTAAATTAGTACGCGCGAGTGAGTCGAAATTTGTATATTTCTGCGTCATCATCACGTTTTGTTCTTATCTCTTTTTTGGGGATGAATTTTGGCGCGAGCGAGCGCAGCGAGCGAGCCGAAAAACTTTGTATTTCAGCTTACAAAACATGAAATTCTTGTCATTTTTTGCTTATTAAATCTTACAATTCTTACGAGATATAGTGACGACCCAAACTGAAGACTTTAAAAAATACTCTAAATTAGTACGAGCGAGTGAGCCGAAATTTGTATATATCCGCGTCATCATTACGTTTTGTTCTTATCTTGTTTGTTTTGGGTTGTTTGGGGTTTTTTTTGCGCCCCAACCCCCCCCCCCCCCCCCGTATGTTCGAAACCGTTGGCGCCTTCTTTTGATCCAATTGGCGATCGCTTCAGAACGAAAGAAATGGCGGCCGCTGCTCCGTGAAACATTTGCCTGCTAAATATAAAGTGACATGTGTGAACACAATAGACATTGTCATTTTGTCCATGTCATCATCACGCTTTGTTCTTACCTTCTTTTTTATATAAATTTTGGCGAGCGAGCGCATCGAGCGAGCCGAAAATTTTTGTACTTCAGCTTACTTACAGAACATGGAATTCTTGTGTGAACACAATAAACATTGTCATTTTGTCGGCGGCATCATTTTTTTTTTTTGGTCTTGTTTGATTTGGTTTTCTGCCCCCCCCCCCCCCTTTTCCGGGCGAGTTTTTTTTTTTTCTTCTTCTTCTTCTTCTTCTTCTCTTTTTTTTTCTTTTTTTTTTTCTTCTTCTTCGTTTTTTTTCCTTTTTTTTTCTTCTTCTTCGTTTTTTTGCGCCCCCGGGGAGTGGCGCCCGGGGCACGTGCCCCCCTTGCCCCCTAGATACGCCACTGTAGGGGGCTCCCCTCCCGCACTTCACATTGGTCAACACAATGCAGACGACTTAATCCTTGGTAATGCTTCTAGATTTTTGAGGAGTGACGTCTTAAAAGCTCTTCATAGATTTGAATTGGTTGCCTCTCTTCTCGATGCAATATAACTTTATGCATGTCTTATGATCTAAAAAAAAGGCAAATGACTGCGAACCAGTTTTGCTTTTTAATACTTTCAGGTAGAGCTGCTGTTGGAATCGTTTGTTCTATTTCCATGTAGGTAATCCCTACTGAGATTTCCATGCACTATCGATTTTTGGCATTTCTGACGGACTATTATATCTTAGTCTTGAAGCATAAGAAAATAAAAGAATCAAATCTTAAGTGGCTACACTAATTGCTTCATGGACTTCTTGTTGATGTCTGGTACATTGAGTTCATTGCAATAAAGGAAGAAAAATAATGTTACAAAATGAGAATAAAGTTTATTTTTAAAACTTCGGTTTAGTCTTGTAATTTCAGAGTATGCAAAATGAGAAACACCCGTTTTACTTTGTATAAAAATACAAAATGAAATTGTGGTCTAAGAGTGTAAGAATGCAGACCCAGAGGTGCGGTGTCACAGTGCTAAGTGTGCAGTGTGACACCACACCCCTGGAATATCTGCACACTTGCACTATGACGCCCAATTCATTTTGTATACAGAGTATACAAAATAAAATGGAAACATGAATCAATTTTAAGTCTTGTAATTTCAAGGGTGCCATGTGTGACGGTGCAGTGTATGAAATGTCCCGTTCCAAACTGTAAAAGGAGGCTTCTTTCATTTTTCGCAAACTGGGCAAAATCGAAAACAATCAACATCTGTGGTGTGACGGGAGTGTGCCAGACCCCGGGGGTGTGGCGTGATGGGAGTGTGCCACGACCCCGGGGGTGTGGCGTGACGGGAGTGTGCCAGACCCCCTATTTTTCCCGGGGGGGGGGGGGGAGTTTGCAAGATCCAGGGGGTGTGGTGCGATCCCCTCTTTTTCCATTGGGGGGAGGTTTGCAAGATCCAGGGGTGTGGTGCGATCCCCTCTTTTTCCCGGGGGGGGGGGGGGGTGGTGCAAGACCCAGGGGTGTGTGGTTTGACCCCCCCCCCCTCATTTTACTGTGTGGGGGGAGGGGGTAGTGCAAGACCCAGGGGGTGTGGTTTTACCCCCTCTTTATCCCTTCGGGAATGCAAGACTCAGGTGGTGTGGTGTGACCCCCTCTTTATCCCTCGGAGGGGGGGGGGGGTGCAAGACTCAGGTGGTGTGGTGTGACCCCCTCTTTTTCCCGTGGGGGCTGCAAGACTCAGGTGGTGTGGTGTGACCCCCTCTTTTTCCTGCGGGGGCTGCAAGACCCAGGTGGTGTGGTGTGACCCCCTCTTTTTCCCGCGGGGGGTGCAAGACCCAGGCGGTGTCGCGTGACTCACTCTTTTTCCCGTGGGGGGGGGGGGGGGCGGCGCAATGCCCAGGGGGTGTGGCGTGACAAGAGTGTGCCAGATCCAGGGGGTGTGGTGTGACCCCCTCTTTTTCCCGTGGGGGGGGGGGGGGCGACGCAAGACCCAGTGGGTTTGACAATACAATACATACAATACAATACAATACAATACAATACAATACAATACAATTGGATCATTTATATAGCGCTCTTACACAGACAATGACTGCTTTCACAGCACTTTACAACAAAATTCAGTCACAGATTAGCATCAAAAAGGAAAGACTTAAGATTCTTCTTGAAGACATCAAGGGATGGGGAAATGCGGACGAACCGAGGTAGATCGTTCCCATGGGGGGTGCAAGTCCCAGGGGTGTTGTGTCACCCCTTTTTTCGGGGGTTGCAAGACCTATAGGGGATAGGTGTGAACCCCTTTTTGCCGGGTGGGAGGGGGTCGCAAGTCCCAGGGGGCTAGTTGTTACCGCCCTTTTTTTTTCTCTCGTGGTGGGGGGTTGTACAAGACCAAGGGGGTGTGGTGTTACCTTATTTTACAGGGGGAACCATGGGATGTGGTGTTACCCACGCGGGGCAAAAACCGCAGGGTATATTGTGACCCTTGGTTTTTTTCTTGGGGGCGGGGGGGGGGGGGGGGAGTAACCTTTGTAAATGATGTGGCACTTTCCTTTCGGGGGCAGGGGATGGACGAGAACATAAGGAACATACGGAATTGTAATTTTTTGTCGTCAATTTCTTTGTTTTGTCATTCTATTTATTTGAAAGCACTCATTTTCATCAAATACGCTCATCGATTTTAGGAATATAGCCGTTCTAAATCAGTTTTGTTGTTGTTGTTGTTGTTGTTGGGGGTTTTTTTTGGGGGGGGGGATTGTTCGAATTTAACTAATATGACAACCGATTTCGTATTTGCGCAATCTAATTCTTATGGAATGTACAAACATTGTCGGCAATTGTTATTAAATTTTCGTGTTAACCTGTCTCCAGATCGTCCACGTATTCAAGTCCGCATAATAGAGGTGAACACGTTCTTATTTATAGGAGCATTTAAATCAAATTTGTAAAAGGCGTTCATTTCAGAAGTGAACTTATTTATTATAGTAGACGACAATGATCATGTAAAATGAAGATCACAAACACAATTAGACGATCAGAGTGAAAATAAAGATGTCAACGGAAAATTATCAACCCAATATGATGATCATGATGAAAAGAAGGAATCATATTGAAGTTCACATAAAATGTCGTGCGAAAGAAGGATGTTCAGGAAAAGATAATGCTGGTCATGATGATGGAATTAAAGATAAAAAGTAAAAATCACTTTCAATAATTAAGTAGACAAATTCACACTCGCTTATAATGTGTATTTTAAAATTGAATGCTCAGTATTAAAGTCGATAGCTCCAAAGCGAAATTAAAATGTTTACATCAAAATAAGAACTTTATTACGGTTGATGTAGAACGAATTTATTACGTGCAATCGTCTGACCAAAGTTCCCAGAACAGTCCTTACGTCCTGAAAATAAGCAAAAAAAGAATTTTTTTTACAGCAGCAGCAAATACATTCGATGTAGCGTAATGAAGTAGAAGGCAATTATCGTGATGACACCGAAAGGAGAATTACAACAAGAAATAAAAATGGAAAGGTGAGAAATCAATCCCAACCTTCTTTGTGATCAACAAGATAATAACTTCACAAGTCCAGCACACAACGTCATTTAATTCTTTGGTTGCCCGTCAATAGATGGCGCGATTCTAAGAATGTGCTTCTGGCCAGCAGTTACTGTAAGTGGGATACACCAAGATACGTCGCATGCTATGACGAGTGTATGATGACTACTTCACTAGCAGTGCAACAGTTGATGGAACTCAAAAAGTACATAACTGTCAGTGCATACTGTACTGGAAACAAAACAATAAAGGTTATCAGAGCCATGGGTTGAATGCTTGTAAAAGTGATACGATTGTATCTCCCTATAGGCAAAATTTAAAGGAACTATAGGCCTATAGGCCTATGCAATGCAAATGCATGTCGACTTGTGTTGATTCATGATTTGTGGTCATTTAAATTTATCAAACAAAAAGAAAACATTCCAGGACGTCCAGGGTGTCAGTTAAGCCCGCCGCACACTACACGATTTTGCCCCGATTCACCGGTCTTAAGACCTTAAGACTAGAAGTGTGACGTCACAGTCTTGCCATTTTCTAGTCGTACGACTGGGTCTTAGCGCCAGTCGTAGAGATTTGACATGTTGAATTTCTACGACCAGTCGTGAGCTTTCAGCCATTCACAATGCAGTAAAATGCAAGCGCACGCAGTGCGCACTGCGCGCGCTTTACAGTCGGGTCGTATAGTGTGCGGTGTCTGGTCGTACGACTGGTCTTAAGACCCAGCTTGGCTTAAGACTTTAAGACCAGTCTGATCGTGTAGTGTGCGGTGGCCTTTACACGCACCGCAGAAGAACGCTGATAAATCAACTCATACAAGGTCGACCACTTACAGCAACACTAGGCGTCAAACAATGACTAGTCCATTTGTGCTCAGTAATTGCACAGTGACCATTAGTTTTACAACTCTCCAACTTCAAACAGAGAAGTAAAAATAAAGTGTAAGAGCGTTCAGATGTTTGAAGTTTGCCTGTTACATCTACATATGTATCTTTGAAGTTGGAGTTGAATGATGTACATTGATGAACAATTTTGCAATTATTAAACATGTTGATGGTCTACAGGTAGTCAAATGTGGCTTGATCTGTATCATAGTGTATAGCCGTATTCACACAATTTCTTAATTTACCTAAGGGATAGGTAATAATTATGATATTGACTGGCCTTTCTTTCGGGAGGTACCAGATGAATATTGCCCGCAGTGAAAACATATTGCCCTCGTCTTCGACTCGGGCAATATGCTTTCAGTTTGGGCAATATTTTCTGGTACCTCCCTCAGGGCCAGTCAATATCATATAAATAATTATTTTAATATTTTTTCAAAGATTACCTCCCAAACCAGGATTCTGAATGTGACTTAATCTGTCAATCACTGCTAAGGTACTAATATGATCATCAGCAAAAGACATTGGAATGCAAGTTCCTTTAGACGGAACTCGCATGTTTCCCTACAATGTCTGTACGGTTCTTAATCGCATCTCTGCTAAACATGGAAAATGCCAGTTTTGAAAACGTGCATGCATGTTTCTCTTTGCAACGTCTTTTGTTAATCATTAAACTTAGTAACATGGAAACATAAAAGTTAAGCTACTAAAAAGTTTATTACATGGGAAGGTGCATTCTATATGCATTAGGTCACAAGCAGTATCTTGATTTGGAAGGATTTTGTGGACGTATCCAAGTACTCTGAAGAAAAATAGTAGAAAACTACATGAAATATAAATAGAACGTATTTACATATTCATTTTGCCACATAATTAGTGATGTTGAGCCCGGTATCACGAACCAACACAAGTCAACATGCAATTGCATTGTATAGTTCCTCTAATGTATATAGCTTAAACACATTTAAACAAGCAAAATGCAACAACCAAGGCAGAATAATAAAGAAGAAAAGCAACATGTCTAAAGAGCAAGATACGAAATCACTTTCAGCCTTGCTAATCACCAACAAAAATTCGACTATACAGGGATGCAAATTAAAAAAAAAAATACTTGTACTGGAAACAAAAAATAAGATTCAATGAAAAGTATCATTTCCTTAACAGCATCCCTTCACGGAAGGTAATCAGAGCCTTAATCATCAGCTGTAAAAGGCAGCTATTGCAAAATCATAAGAGGAATTACAATACCATGAAATGTAAATGAAAATAGAAGCGAAATCAATTCCAGCCTTGTTAGACATAAATATATTATAAACAATCAACAATTTCACCAGCGGTACAGCAGTGGATGAGAAAAAAGAAAGCACAGTATACTGGAAACAACAACAACAACAACAACAAAATCTATGAAAAGTATCATTTCCGACCTTAATAGCGTCACATCATGGAAGGTTATCGGAGCCTATAATAATTTCACTATTAGTTTGAATGCATGTTAAAGGGATATTGTATTTCTCAAAACAAAACTGTACACCATGCATATCATTATCTGCAGTTATGATATCAAACACTTTTTTTTTTGGCAAGAAAAAAACAAAAGAAATTCAGAATAACTGTGAGAAGTAAAAGGCAACATTGTCAGGGACCGCGGTTCACCAAGGCAGGATAATAAAAATGAAAAGCAACATGTCTATAAATGACAAGATACGAAATCACTTCCAGCCTTGCTAATCACCAGCAGAAATTCGACTATACAGGGATGCAAATAAAAAAAAAATAGAAGTAAAAGGCAACATTGTCAGAGACCGCGGAACCGGGCTGATTTCCTACAACTCCCCCCCCCCCCCCCCCCAATTGTGGCTCTTAAAAAAGATTGGGCGAAGAAAATTTGATTTAAAAACATAAAACAATATAACCCATCATGACTCTCCGTTATAGTTTCCCCTGGAGGCAGGGGATGGGGGATGGCTCTGTACATTGTGGTGAGACGACATTTTTGCTTCAGACCTGCGACAAAAGTTGATCCGGTCTTATTTGCTCCAATTAAGGACTTAAGGTTATGGGGTTAGGGTTGGGATGGTTTTAGGCTTAGTTTGATGTAAGGATTAAGGTTATGGTTATGTTTGTGGATAGAATGTATGTTTGGCTTAGTGTGCAGATATTTCATTAAAGGACAAGTCCACCTTCAAATATATGTGGATTGAGTGAAGGCAACAATATTAGAAGAACACGTCAGTGAAAGTTTGGGGAAAATCGGACGATCCGTTCAAAAGTTATGCATTTTTAAAGTATCTGTGCAGTCCCTGCTGGATGAGAAGACTACTACAGTGTGTGATGTCACATGCGTACAACAATATAGGCTTGTCTGAAGCATCATTTAAATCATTCAAAATTGAGAAAAAAAATCTACAATCCATAATTCAGCCCATAGTCAGTGAAGCAATCTGAGTAGTCCCAGTTAGGGAGCCTTTTTATTCTTTCTATCTGTGATACTGTATACTTAAATTGAAAACACACACACACACACAGACACACACATCATGTATAATCTATCATGTCGAAACCTGTGTGTACTCGTAGACATGGTAGAGTTACGTACAGTTAGGGCCTAAATAGAGTTAACAAGAAGTATATTATTTGATCTCGAGACTATAAGTACTTTAAAATGAAAAAAAAATCGAACAAACATCAAAATTCAATGAGGGTAAAGTCTGCCTAATTCTATGGGGCAGGGGCATGCAGGAGGGAGGGCTTGCTCATTTTACGCAACTGTTGTCATGGAAACAATACAAATTTGACATGGTATTATCATATTAATGTCAAATTTGTATCGTTTCGTTAAACAGTCAAAATACTTCAGATGTTGAGTATTTTCTCTTCACTGTCCACATTGACTGTCATGTACCTCCAAAACTTAACACTGAAAATGTTCCGGATATCTATCTACGAAAGAATCGGCACTTTTCTATATACAAACTGTGTGTGTGTGTATGTGTGTGTGTGTGTGTGTGTGTGTGCGTGTGTGTGCGTGTGTGTACGTGTGTGTGTGTGTGTTTAATACACGGTTATCACTATGTTGCATAACAATAACCATATAGACATCATCGTCATTGCATCGTAATTGCAATGTCGCCGCAACGACTCCTATTATAGTCTCCTTGGTCTCCAGCAGGTCTCGGAGACGACGCAGTACGACGCAGTACGACGCAGTGAGACGTCTCCGAGACCTGCAGGATACTGGGAAAAGTCAAATCAAGACTCGACTCGGAGATCGCAAATGTCGTCGCAACCAGTGGAGACTCGATCGAGTCGCCACCGGGTAACTCTAGAGTCTCCAGGTTTGTAACATCCCAGCTTAAAATATTCCCAACCTAAAATGTATGTTTTGTTTTGTTTTGTCTTTGATTATGTACATAAAGGAATTTGAGCTGGAACTCCATAAAGCTTTATCGATAGAATTGTATATAATTTTTGGTCTGCATATGTTTTCCTCTTATCAATATTATATTACTTTGTACTAGTACTTCTGGATTGTACGGTAGTCATAAATCTATCATTTTATGCCCATACATCTTCCATAGGATGTATGTCACAATACCGAATCACAGTGTAGTTTATGTAAAAGTATAACTTGTTACAGTTTGATCTCTCTCGGATACTACTGTTGTAGTAGTTTAAGAGATCTACCACTTTTTCAAGTTCCCATCTTGGTTCTCCAAGTACAAACACAGGGCCGGCGCACTGTTTTCAAAAGTGTGGGGGCCCACTTCCGGGTTTCATGAGCTAACAAGAAAAAAAAAAAAAAAAAAAAAAAAAGGTCCTCAGCTCATCTCTCCCCGTCCCCGCGTCCACGGCCCCCACGGCTGCGCCGCCCCTGAAACATCCAATATATCTACTGTCTAAGCCCAAACTTTGGAACACACAATGACTCTGGTTCATGGCAACAACAACAAAAAAAAAAAAAGAAAACAACAAAAAAGAAGAAGAAGAGACAAATATATTATTTTACCATAATACACAACAGGATACGTAATATACCAACGTTTACTAGTATACGAATAATTTATGAGTTGTGAGTGCATAGGGCACGAATATCGCACGAGGCGCGAGATGAGCCACTGGTCTATTCAACAAGGCGCGTAGCGCCGCGTTGAATAGACCAGTGGCGAATCTCGCGCCGAGTGCGGTATTACGTGCCCCAATGCACGAACAAAATCATAAATTATTCGTTTTATACAACACCTTGTCCACAATGACAGTACTAAATTAGTGACCTCTAACTCAGGAAGGCCCAAAAATAAATGTAACAATTAGGCCGAGAATTGTAAACCACCCTGTGTACTGCTTTCAAACACTCGTCATGATTCGACCACACAGTCACAGGAATCACAAACTCTGCAGGGTCTATACCCATTCTACGCTAACGTTAGATCGAGTTAGGCCTGACTGTTAAGCCTACCTGAGATGTCGGTAGATCTAGTAGTAGGTCTAGACTTTCTCTATTTCCGAAAATGATTTTGTATAAAAACACAGAAAAATAATCAAATTACGGTTTCTCAACTTGAAATGAAGTCTTGATTTTGGGATCACTGTGGTCCACGTAGCAAATCAGAGTCAAAACTAAAAACACAGCAGTAGGTAGGCCGCAATACATGCAACTAGCTAGGTAAAGTAGCTGCACGTACACGTTAACGTTGCAGTACTCCGCCGCGACTGGTCTGTTTACCGGCAGCGCATCGCAGCGCAGCCGGCCAGCACGTACAATGTAGTTTGCTGGCGCTTTGCTGCTGTGAGCCACAGAACTCTGTGAGCGGCCATGCATTAGTAGCCCCCCACGAAGCCGTGCTATAGTACCTTCGAGCCGTGCAATAGGCCCATGCCAGGGGCCTATTGTATGGTTGTCACTCTCAAGGAGTTTGATAGGTATTTTCTATTGAATGTCATGTGACATGTTCTTGGCCAATCACAATTCGACATCTTTCTGAGGTGTTGCATAATATATCACAGTCATTACACAATTACTCCTCACAACACACACACACCTGCTGGAGGTGGGTATAGACACTCGCGTGTGTGCTGTACGGGCGCACGCACTTTCACTGATAGTACTACGACGTTCGTGCTCTTCAAGACCGTGCTGGCATTTTTTGTGGGAAAATGTTTGCACCCCCGGCGGCGCCGAATACCAGCAGTACGCTGTGTGTATACTCTGCATAATATGCGCCCATGCAATGCTAGACAACTCGGCCCCAAAATGTTTGATCGGACAACTCGACCCAATTTACTTGTGGCATTTACCGATTTCTATCGAAGAACACTTTTTTTTTCTTTTTGCATGAATATTTCTTAAATCTGATGGTTGAGTAAAGCATGAAAACCATTCATTAAAACTTTCAAGACAATCAATACTTATTTTCTGTAATTCGAAAGAGGTAAATAAATGACAATATCATATCATAATAATCATTATCATCAATCATTGCAGAGTTTCCCGTAAGACAGCTGGTAGTAGGTGCAGTTTTCAAATCAATTCAACTTTTGTCATTTCCGCAAACATCATTTCGACATCATTAGTTGGTAGAAAACCTACAGCTGCATGACTAATTAGTGTAATGAAAAGAATGGTAATTTGTACAGAATTGCCTCAAATTAAAGGGATCGTACAGTTTTGGTTGAGACCTAATTTCAGGTTTCCAACTTTTTTTTTTTTTTTTTTGGTGAGATAATGAGAAACCTCTTATGAAATATGAAAGAGCATGCAATTCCATGAGGAATTCAACGTTTATTTGATGAAAATTGGTTTTGAAATGGCTGAGATATCCAAAACAGAGCGATTCTAACAAAGTGTGGGACCCACATATACGATCGCTTTGTTTTACCTTGTTTTTAGATGTTTCAGTCATTCTAAACCCAATTTTTATAAAATAAACTTTGAATTCCTCTTAAAATAGTATATGCTCTGTACTATTTCATAAGCGTTTTCTTGGTTCGCAAAAACATAAAAGCCCAATTCTCATCTCCACCAATACTGTACTATCCCTTTAAAGGACAAGTTCACCTTCACTGACATGTATATAGGTTGAGTGCTGCAGCAATATTAGTAGAGCATATCATTGAGAGTTTGAGGAAAATCGGACAATCCGTTCAAAAGTTATTTTTTTGAAGTTTCTGCTCACTCAAGGCTGGATGAGAAGACTACTATAGCTTGTGATGTCACATGAGTACAACGATATAAAGAAAGAATAAAGAAAATTCAACATATTTTCACTTTTCTCGCATAACAAAAGAATACTTGACTTCTCTCTGTCAGAAGGCAGGGGGAATACCCTTAACGTATGTCAGTAACAAGTCAAAGAAATGTGCACTTTATTTAAAAAGTAAAGTTTTGTGAAATTCTCTTTTTATTTTCTTTATATGATTGTACGCATATGACATCATACACTGTAGTAGTCTTCTCATCCAGCAGTGACTACGCAGATACTTTAAAAATTCATAACTTTTGAACGGATTGTCCGATTTCCCCCAAACTTTCACTGATGTGTTCTACTAATATTGCTGCATTCACTCAATCCAAATGTATACACACAAAAACAATCTGAGTCAAATGACTCATTTGCGTGAGTCTTCAGTTTGTCCGTGAGGCGACACACTTTTGCCAAATATTGAGTCTTTTTACTCACGCTTACTGAGTCACTTGACCCAGTAGTAAAACAGCTGAGTCAAACAGCTGAGTCAAATGACTCCTTTGCTTGAGTCTTCAGTTTGTCCGTGTGGTGACACACTTTTGCCAAATATTGAGTCTTTTTACTCAGTAAAGTCACTAAATGAGTCAAGTGACTCAGTATGCTGAGTCAAGCGACTCACTGTGCGAGAATCGAAACGCAAAATGATTGAAACGTCTCTTGTTCAGCATGCTGATCCAGGTCGGTGACCTACGCATGCAGCACGACCGTAGACGGAGTATAGGAATCAGATCCTATATCTTGTGGTAGCCTATAATCCTACTCGTAACTAGCTATTCCTAACCTACTCTTAACTTATTCCTAATACCTAACTACACATCACGAGACAATGCTTCTAATATATACCCTTGTCGTAAAATTGTATTTATGTATGTGGTTACTGTTTTGAAATATATTTTCTATCCATTTATTCAAGACTTCTGTTCTGATAACAGAGCTGAATATTTCATAAATTATATGAAATTATAAATATTTAAAAATGATGCAATTTACCATCCGCGACAAAATCAGAAATTTCAGAAAATATTTTCTGAAAAATAGTTAATTCTTTTGCTTGAAGTTATTACATGATCGATTATAATCGATTATAACTGGACTCACATGTCACATAAAATGAGTCGGTTGACTCATTTATAACAGTTACTGAGTCAAATAGAGATGATGCAATAATGAGTCATCGATTTCGTGGCTCATTATGTAATTCGGTGTGCGTCATTTTACTCGTTAGATTCGGTAAAACGAGTCTTTTTACTCAGAAGAACTTAAAAGGTGACTGTGTGTCACAACAGCAATGACTCAGTAGATTTGACCTAAAATGAGTCAACTGACTCGGGTAATTTTTTGTGTGTATAAAGGTGGACTTGTCCTTTAAACTACGGAAGCAATGTAAGCAAGCTGAAATTCTGCATTTTGTTTTGAATTGATGACGGGATATCAGACAGTGAAACAATGTATGTCCAGGGACTATGGTAAAAAAAACTGTGTTTATCGCATAACAGATCTGGAGGTGTACGGTCCTTACAGAGCATGATAGCCCGCGGAGGGGGGGGGGGGGGGGGGGGAGGTGTAGACAACGTAGACAACGTAACATATCTACCTACGCAACAGATGTGACCGTGAGTAAGAGTGATCCACCTTCCGATTTGCCAGTGATACGGGAGTCATTGGATCGGGAAGTCGCGTCGTGGTTCCCATACATCGGGCCAGGCTGGATGCTGCACTTGAACGAAATTAAATTGCGCCTTTTAATCATATATAGATATCCCATACAACTGTCATCATGGTAGCTCTTTGGTTGTAATGTGCAAGGCAAATAAATATCACTTATCTATATCAATCAAGAGCTTTGGAGCTTTTTTTTTTTTTTGCTTAGAATGTGTGCTTGTTTATTTGTTTGTTTGTTTGTTTTTTATTAGGGCAAATCCGTCTCAGTGCTACGTGGATTGGGGTCGAGTTCGAGGCGCCTCCTTGACCTTTTCCCAGTGGCGGATCTACGGGGTGTGACTCAGTGTGTGTGTGTGGGGGGGGGGGGGGGGGGGGGTATTAGGTTTTGAAAAAAAACTGCCCTTTGGCTCCTTTTTTTTTTTTTGGAGGATTGTTTGGTTGAGGGGGGGGGGTCATAGTAATCCCATCCCCCCGTCTTGCATGGGTTGTTTTGTTTAGTTTTGTTTTTGTTTCTCTTTTTGTTGCTCTTTTTTTGTCAGTGCTTGTCAGCAGATTTTAGTATAAGTGGCAGTCAAAAATGTAAAGACCTCCTTTTTTTTTTTTGTCATGAGCCATCGTCATCTGCTGAGGATCTGGTTAGGGCTATTATAGTACCCCGGAAGTTCCAGGTTCAGTTGTTTGTTTTTTCCACAACCGTATAATGGGGCCGTTAAACTTCGTATGAGTGTATATGGAGTGCGTTTAGGGGCCGAGGGGGACGCCCCTTCTCGTATTTGCCTCTCAGTTATAGTTGTTAGCCATGGACAGAGAACAAACTCGAACTACTTAAAGAATTTGAACAAAATGTTTTTGTTGGCTTTTTTCACACGGGACTAATTCAGTCCTATATAAATTAGTGTAAAAATGGCAAATAGGTCCATCTATACATGTTTTGTTACTTGAAATTGGTAACAAATTAACGGGAACAAAATTAAAGGGACACTGAGGGCCTACAGTACTGGTTGAGGTGGGGATTCATGTTTTGAACATTCCTAAGTGAGAAAATGAGAAACCTCTTATGAAATATGAAAGAGCATGTAAGTCTAAGAAGGATTCAATGTTTATTTGATGAAAATTGGTTTTCAAATAGCTGAGATATCCAAAAAAAGTGACAATATTAAAAGGCGACAGGCCACGCCTTTTATTAGGATATCTTTGTTTCACCTTGTTTTTGGATATCTCAGCCATTTCAAAACCGATTTTCATCAAATAAACTTTTGATACCCCTTAGAATTGCATGCGATTTGACATCTCATTGAGTGGTTACTGAATATCTCGCAAAACGTTAAAAGCTAAATCCTCACCTCGACCAGAACTGTACACACCCTTTAAATTGAGTTGGTCGAGTTGTTCCGTCACGAGCCCAACCGAACAGTTTTACACATTCGAGATGTCAAGGGTTTCGGTCCGTCTTGTCTTCGGTTGGATTATCTTGGGGTCGAGCTGCACCTGTGTGTACACTACGTAATGACAACTACGAGTCACGAACAGCCGAAAACTCAATTGTTTATCAGCCCTTTCTAGTTTACTACCCACCCGTGACATGATAGCTCATCGCATCCAAAACACGTGAATTACAAATGTGCTGTCGGTCTGTAATTTGTTATTTACAACACGAACTTTTGTACGAGTGCAGTAATTCAGTTCTCTTCGCAATCACTCTTGATTGTGGTTGTGCTATCTTCAGGCGATAGCTCGCTAGCTACTAACGTTAGAAGTAGCCTATGGTTAGCATAGCGAGAGCGACGAAGCAGCAATCAATCGCTATCGCTGCATGCCCCACAGAGGGCAGTTCGTTACTCTCACACTCACAGTCTTCAAAAGGGAAGCCAGGAAAGTTCATGTAAAAATGGAACTGAAGATTTTGTTTCTAGCACAGCTGTGCATCTCCATGTACTGTTCCTCTTCTTTAGGTAAGTCAACAGTTAGCAAACTAAAGTCTGAAACCTGTGTTCTAAGCTGAAATAGCGAAAATCGGTTAGCCTTGACCCGCAGTTTCACATGCAACACATATCGAGTTGTCGGTGATGTACGTACGGTCAGCAGCACAGCATCGGGCGATCACCGGGTAGCGTGTTTTTTTTAGACGGCACAGATTGGGGACCCTATCCCTAAACCTAACCCTAATCCTAATCCTAACCCTAACCATCAAACCCTAACCCTAACCCTAACCCTAACTCTGACCCCAACCCTAACCCTAACCATAACCATAACCATAGGTTTAACACGCGCCATGCCCCAATCTGTGCCGTCTTTAAAAAAAACGCCACCAGGTACCGGGACGAGACTCGCTGGCTCCATGTTTTGCTCAGAAGAGCACACAGTGCCAGTGGCAGTGCAGTAGGCCTACTCGTCATTGCGTGGTGCCACTGTCTCGCTGGTGTGTATGTGTGTGTGTGTGTGTATGTGTATGTGTGTGTTGTGGCAACTCAACGCGAGGATTTTAGCACACTACTCACTAGATACCAATCTAGGGGTGGTATTCTGAGGTCGTAATTAAGTCTGTAGAATTCTAATTAACTTCGTGATTAAGTCGTGAAGTTAATAGGCCCTTAATCATGGGCAAAATCGGTATTCTGAGGACGTAATTAAGGTATGATTAAGTCCCCTGTAATTATCTTAGGTCCCTCCCATCTAATTGTTATTCCATCCAATCAGACGCGTTGTTAGAAGCCAAAATGATGATTACACGCGCAAATATGCCCTTAATGCGCGCTCCTCCACGCCCCCTGTAATTACAACCCAAGAGCTCCGTGCGCACACTCCGGTATTTGATTACAACCCCTCATCTACGCACGCGAAGATCTCAACCTCTTTGCTCACATAAAATGACAAAATTCCTCGAAGATCGGCTATATTTCTTTTTTCTCTGAATTCTACAGTTACCATGATAACAACATTCAACCGCTCCTCGGTTACCGAAGACGGTGAGCATCGTTGTGGCAGAGAAAACATGATGTATTGCGTGATATCGGAGTAGTTAATGACACTCTTTGGTATCATTAAGTTTTCCATTAACTTTCATACTTAATTACACCCTCAGAATACCGATTCGTAATCAACTCTGTGATTAAGTCCTCTCAGAGGTGCACGCGCATTGTTACGCGCAAACGCGTAGGTCCTTCCCGCCAAAACGCTTGTTGCTATGGTAGTTAATATCCCCCTACTTAATCATGCTCTCAGAATACCAATTCGGTAAATTAAGTGCTAATCAGACACTTAATAAGCTCTCAGAATACGGCCCTAGGTCTAACGTTCAAAGAGCTTGATCTAGTTTTCTACCTGATTCACAAGTGATAGTGGGATAATGAAACTGTAAAGTATGCATTTAGAATATATGACCGCAGCGGAAAATGCAATCGTGAATGGCGACTTTTTAAAATGTTTTGTGAGGATGCAGGGCTGCCAACCTTGAGTGAGAGTTTGGCGTGAGACACTGTGAGGGAGCGGAGCGACCTCCTGGCTAGCGCCTGGCGGCCTGCTGTGCGCGGCTGTACGTACGTACTACGTACACAGTCAGTGTGTGAAAAGCGATGTAAAGCACACGTCATAGCCATACATATACTGTAAATTTGCCAAAAGTACAAGCTACGCAGTACGCTCACTTGGTATAGGTAGAAACCAATCGTAATCCAATAGCTCGTCTTTGCGCGCGAACCGAAAACGATTATTATTGGCTAAACTTTACACCCGCGCGGGAAAATCTCGAAATTTTGGGCTTGGGCATATCGATATTCGGAATACGAGAGAATTTAGAGATATATTTATTTTTGTAGTCATGTACATTCCATTGTGGGGGTTTAGCGTGAGATTTCGTTTATCAGAGTGAAACAATCAAAATTGGTTGAATTGCGTGAGTCTCACGCTCAATGCGTGAGAGTTGGCAGCCCTGAGGATGTGAAAAAGGTCATGATGATGTTTGCTGTGTTTGGTAAATTCATTACCCAGTAAAATTCTACAACTGCCAAGACCCAGACCCAGGGCCAGGGTCTTCACTCTTCGATATGGATCATGATGGATCCTTGATTCTGATTGGTCAAAGGTGCAGTTATACCATACCAGCATATAGTTTTCGCTATAGGCCTACTGCACAGCAGTCATCTAACAGTTACATACAATGTGTAATAGTTTTTCAAGATGTGTGTACAACTGTGTGTACATGTAAGCACTGCCAGTGGCGGATCCAGGGGGGAGCGCACCGGGCGCACCCCCCCCCCTTTGTTTTGCAATCTTGAAATAAAGAAATAAAAAGAAATTTTTAATTTTGTTAATTTACACCCCCTCTTTTACGGAATTCCGGGATCCGCCCCTGATGTACAACACATGTAAGTGTGCAAGCAATTGTATCTTTCGCACGTATCTTGATTGCAAATTGTAATTGCCAATTTTGAATTGTGCGCATATCTACATAATATTGCGCATTATCAAATGATACTTTATGTAATTCTGTTTTCTCTGACCGGTAGCACGATAATTTCTTTCTATGACGACGACTGCATTTCCTAGTATAAGCTACCAATGTGTCATAAGGAAATAAAGAAGTTGAGAACAGTTGTTTTGCATAGATTGGTGGTAAAATCATTTTAAAATGCTGTTCCACACCATCAAATGTTACTTCACAAACAGTAAAATCAGACAAAACAGAATTGCAGATGTTTTGTCGTAAAATTACTAATACTATAAACATACAAGTATGGCAAAAATACTGTGTTGCACCTTGTTCACAAAAAGTCCATAGACAGTGGTTCTACAGTGAAATTGGAGGCAGCAAACAGTGGGGGATCTAGACCCTATGTATGCAAATTAGATGAAGCGTTGATGTCATCAACTTGCCTATCGATCTCTCTCATTGGTTTCGTGTGCACAAAGTATCATCAGATCATTATGGAAGAACAGTAACGTCACCCTAACAATGTGCAAACAGTGATCATTGCCGGGTTATTGCTGTGTAGCAATGCCATATAAAAGTGAAGAATAATTTTACTTTTCAGAAACAAAAAAAAATGGTGAAGATTTTCTCTTTTGATGGAGATTGTATGTGCCTGCTTGCATATTTATATCACTAATTTGAGATGACATATAATGAAAAAGTAAAGATCCATAACTTTCTTGTTACGTGTATATTAAAAAAAAATGTCAGTTTAGAATGAGACTTCTAACATCCTTTGAATACAGTTGAACCTCTCTTATCCGGCCTCCCTTTATCCGGATCTCTCTATTATACGGGCGCAATCTCGCAGTGATTTTCTTTTTTTTTTAATAATTACGGGAGGAAAGGGGGATTCCCAACTCCTTGAGAACTCCTACACAAACACACATGAATTACATATACTTGATACATTTCTTAATAATTATTTAGGTAAATCATCCCAAGAATTTATAAAAGAAAATGATTGCATTCTTGCAAACACGAACCTCTATTTTGAGGTCTGTTACTGAGTGTAACAATGAAAAGGTTGCAGTATGCACATTACTACATGTGGTACTACAATGGGCTACATCAGTACATGTGTATGTACAAATTTGTATGTACATACAAAGCATTGAGTCTCCCGTATCCGGCCAAATCCCTTATCCGGATGAGCCCCGGTCCCGACTTGTCCAGATACGAGAGGTTCAACTGAATTGTATTCCCTGAACAGAGTTCGGAGGATACTGTGGATTTGGCCTTGTTCAATTTCATTCCATAACTTTATCAATGCCCACGTAAGCTTGTTTTGTAACTTCAGTTGATTGCTTTCATACTGCTTTTACCATTTCATAAACATAATTTTTCATTTATAACAAAGCATTCAGGGCTATATCATGAAGCATTACCTTCCACTGAATGCATGAAACCTGAGACATTTGGGTAAAATTCAGTTTTATACAGTGCACACCCATCATAATAAACACATTTAAATAATACAAAATTCTCGTTACAACATACTGTTTATAGCAAAAATTTGCTTCCCAAAATCATGTGGATCTCTTTATATACTTATACTGTTCAGCTGTAATGAAATTCTGGTTTATAACAATTTAAGAAAACTGCCAATCCCGAGGATTTCATTACAACAAGAGTTGCCTACGGTCCATTTACAATTTATGCACTTTAAATGTCCAAAAAAAAAGAAAGAAATTCATCTCTTTGCTCAGTAAGTTACAAACTTGCATGAAATGGCGCATGTTTCTGTTGCCATGCCAAAAGCACTACTAGTTAGTAGTAACAGAAGCATCCCCGTTCATATGGGATGTTTGTTGTCCCATGCCCAGTGACTGAGCTATTTATAGTATATGCTGCGTTTCTATTTCATTGTGGTATTGGTATTTGTTGATTTCCTCCTTACCCGTAATTTCTCCCCTGTCAGATAAATACTAGTAAGCAAACTAAGCAAAATATTTGAGGTTCAATTTCATATTGTCTGCCATGAAATTTGTTCCACACCCCCAAAAAAGGGTGAGTCAGTATATGATGGGAATAGAACTTTATAATGAAATATAAAACTTCAAAGCCCCCTTTCTCATTTCTAACTGACATTCCTACTTTTTTTCCATTATTTATTTTGATAGATTAGATTTATAGGAATATCCAATTTAATGACTTGAGTATTATTAGAGTATGACCTTAAAACTATTTACCTGTACTATACTGGGTGACAATTTCATGTTTTTGTGTGTTTTTGTTGAGTTTTTTTTTTTTTTTTTTTTTTTTTTTTGGTTATGCTCACTGTGACTGTAAGTATGGTCTCAAACTGGTCTCAAGCCAGAAACTGTATGGCAGAGCAGGAGTGATTACTACAATGTACTGTAGTTCGTGTGCTCAGCTCCAGATTGAATCATACTTGCTAGTACTGTCTCAGTTGTGGAAGAATTTTATTGTTTAATGGTAGAAATTTCTTGGCAATCTGAAGAACATGATCTGAAAAAGATTCTGAAACTCTGAATTCACCTTGATATTGTACATGATGCTGTTACAATATGGGTTTTAAACAATTGCATGATTTCTTACTTCTATTTTAGGTTGATATTGGCTGTTCAGTGATTGCAATCAAATATAACTTCCTTTTCTTCAAAAATATCTATTAATACATTTTACTTATAACTTTTAGAGGGGAGGAGAGTAGCGTATTCAAGAAATATTAGCATTAATTCTAACCTGTCTGCAGTGTGCAAATGCGCAAGTTCAATCAATCAATCAATCAATCAATCAATCAATCAATCAATCAATCAATCAATCAATCAATCAATCAATCAATCAATCAATCAATCAATCAATCAATCAATCAATCTATCTATCTATCTATCTATCTATCTATCTATCTATCTGTCTATCCATCCATCCATCCATCCATCCATCCATCCATCCATCAAGCAAACAAACAAACAAATCAAACAAAATGTGTAATACATTGATGATGGACGTATTGATATAAATATGAAGCATTATATTGTGATTTCAATCCAATTTCAAGGTCTGTCTCCATTTGCATACAGTGTACACTGTATGTATGGTTCATGCTTGATATTACAAAATACTGTAGAATGTGATACAAACTGTGTTGGTATTGGAACACTACATGTAGTTCATCAAAGGCTACTGTACATGTATGTATCATGTGTCAAGAAGTGAGTTATACTACAAAATGTATATCCGTCACTGTACACTGTATGTGAAGATATTATCTGTATATGAAGAAGGTTTCTTTAAAGTAATGATATTGTATTTGAGGAGATGTGGATTGAGCTTTTTACTTTAGGTTGCAAGATACCAAGAAACCACTTATGAAAAAGTACTGAACATACCATTCGAAGAGAAATTCAAAGTTTATTTGATGGAAATTGATTTTGGAATGGCTGAGACATCCAAAAACAAAGTACATTGTAAAACAAATCGTAATAAAAGGTGGATCCCACCTTTTTTATTATGATCACCTCGTTTTGGATATATTTCAGCCATTTCAAAACCAATTCTTATCAAATATTGAATTCCTCTTGAAATCACATGCTCTTTGATATTCCATGAGATGTTTCTCATTATCTCACAAAAAAAAAAAAAAAAATGTTGGAAACCTGAAGTTGGGACACAACCACAACCATACGATCCATTTAACGAACAGCTGTATTTTATGATAACATCAGGGTTACAGTTTAGTATAAAGATGTGTTTTGTGGAACTGTGTTCATACAGTACTTCAAGAAGGTACATTGCATGCAGCATACAAGGATATTGCATGCGTGTGAAACAAATACAAACTTGTTTCTTTTGTTTTTTTCTTGAGGAAAAAGGTAGAAATTTACTTAATTACAAATGTAATTGAGCAGAAGAATTTTTCTCATGCATGAAATATGAATTTTATAAGTAGGCTGGAGGATTCACTATCTTTCCAAACCCGGATCCTTGTACAGAAAAATGGCTTTTCAGAGGAGAAGTGGTTTGTGGGCAAGTTGGGGGGGGGGGGGGGGGAGGAGAGGAACAATTACCTACTAATGTGTACATTCATAACTATTTCTCGGTGCAAGTCACCGTGTGGTACTGTGGGTTGTTGGCAAATTAAACAGGCTCTTTGAGTCCAGAGTGACACACACAGCCATTTGTCTACCTCCATTCTTGCATGCAAATCTAGTACACTGTACATTGTACACAGTCGCTTGCCTTCGTTCAACTCTCTTCCTCTTCCCTGTCTGTATACAATGTGTGCATGTCTGTCTGTCTCTCTGTTGGGTTCCCTCCCTCCCTCTCCCTCCCCCATCATCTCTCACTCTGTCCGTCTGTTGTCATGACAACACATTCTTCTGTCTCTGCTAGGGCACTAAACACTATAAATAGTCCATGGGCCAAGGCCCGAAAAATAGGTTATTGGTACCACCTGAGGTGGCAAAACCTTTTTTGGTGTCATTTTGTTTGTCGGACATAGATACGCTTATCAAGCTATGATAGCATTTCCAAATGAGTAGCTTAATCATAATAAATGAGTTTTTAACCAATTTGGTCTCGTTTTTATATCCCTATACTTCTGAATCGAAACCGCTATACAAATACGAGCACTGCCTTCTGTATGTCCGCAGGTGTTCTGTTGTAAACGCGATGCGCTTACATGTAGTCTTTATTCAAGGCAGCGAAGGGAATATCCAAAGGGTTATGATGTCCACAGCTGTCACGCGGTGCGCTTAGTCTTTGTCTAGAACAATGTACCGTTATCATATCTAAAGTTCCTAATAAAAGGGATTATCTATACTGTTTTTATACCACCCTCTCAACAAATACATCTATTTTAAAAGCAAAAATCACTCTGTTCATTTACAACATTATTCATTATAATGTATTGTAGTGTACCGGTTGCATAATCTTTTATTGTTGGATGGAAATAAAGCGACATTGGCGTGGTATTAGCGTTTTCACCGGAAAATGATAAATGATTGAAAAATACGGTAAAATTCACGAGGAATTACTTTTTTGTTGTTGTCGTTTTTAGATAAAGGGATATACACTGTATTATAAGCTGTGGATATTCCCTTCGCTGTCTTAATATTAGACTAAGCGCTGTGGACATCATAACCCTTGGATATCCCTTCGCTGCCTTGAATAAAGACTAAGCGCATCGCGTTTACAACAGAACACCTGTGAACATACAGAAGACAGTGCTCTTCTTTGTATAGCGGTTGGTCTCGATTCAGAAGTACAGGGATATAACAACGAGACCAAATTTACAACTATATTGGTTAAAATTCATTATTATGACTAAGCTACTCATTTGGAAATGCTATCATAGCTTGATAGCATATCTACTGCCCGACAAACAAAATGAGACCAAAAAGGTATTGCCACCTCAGATGGTACCAATATCTGGCCTGGCCCATGGACTAAAGTTGTTAGATGAGGATGTTCTCCAGGTGAACACATTCCAAGTTCATGAATATCATGAAATGACACAAATTTCATTTTTTTTATGTGTGTATACATGTGTGTGAACTAGACCAGAAGCATGACTCCATTTTCTCTTTGATTGTGTTTGGGCATTTTTTTTTTCCACAGCTTTGTTTGACAATTGTCAATGACTGAGTAGGTACTGTATGTGTGGCAAATTTGACTAGTGGGTGTTCTACAGTTGTAGCAGTCATTCAAGCATGTTAAGTTTCCTGGTGCACAAAAGTTAGTACATTACAGTATCTACTACCATTACAGTGGGAGCAGGGAGGTGCCCACCTCCCTGCGGTGGGAGCAAGCCATTTGATGACTGCTCATCCAGTATATTTATGAAATCGAAAGCAATTTTACTGGCCATGCAAAGTATCATATACTGTAAAACGAGGAATGTTCACGTGCATTTTGATTTCGCAAATTTTGCAAGAGGCAACATTTGCGGAATTGCCTACACAAAATGCATTGGATGCCAGAGGCAAGTCTTGAAAATTTCATGCTGCGAGAAAGGCCGTTGGCCCCAATTCATGAAATTTTCATGCTGTGAATATTGTGTTTTACAGTACATGTGTATGGTTTTGATTTTGTACATTGCATTAAATATGGGGTTTGAAGTTGAACACTGCTCTCTCTGTGCTGTAATTTTCTGTAACGAGAATATAATTTTTCTTGATTATAAAGGTGGCCATTAATATGCAGTTTTTACAGTGAAATAAAAAGCAAGTGTTTTCTGTTGTAAATCCATCACTTTCAGATGAAAGAATGAAAGATAATGGCCATTGTATGGGTATGTACATGATGTACTCTGTTCTATAGCGCCATGAGTATCCTTTTAGGTAGATTGAGCACTTTATAAGAGTCTCTATTATTATCATTATTATTATTATTATATGTGTGTGTGCTTGTTAATTTGATTCGAGATCCATTTGCAGGGGTCGCACTTAACTTTTTTTTAAACTAGCCAGGCGGACTACTTAGAATCAATTTTGACACTGAAGCAATATTTGGCTGGCCAGACGGACTATAGTTACTTCAGAATTTTAATGATTTTTAGCTAGTCCGACATGATTTTGGTGGCCAATGGCAGCGGACCATCGCCAATTTCGAACCCTGATTTGTGTACTGTGTGTGATTCTTGTGTGACATGGGGTGCACACTAAATGTAAGTGTGCAGTAACGTGTCCTGTTTGTTACAGAGTATTCTGTATGACCACTCATCCATCATACAGTTTACTTTGTTCCATACATGTACATAAGTTGAAGTCCTGAGGATATTGTAGATCTAAAGGTCTGTGCTAGACAGAGCTTTGCCCTTTATAAGCAGCATTTTGTCAGCTTTAAATAGCAGAAGAGAGGAGTATGTCATCACTCTTTGTATAACAATGACTTCATCAATCGAAAAATTACCACCCCCCCCCCCCCCTCTTCAGCAAAGTGGAAGAGTGGGGAAAAGGCTGTACATAATTGTCAAAGAACATTGCATTGACTGTAAATAATGCTGAATACTGTAGTGTAATCTACTATAAAAAGCAAAGACACTATTGGAGCATAGCTAAAAATATTTCCCCCTTTACCCACATTTATAAGCATTTGGACAAAGATGTACAATAGGTTGTAATACTGAGATAAGGCAACTGTCCATTTTTCAGACTCCTTTATACAATGTACATTGAATGTACAAAACAACTCAGAGCGTGAAATTTTTTCACGAATTGCCACTGCATTCAATGCATATAGTGTAGACAAGAACTTTCATGTGCATTTTAACTTCACGAATCTGGGTGCTCGCGAAATTCGAGAAATTAAAATGCACGCGAACATTCCTCGTTTTACAGTCAACTGCTCATTAATAGTTATAAAGTAGAATTGAACGACATTTAGGTTTTTTCTTTTAATCTAACAATTTCACAAAATGGATATCTTGTATCATGATGTGATAATAATGCAGCTTATACACAATTGTATCCCCCCCCCCCCTCCGCAAAAAAAACACCAAAAAACACTTTGTAACCAACCAAACAACAAAACAATAAATGATAGGGATTGCCACTAAAACCCTTCTTCTTTTTTTTTTGAATGCACCATGTAGACTGACATAATCTGCATGGACTGATTCCTTTAGCATACATTGTAATTTTCATATAATTTGTAGGTGGTATATATTTACTGCTATATGTTTTGTTTTGTTAGCTACAATTAACTACAAATTCACAGTGTACTTTTTTTTTCAAATGATTAAAAATACAGGTAGTGCGTAATGTTGCATGGGAGATGTTGGAGGTACTGAATTTACATTGTATGTTACAGGTACGGTATACATTTGTAGGAAATTATTTTGTGTTATTTGCTGATTTTCAAACCTGTTCACTATTTCATGCTGTAGCTGTCACCCAAGTAAGTTGTGAATATATGTAGATATACAGGGGCGGATCCAGGAATTCTGTAAAGGGGGGACGTGCGCCTCTTGCGCACCCCCACCCCCCCCCCCCCCCCCCCCCCCCCCGATCCGCCACTGATATATAAAGGAAAACACTGGTACGGTAGGGAGAGAGAAAATAATAATTTCAATTATTTCACAAGTTATGGAATCCAATTACTATAGAAACAGGTGGAATCAGACAGAAACATTTAAAGCACATTCAAGCACACTACTCCTACATGCACATGTATTGTTCATACCCAAAGCCTCAGTTGCATCAATTGAACAGAATATCATTAGGAGAAATTGGGTAAGTACAAGTTGTATTAGATATCGAGAATGTTTTGGGGCCATTAACTGGTTTGGAGAGAATTTGTTCCTTCTATGCACATTATCATAGTCTAAGAATTGGACTCTCAAAGAAATAATGATGAAATGGCAATACCACACCCATTTTTATGACACACTGTTTGATGAAATCATTTCTGCAAATATCATGACTGGCAGTACATCGCAGGAAAATGGGGGGGGGGGGGGGGGGGCTTAGAGGCAGAGGGAGGTACATGTAGGGAGAGAGGAAGACCAAGCAATCTTACTGAGTACATTAACATTATTTAACCACAAATGTATATTTCATTGAAAAATTCAATGCAAAGTTTGTCCAAATTATGACATAAATCTTTTCGGTTCACTGTAGAAAGTCCACTTGTGTTTATCATGTTGCAGTGTTTATAAGTTAATACTGCAGCAGTGACTGATTGGTACACATCTCTGATATTTGTATAGCATGATCGGTTCTCATTCTGTTTATAAAGTTCCAGTGTAAGGCAGGTATTGCATTTTGTGTGATTTTGTGACTCTCTGAAGGATGCACATCAATAGCAATTTTAAACCCAGTCCTATGGGAACCTGATGGTCTGCGTATTAAGTCTATGAGCATTTCAGGATTCAGTATGGAACAGGTTAGATTAGAATATATATGAGAATCAAAGCAATTCAGATAATAACCATTATCAGTTGTTGTTTTTTTTGCATTAAATGTAGGGATAGTGATAGTAGTACCCATCAATATGTTCACTCTTTTCACCAGGCACCATGAGACATAATACGAACACTTTACATTTTTTTGGTTTTTGTTTTTTTTTTGTAAACCAGAATGTGTGGTTTATCAGAAGAAATGAATGAAGTTAAAGTTAAGAGTGACCTGTCTCTTCAAATTCATTTTTAAGAGGTTATCCCATCTACAACTTGTAAAAAAAAGTATTTGCACAAAAATGAAGCAAAAGCTTGCTTGTTAAACGAACACATCCATACCACACTGACCATCCATGATAGATATTGATATTGTTGTTTACTGTACTTTCAGGCTGACAAACATTGTTAAAGTCAGCACAGTGTGCCATTGTGTGAAGGTACATTGTTGGGCATTTCCACAGTAGAAAGGTACATTTCAGGGATGTTGCTTTATTTCTGTTTCCAGTGTGCATTATCCTCCAATACAAAACCATCTTTTAGAATTCTTTGATAATTATTTAAAGGTAAATTTCCCCCAAAATTTATTCAAATGAATAAATAAACAAATAAAGTTATAAAATGCAGTCTATTAGAATTTTTACCAAAATGAACAATTTGGGGGTAATCTTGTACGTACGCTATGCAGTGCTGGATATTTACAAGTTGTATGTACTAACATATGAAGGTCAAATAATGAATGCTCATAAAAACTTTGTTGTTTTTCAACTGCATGGCATAATATTGATTAGAAAAAGAAAATGACAGCTCTGAAATTCAGTTAAACATTGTGTTAGCTATACCATTCTAGATTTTGTGTGTAGGACATGCAACATCTATAGACAAAAATGGAATAGTTTCGTCTGTCCATGTTGCGTGTAAAACCCTTCTCAGTATGCAGGGCATACAGTGCAACCCACCTCCCTGGTAACACTAACATTTCTCTCTCTCTCTCTCTCTCTCTCTCTCTCTGATGGCCCATTTGGGCCACTAAAATCTTTGAATTTGAAATTTTGGTTGTCCAGAAAAGAAATTTTGTAGTGGCCAAAAATAAAAGGATTAATTAATACAAAAAAATCTTTTGAGTTTTAGTTAATTGATAAGGCCACCAGAAGATACATGTATAGTTAGACATTTTGGAAATTTGGTGGCCCGACATAAATTTTCTGTGGCCCCTGGGCCATCGCTAATGCCTAGCCCTGCAATACAAGTATGTATGATATTGAGTAGAGCATTCAGTCTGTATGCAGAGCTCTACGTTGCAATTAATGTTACAAACTCATTATGTCACTTGTGAATTTCATCATGAAGATTTGACAGTTTTAACATATAGTGTAGTATAGTACACTCTTGATGCTTCATGTGATAGTGTGATGTCTTAAAAAATTTTACATTCAAGTGTATGCATTTTGCTATAATTAATTTTTCATATAATTATAAGATATGATATTAAAAATATATATGATAATAATAAATAATATAATATTAAAAAAATATTTCACGATGGTCATCACAATTGTTTGCTTACAATTTCTATTCTATTGATAACAGGATGGTCACAGCTACTATAACTCAACATACTACTCAAACGGGCAGCACTACTTCATTGACATGGTTGCTATAGATGATCGCATTGTGAATGTGCACACTGCGCTCTCGAGAACCCACTTGACTGCGGGGGTAAGTTTTACATGATACGAATGACCACTCTCACTCAGACACACTCTCCATTTTATGAACAACAGAAAAAATGTGGCGGCTGTGGTATCAGTGAAAGTATCGTCAGGATATACCATTTTGAAACCATTAAAAACTCATATAACAGGTCTATATATCTTAATAAAATACAACTGGAATGTCAGTAATGTGAAGAAGCCAGAGGGAACTTTGTGTTATTTCTAGGGCTGTGTGGATAATGAGGGTCCCATAAAGTATATTTAGTTGCAGTGATTACAATTTGTAGTATTCTCTGAATGTTTACATGAAAGGCTTTTAAGGTCCTCAAACAGACTATAATTCTCATTCAAGAACTTATTGATAGACTCCAAATCAGTGGAGCTGATTATACAGTTTTATGACAAGTTGGGGGAACAGCCAGTCAGCTGTGAGTACTCAAGTTGTCATGGCAACTGCAATTTGCTGTACAGCTTTTCATAAATAATGTAATAATAATGACCTTTTTGTTTTCGAAACTTGCTCTCGTTTTGTAAGTTGATGCTATCAATGGTTGTGTCATGTTTTTGTCTATGCAGGAGGTTTCGCTGCCTTTTCAGTTCCCGTTCTATGGGCATAATCTCACCAAAGTATACATTGCAACAGGAGGTAAGCTTGAAATCTACAGTCCCACCATGTGATATGTAGCATCTAGGCAAAATATTGCTGTAGCCATTACAAGTGGAAGCATTTATAATGTAACCCATACTAATGTAACCATTAAAGTTGAAACTTTTGCACAATCACTTTTCATATTTGGCCAATCTCGGTGAACTTTGCTTGTTTGTACTTTTGTGGATAGGGGTAAATTTGTACATGGTTGAAAATGTCCTGCAACAATTCACAATACCCTTGTGTCGTCATATTTGTGACAGTACAATAAAAAGATGTGCAAAATTTGCACAAATTTCTTTACTGCAAAAAGAAAAGTCCATCTTTGCTTAGTGGCTTGTGTTGATTCAGGATAATGAAAAGAGAAAAATTCCTTAAATGTCATTGAAAGTCGCCCATTGTCCATATTTGTTTTGTCCTCAAGTATTAGAAGAGAAGGAAAAAAAAGTAGAGGCAGTAAATATACATACACTGTAAAATTAAGTATGCAATGCAAAACATGCATGAAACAGAATGGTCGTTTATTTCCTGGTGTGTACGTGTGTTGCAGAAACCAAGGTTGTGTCATTCAATGACATGTTCAAAAACTTTGCTGCTGAAACTTCCCCACATGTGTGCATTCACAAATTCATCACTTTTACATTCTACCCATGATGATAATCAAATGAAACATTTATTGCTCAGATGTATTTTGGATATCACCAAGAGGTGACTGTTCAAAGAGGGTTCTCATCATATTATTTAAATCATGAAGAATACCCCAAACCACCCCCCCCCCCGAAAAAAACAAAACAAAACAAACAAACAAACAAACACCAACAACAACAAACAACCAACTGAACAAAAACAATGAATTATAGAGGGACCTTGTCTCAAACTATTTTTCATATAAAAGATTGTGCTATTCAGTGTTCTACCACATTCCATGAAAAGCTTTAAGGACTCTAAAAATGAAACAAATCTGTCTGTTAGCCACCGAGGTTCTTGAAATCTACGTGCTGCGTGGCATCTTTTCAATGAATTATTGATATAAGTCAGTTAAACCTGAACAGGCGTGAGTAACCTCAAGTTCAACGATTCAATTCATTCGTAAATAACGCAGTGGTTTATGCAAAACAGGGCAGTTTCCCCCTCATTATTCAAATGCCGTAACCTCCATTCCCAAGTTGCTAAGGTAAGACGGGGACAGAAAATGACATGAATTTGTGTGTCTCAGCCAGCCTTGCTTGTGGTTGCACATCAATGTACAGTATCGCTTAGTCTCTGTATACAGAGAATGAGCTATTCGAAACAAGCAGGCCATATTCTTGCCCTCCAATTGAATCAGTCTTCCCTCTTTTGTAGTCTTTGGATTAAAGCAAAAAAGCCTGGAAATCAATGGTGATGTGAAAAAACTCAAAAGAGGGTACAGCATGCTCTGAATCTAATCCCGATTCGGGGGGGGGGGGGGGGGGGGGGATGGGTAATTGCATGGCATCCCAATTTTCATCACATTTTTTTACTTGTGGTGTATTGATTTGTCGTGATCAGAGTAGGGAGGTGTAGGTGTCTCACCTCCCTGATCAGAGGGAACCCAAGCACGTAGGGGTGCCAGCGTACTGGGGGAAAAAAAAAAAGAAGAGGCTGTATAATGATAAAAACCCATTGAGTTAATGAATTGATCTTTACACTGCTTCCTATCATAATGCATTTTGTGCACGGTGTGTGCTCACCATGTGCTAATATGTACGTGACTGACATGTCTTGCTGGTGGAGAATTTCAGTCTACCGTGAGCAATGACAGCCCTGATGAGATAATTTCCAAACTCGTGCACGACGCTGTACCCTGACACACATTATGTGTATGGTTTTGATAGGGTGTACATAAGGAACATCTCTTTCTTTTTTTTTTTGGAGTTGCTATGAGTAAGAAAATCTCTCGAGGAAGATGCAGCTACATGTAGTGCTAATAATGATAGTGATAATGATTTAGGTAATAATGCTAATAAGAGAAGTGATAAAGCTCAAAGCATTGTACTGGCTGAGAATGTTTGCCAGTGTTGCTTGATTTACAGACAGCAAATCAGCCAAGAAACCTTTGATGATTACAATAAGGAAACGAGTGAAAGATATACCTGTTTCATACAATCTGTGCTCTACCTCTTGTGTACGGTTAACTCATATAAAGTATACTGCGCTTTCTATGTCCTTCCATTCGTAAATACACTATCTAGACAGACTGAGAGAGAAAAATATGATGCTTTTCTCCGAATGATCAGGGATGGAAAGGATGGCCCCTCTATGGCTTCCTTGCTTCTAAAAACCTAGTGTGTGTCAGTTCTGTTGTTGGTGATTTTCAGTGTTGTAATGTCCAATAAAGGCATTATTTACCATTTGCAGTTGAAACAAAAACCCAGCTTTAGTGTGCTCTTCAAAATAGTTCTAAAATGTGAGTTATAGGGACAGAAACAGCCAATTAATGTAAAAAAATGTTGATCAGTATAATCAGTGTAAGTATTGTTCAATATAATGTAAACATAATAGGATATTTCTAGAATAAACTGTCTACAGTTACAGTTTATTGAGAAAAATAGCAATGTCTCCTTATATTTTAGGCTTTATCACAAAATCTTTTTGGTAGGATGTTTTGTCATACAACTGACCTATACACATATAACGCATCATATGAGATATTAAACTCAAACATCTTTTATGTCACTGTTCCCAATGGTGAACAATACTTTAACATGCTTGGAAATGCGGGTACATGTACATCACAATAATCTTCAGGCTGAGAGGCAAGAAGAAGATGATGTAAAAAAAAAAATGTAATTTCACTGCTCCCTTCTTCCGTCCTGCTCCTCCTCCTCTTCCTCCTATTGTACATTTGCTGTCTATATAGTGAACAAAATGCCCTCTTTCAGTTTCATAATGCACATTGTACAGATTCCTTCTAGAGTTGGTTTAGTAGGTAAAATTAAGTGTGTATGGATCAGTTGGGCTGAACTATGTGATGGTACATTTTAGACAGGTAATTGTTCGTAAATACCGCGTTACAGTACCAAGTCTCACAAATTCTACTCTTGAGGCTCCCTGAAGACTAAAATTTGTCTGAATGTCCTGACAATATGTAGAATGCAAAAGGACTCCCTGTTTCAGTTATTATTTTGGCCTGTCGAGTTAAAGATATGTGTTGCTCCTTGGAATAATGAGGCATGATTTAAAATGAGTTACAGTAAATGATTTTGTACTAGGACGTGTTGAATCCAACTCAATCTATGAAGACTTTTTCTTCATTAATAAACCGCAGTAAATGTTTTATGACAATGACCATTAAAAAATGTGATGTATTTATAATATGATATCTTTGCTTCATGTGTCCAGATCCACAGTACATTATTGTTTTCTTCACCCAAGTTTTTTTCTGTTAAAAAAAAAAATAAAGCTGATGTAGTGTACGAGCTGAAATTTTCGCGTACAGATATTTTCGCGAATTGCTACTTGGAGGACATTTTCGCGTGTTGTTAATTTCGTGGTTGCGAGAGTCTACCTGAACTTAGTTATTCGTGTGTTGTTATTTTCGCGATTCGCGAAATTCGCAAAAATAAGACCACTGCGAAAATTTCAGCTCGTACAGTATATTATTATTGCATAATTGCCTTCATAAAGCTTGATCACTTAAAACAAAACAAAACAATGAAAAGAACAAGACAAATGCCCCATAGTCTAATGCAGCAATATGCATGCACCTTTGCTTTTAAAGGCAACTGTTGCCTGAAGTATGGATGAAGGGGGATGGGGGCTGAGGAATATCAGGGAAATTAGATGCTACACTATAGATCCATCTCCTTGCCTGCAGTGACTTGGGGTAAGGTGCGGAAATCTGCTGAATATTTTAACAACTTCCCGCTCTTCATGTCGAAAGGAGGATGGGAAAACGACCTCACATGCATCACTGCCTTGTTTCAACACAGGGTAAAGGGCAGATGCTTGGTGCATTGTGCCTACATTTCAATCTCTTTGCATTTTCCTTTTCCGGTGATACAACATATTCCTCCTGTGACACATTGCTCCAGTCTTATTTTCTCCAAGGATTTAGGGTTAGGGTTGTGATAGGGTTTTAGATTTAGTTTGATCTGAGGATTAAATTTAGGGTTAGGGCTATGTTTGTGGGCAGAATTTATGTGTGACTTGTAATAATGTGCAGATATTTCATGGGAACAGTTGTCACAGGAGCAAAATGCCATGGTACCTCCTTTTCCAGACACAATGTTAAGTCATCTCAAAGATATCTTGAGATCTATAGACAGGAAGAATGGTTGGCTTGTTCTTTAAATTGTGCATAATAATTGGATATGTACTATTTTCTGTGAGATTTTATCAATGAAAAGTATGTGAAGAATCAGTTTGGCTAAATACTTGCAAAATGCCTGATGTTAATTCAGTAGAGTATAGATCGTACTTTACAATTTGTATGTTCCCCTAGCTCAAAAAGTTGGCCAAAATGAATAATTTGCATTTTCTGCATACTTTAAAGGACTACACTCTGAGCATTAAAATGGTATGTAGCTTTTTAAGATGGGACCATCCTTTTTAAACCCATTTAAAAAGTAATTGAGTGAAGAGAGAGTTAGTAGGTGCAGTTTCATAGGAAAGAGAGAAAAGAGGATTTAAAGATAAGGGTCACTTACACTTAGTTGTGCTCTGCAAAAGTATTGATGAAAATGTATTCTATTTCTTAGTGAAAGCAGTGCCTGTCTGAAAAAGTATAGCCTACAAAAAAAAAATGCAGCTAATATCTGAATTTAGATTTTTAAGTTGCCAAATTCCAACAGGAAGTGGAGAAAATATTATTTTCCCAAGTAAAACAAATTCAAAAATTTGAGTCAGCCAACCCAAATGCCATGCCAGTACGTCGGTCTGTTGTGGAGAATCCTCAATGTGCAACTTTTTGTGAGTTTTGAGCTGGGTGGTCACATATGTCCTCATATTCCTCGTGATCAGAAGGGGTACTCCTTTCTGTAGCGACCAGAAAAGTTTGTTCAACTTTCCTCAATACTTCACTGCCAACTCTGTTCTAGTAATATTCTGATTTCACTGAATCCACATATCACTTTAGGTATTACTTTTCTTTGAAATGATTTGATTCTACCAAAGTATTGTGTACAAGAAACTACCCCAAATAAATGTAAATGTACCATGATGGCTAAATTCCTTTTTAAATATCTGATCTGCCGCTACTAGAATTAAAAGATAAACCATACCTACTCTGTAATAATCAATTACTACATATCAATTAAAGGCTCTGGAATCATGCTCTCCCCGTATACTTTTATTGCCATGTATTAAGAAATGAAGTCCGCCATGCATGGTTTCAACCCTGATTTATGAAATCGAGTGCATCGAGTATCCCAGCTTTATGTGGTAGGAACGCAAGCTTGTCTGTAAGATATGGCTTTCCCCCGTGAGGAAGGAGCTCATGTGACAAAGACGCTCGAAATGTCTCAAGATAGGATCACTTGGCCCTCTCTAGGTCTGCGTTCGACTATATGCAAGGCATGCATTAAACCATGAGCCTGTGGCAGCCCATTAACGAACAACTTTCTCTCCGGGGCGTGGTGTAAGACTACACTCTTTCGATGTGCGCCCAGCTGACTGATAGAATACAGGAGAGATGGGCGAACCCAGAGGGAGAGATATGTATTTCCCCTTGGAAATCATACCTTTTAAACCGTAACAGAGACTGATGAAAGCTGTGACCTACTGAAGGGTAGATTGAACGCTTTATTTTGTGTGAGATTATCCTGGAGGAAACCTTTAAAGCATGGGAGAAAAAAAATGTTCCACCGCTTGGTGAAAGCCAATGTGGGTGAAAAGGTGAATAAAAGCATTCAATCATACACACTGTAAGCAATTGATGAAGAGTGCAGACAATATGTGTTAGTGGGATTGAGAGATGTTCTTTTCCTTGTTTTTATCAATAGCTTGTACAATAAGTGCATGATATTGATTGTGAAGGTGTAACTTGGATGTCTATAGCCATATTGAATGATCTCACATGACAATTTACAGGGTACTGTAAAGTGGCTCTCGAGGACATCATTTGAGTTGTCACCCTACCACCCATTACCACAGATACTCTAAAAATGCTACCAGGTACAATGTGTAGGCTCCAAACACTTTGCATGCATGCATTCAGACATACATGTTGTAGAGATAGATAGACATGCAGGCAAAACTTACAAGCAATATTTGAGCCAATACTAGACACTTTCAGTCACGATTGTGATTGCTAATGGCATGTTATGATTGCTTTTACAGGATTTCTGTCACTTAGCACCTTCTTCCATCAGCACCTCTCGGCCACCCAGTACATCGCCCCTCTCATGGGAAATTTTGACCCAAGCCTGAATGACTCGTCCAGAATCAGATACGGGTACAACGGTAAGTTTGTTGCCTTAGTGAGGAGAAGGATCTCCGGTTTATCAAACAACAATCCTAGTGTTCATCAGGCCGTCTTTTAGCGTTAGCCATGCCTTCTTGTCAAATTTAGAATACCTTTGTTTCAGAACTTGAAAATGATTGAACGCACTCTGTCTTGTTGTACATGTACATACCTTTAAATAGTCTGATGATCACTGTGTTGTGTGTGAAGATATTTAAAGTTTAGATTGTGATCAGCAAAAAGCTCCAAATTTTACTTTCAAAGGAGAAAGGAGTTTGAACATGACTGAAGAGATTGTTAGATTCTGGGGTAGCCAGCTTTGCAGTAAAACATGATGATGTTATATGAACAGTCTGTGAATTTGAGCAAGTGCAGGAAAAAAAAAAAAAAAAAAAAAAAAGGCGCCAAGCACATGACTCGATAATGGATCATAATGCATTGTGTGACATCGTATAAGAAAGTAAACTGGGTATCACCTTCATAGCAGCCACTCTTCATTTTGACATGAGATGTGTATGACTGTGTGATTCTTGCAGGAACACGCATTGTATCTTATGTGAATACAGTTTGACCTTGATTAACCAGCCACGGCCGGCGTCCGATATTAAAGCAATTTGGCCAGATAAGAAAGATATGCTCAAATACAGCACTTCCTAGCATATCATGCTAGGGGTATTACTGTAAAAGTGGATATTTTCGTGCGACTATTTTTTCCCGCTCGGCCAGGTAAGAAGAGTTTTGCATGTTTTAATTCTGCAGAATCAAGACGTCATCTAACTGGAGCATATGGTCAGCAAAAATATTTGCATGCTTTTACTTTCATGCTAGTTTCTAGTTATGCGAAATGCATGAAAATTCCAACACCACGAAAATTTCCACTTTTACAGTACTACCAATTTATTGTTCCCTTTATACCTATCAGCTGTCTGTATTTGCTATAACACTAAAGGTGTCTCAAATCCTGATGGTACCTATAAATCTCGATAATCTCTTCTTGGCACTGAAAATTTAAAAAAAAGGTACACTGTAAGTCGTCTGGATAACAGATCCAGTATATCAATGGCCATCTAAGCATGGTCAGACTGTATATCCTGTATTATATGTATCCTTTTGAAACTATTCTTTGTGCAGTCCTACCTTAAAAGTTATGTCTGAATGCAGTGTCTGTGACATGGGCCTTCATTTCCTTTTGTTTGAATTCCAGGAATATTGTGTTTGTCTGTCCTTTGTCAACAAAGCAAATGAGTGGTATAATGCCCTCAAATCATAGGCTGTTTTTAAAACCAAGATGATATTTGATTACACATACCCACAGGATGCCATTTACATAATGATTTCTGTGTTTATATTTTCATCTCTGTTGTCATGATATGTCACATACTACATTCATCAAGTATGCATGCCTTATGCATTCACTGCTGTTTAATATTTGAAACAGCTGGGTCTTGGTTGCAAATTCTCCTTTTGAAAATACAGAAAGGCAGACATTCTTGTTCAACTGTAGTCCAATTTGATGCTGAAATATGTTTGTATTTAAGGAACAAAGATTTGAAATATTAGCATCACACCTCATTATATACACATAATCAAAGAATAACAATGTCACATTCTCTCTTTCTTTTTCCCTCTTCATGTGTATGTGTGTGTGTGTGTGTGTGTGTGTGTAAGTGTGTTTTTAGTACAAAGGTATGTCTGATCCAAGATGCACAAACTACATGTAATTATTCAGAATGCATTTTGTGGTAGCTTCCTTCGTATTGCTTGCGGCTGAAGCAATGCTACCGTCATGGAATCTCCAACGCCAAGATACAACCACAATAGCATATATCAGTTTCCTTTACATGTACATACTATGCTGTCCATTTTTTTTCTCTATCTCTCCAGAGCTGTAATAGTGGATTGAAATGTTGTTTTTTTCCTGTCTTTGACTCTATTTAAAACATATTGCATCAGGTGGCTGTGCTTCTGCAAGGGCACACAGTCTCATTTTGATACCAGACTCAATATAATACATGTCAATTGATGGATTATAGAAATTTATCTTTTTCATTTCATTTTTTCTTTTCAGACACATCATTTACTGTGGAGTGGGACGACATTCATATTCAGCACGTTCAATCAGGTAAGACAGAGAACCCTTTGCAGGAAGAATCAATATCTATTGTTTACATAATATTATGAAATACAATGTATTCCCATTATAATGAACATGGTTATAACGAAATTCCAGGGGTTTTTTTTAAGACAACGAATTAAAAATTTGGGCTGCAGTGATATCTGCGCTGTGGTTTTTAGTTGTTTATTTGTTTGGTTATAACGAAATTTTGATATAACGAAAGAAAACTGCAGGTCCCGAGGACGTCGTTATGATGGGAGTCCACTGTATCAAAACAAAAGATTTTTTTTTTTTTTCCGGTCCAACAGTGATAAAGAAACACGTGATAAGAATAATAATGCTAAACCATTTTTATATGGGGCATATCACAAAAGTAAATTTAAGTCTCCATGCACATTGAAGGAGGAAAAATATTGAAATAAAGGAGAAATAGACATTACATAAACCTGTATTGGAGAGAAGAACGAACAACATGAGATGAAAAGTGGCAAAACTATGACAAACAGCATTTAAAGCCTAAACCGATAACAAGTAAAAAATTAGATACATTTTTTCAAAAGACTTCTGAATTCATCTCTTGTATTCAAGTCTGCTTGAAGTGCTTAAACTGTACGTCATTAATCCCAGAACTCTGCAGCTGCCAGTTGGAAAGATCTGACATTTAATTGTCATAATACCGTTGCATCTATTCCTTTTGTAGTTGAAACTGATAGAGAAAAATGATAGTTGTTGTGGCAATCATAGTATTATTACAATGTATGTGGTGTTTTGCTGCACAGGCCAAAACAATACTATAAAAAAAAAAGACAAATAAACAAACAAAAAACCATGCAGCAAGTATTGCAAAAAGTTGCTTCTATCGCCAAGCTGTCGAGGCAAATGCATTGGGCGTATCAGCTTATCTTACTGCCTTGCCCAGTGTCCATGCGTCTGACCTTTGTTACTGCGAGGTTGAATGAGAGTGTATGATTTCATTTTCTCATTTGCAAGATGTAGTGTACTTTTTTATTACTGTTTGTTCGGAAAGATGTGTGTGTGTGTGCAGAATGCTTAAGGATTAAAATCTGGACACCTTCTTTGAATGACCATGGGACTTGTTGACAACGGAGAAATTTAGAAGGAATTGTGGTCTGATATTACAGCCGAGTTGGAAGCCAGACATAATCCATCAAGGCAGAGTAATGTTATCTGTGTAGGAACTTCTTTTCATTGTCCTTTTCTGGTTGGTACCCCTATTGCTTCAATAGTATGCAGACGCACATTTACACACATGTTCAATGTATGTAGGCATATACATTTTGCTACCACTGTAAACATGAAGACATGAAACCCTTATTGAAGGCCTTGTATCTTGAATGAAGAGACCAGACTGAGCCAAACATGTGCAGCATGCTGTGGAATTTAGTGCATCATGTTAGAATTTGCATGATTTTCAGATCAGTGCAGCTCTAACAACACAATTCTGTAAAATACGCATTGGGGCCCCTCTAGAAAAAAAAGAAGAATAAGATAGTGTGTGCCAATTGCAAGGAAAGAGAAATGGATTTTCAAATTAGATTCTTGTTCAGATATTAAATTTTGATTAGCTGTTTTTTTAGTTGTTCTTGTTATTTCATCTGTCTTTGCAAACATATTAGTTTTTTTTTTTTTTGTACATTAGGACCCTGAACTAATGATGTTTGCATTTTCTACCACCCTAACATATCGTTCATACTTCCGTTCGAAATGATGTTGATGACTGCGCCCGCTATTGTGTGTGATCCCCAAAACGCACAGTGTGTGCAGTACTTAATCATGCATTTAGGAAGAAAATAACTTAGGAGCAGGAGTCTCATGAATTTGCCAATAATCTGTGTGTGTCTCTGCATTATGATACAAAAATATGTTCATATCATTATATGCTACAAGTACAGAGGACTAGCTGAAAAAAAAAAAAAACACACACACACATTCTTCACATGATTTTGAAAGGTTGTGTGGGAAAAAGGAATGGGCCACAGTTTTAACCATATTTCGCTACAACAAAGTAAAAATTCAGGTCCTTAAATTATTTTCAGTTGAGTCTGTGGTGCAGAATTCCCTTTGGTTTTATGGAATTTCAGTATTATTAAAGAAAAATGAACATTTGAACCCAATAGGTCAATTCAAAACCACTGCAATAACAGACTTTTTTAAAGACTTGGAGAGTTTTTAATCTTTAAACATTCTTATAATAGTCAATGTGGACAGGAGATATCAAACTTGTGATTTTTCAAGGAAACTTGAATGATCCTACTGTATAGCTCAACCACAATATATCTCGCAGCTTTCTCCGCTTTAATGCCTATGACTTTGATCAGTTAAATCAGTGATCTCCTTGTCACAAAACTAAATGTGTTTATTAAACAAAACTAAATGTGTTTATTAAAAGGGAAATCCAGTCCAAATATAAGTTAGTCTGATGAAAAAAAAAGTAAAATCTTATGGGTTCCTTGGTAAAAATTTGACTGAAATCGAATGAAAAATAAGGAAGATATGAAATTTCAAAATTTTGCTAATTTCTGCAAAACAGTTCTTGTACAGTGGATATGAATATACAAATAAGTGAGCTAACCATGTCATAGCTCACAGTTTTCCATTGATCTTGTAAAAAAAAATGACAAAAATTTCATGTTTCTGGCATTTAAGTTTGAAACATGTTATTCATGGTTGAATAATTTCAGAATAGTGATCAGTTAGATAAACAAGGATTTGAGCCTTTGGCATAATTGTATTTAAATGAAAAACTGGAAATTTCAGAATTTTATGCACAAACTGTATGGCAAGTTGTGAGAGTATGGCACATTCACTTTGCAATTTGCATTTATACATATTGACTGTTCAAGAACTGTTTCCAAAAAAATAGCGAAACTTCAAAATTTCATATAGATCTTCCTTATTTATTCATCCGATATCAATCAAACATTGTACCGTTGAACTCATAAGATTTTACTCTTTCTTATCAGATTGACTTATATTTGGAGTAGATTTCCCCTTTAATAATGAATGTGTGTATGTGTGTGCTGTGTTTTGCCTTGAGCATGCTCTTTTTTTTTAAAACCATGGCCTGCACTGTATTCATACTAACCCTCCAGCTGTCTGTGTCTTTGACTGCATTCTGTCCCTTAACATGCATCCCTTGCCTGCCTGCCCGTCATCCCTGCATGTGACTCCGCCCTCCTGGCTGCCTGCCGCCTGCCGATTGGTCGGTTAATCTCGCATGGCATGCGCTGACCTCGCAGTTGGCCGTTTTACCTTCCAGACCACCCTCATGTCTGACGGCCGCATCATATTTGCTTACGGCAAGGTAATTCATGCAAATAAGTGTCGGTGACGATATCTGACTGTGTGTGTTTTTCATATTTGATAGAAAAACGTAGGTATTTCAGGTTGGGCATTATTCTATATTTCTTGAAATTGCGTACGTTGTAATCATTTGAATGTGTCAATAAGCAGTATATTTGTCTTTGTTGATTTGTCTTGGAATTTTTTACTGTAAAGTTCACGATGTGCATTGATCATACAGTCAATTGTTTCATATCTTTTCATATTTATAAAGCTGCAGGGCAGAATTTTTGTGGTATATAACAAGCAATTACATGTAGCTACATATACTGTATATTATGCATTCTGAATATGACTGCCATACAAGATGTCATACGCATTCCAAGAATTATGTTGAGTATTTTGATAGCAGTCAGCCTTTAACACACTCTTCATGTGTGTTTGCAAAATGTTGCTTAATGAAAAAATTTTCTGTTAGCATTATGACATGCTTCATTTATTGTTTATGCAAACTTTAAATGAAAAGAATAATACTTTTAAGCAAAAAAATATATATATATATATTGTTTGTGTAGGTCTAGTCTTGCTGTTTTTGTGCTAAATATAATAAAAACCTCTTTCTGGTATCATTGTGGAAGACTTTTGATATGATTTTGATTCCAGTGATAATTCAGATGAGACCTATCAATTATAAGAATTTGTACTCTTTTCCACCAGTCTTTCAATCCCGGATCCCTTAATTGCACAAAGCTTTACAAATGCTGACAGTATTTAACCCGTGCAGGTGCAATGTACACAGCCTACTGTAGCATGTAGACAAATGCCTACCATCCAGTGGTCTACTTCACAAATCATGATGGATTTTTTTTTCTCAGATTAGACTGGCAAACTTCAGACATCTTTCAAACTCAACTGTAACTGGACTTGCTTGTTTTGCTGTTTTACTATTGACACATTTATTTGCGTATTTTTATAGTTTGTTTTTACTCTTTTATAATCCGGAAGCTTTTAATGAAGAAAGCTTTTTATGCCTCCGCAACGAAGTGGCCGGAGGCATTATGTTTTCGGGTCGTCCGTCCGTCCGTCCGTCCGTCCGTACGTCCGTACGTCCGTCCGTCCCGTTTTGTTTTTGTCGATATCTCAAGAACTGTGTGGTGGTTTTACATTAAACTTGGTATGAGGGTATATCCTTGGGGGATAATACTTTGTGTGGATTATAGGGTCACAGGGTCAAAGGTCAAAGGTCACAGGTTATTTTTGTGAAAAAAAATTGAAATTTCATGTTTTTCTCCATATCTCGCAAATGGTTCAAGGTATCTTCATGGAACTTAGTATATATGCTTGTACCAATGGGCAGTGATTATCTAGGGAAGTTGGGGGTCATGGGTCAAAGGTCAGGGGGTCAAAGGTCAATGTCAACTCCTCAAAATATCACTACTTTCCTCAAAATGCAATATATGCCTGAAGTTTTTTTTTTTTTTTTAACTTGATGTATGGCATGTATTACCCAATATATATTTTTGGGGAAGTTTCTTGCCAAAAGGTCAAAGGTCAAAAGGTAAAAGGTCAAGTGAAAGTGCTAAATTGCACTTTTTCCTCCATATCTCGAAAGTAACTCAAGGTATCATCATGAAACTTACATATTTATGCATGTTCAACCTAACAGTGATTCTCTTTGGAACTGTGAGGTCAAAGTTTAAAGGCCAGGTTTAGATAATGCTATTTTCCCATTTGATACTGAAATTATACTTTTTCTCAATACCTTGAAAATTACTCAATGCATAAACTTATAAAAGGGTCAAAAGTCAAGTAAAAATCATCAGTTCCCCAAATACCTGCACTCTGACATTTTAATCATTCATCCAATTGAACCTAGTTCTAGGAAAGTGAACATTCAGCACATTTGTGTCAAACCTGTCATTTTAATATTTTGCCAATTGTGTGAAACTGTCATCACACATTGTCAAGACATTGTACTATAGACCTATTGGGAGAACCATGCATTATGGCGGAGGCATATCAGTAGCCGTAGCGATATATCTAGTTTTTTATGAGAACCTAGTATGTTGCATGTATCTTCAGACTAGATCCTACTTAGTGAATAGTGAGATCCTTACTCATTTTGATCAAGTCAGCATTTACCTGGTCATATATATTAGGCCTTTGTCTATTCCATGCACTCACAAAATTTGTCTGATTAGAGTTTGTTTTAGCATCATAAGAAACATCCCACAGTGTTTGTTTGCCTATACTTGCAAGCGGACAATTATGGACACCTGCCCAAGTATACTGGGACTAGTGTTTAATTAGTTAATCTCCAAGATTGTTAAAGTGTCATGTGTATCTACATCACAGTTTTAGAGTTACAAGCTAATTTATGAGTTTTAAACTGCAAAGATTACTAGTCATGTGAACCTAACTAATAGTTTGTGGCAAATTAAACCATTGATTACTTTGGTCAAATTTTGAATTGTTGTTTCACCTCGTTTTGAACAGCAAACACTTTTTGAACTGCAACACTTTTCATTTCTCTGTTTTCCACTTCTTCATGCACACACACACATACATACACATACACACACACACACACACACACACTTGGGCTTGCATACACACCCTAACATGTTTTTCTTGCTCTCTGTAACACACAATACAAGTTTCATCTGTGTTTAGAGACATTGGCCGTGTGATGTTTGGATTCCCATTTAGAAAAGGGAGTCATATCTGCCATCTTTGGTACCAAATTCTGTATAGACTGAATAACGAAGATACAGCAACGAATACATATGACCTTTGACCCACCTTTACACTCCCAAGATGGCATCTGAGGAAAAAGTGGTTATTTTGTGAAATGATTCTTGCGACATCGCCTATATACGTGTGCAAAATATGGCAAAGATAGGACATGTATTCACCAAGATACAAAATGCAACATTTATGACCTTTGACCCTTATTTACATACCCAAGATATTGTCCAATCAAGTAGTTGTTATTTCATGAAATAATGTTCGTGACATGAACTAAACATGTGCAAAATATGGTGGTGATAGGGTATGTTTTTCTTGAGTTATCGCACATAAAGTTGCAAAAAGAAAGAAATATTTCAATACATCGAAGATAAACTTTAATTTCAACCAAGTTTTTTTTTACGTGATCCCGATATCGTATGAAAAAACGAAGGGCACACTTACGATAGCCAAAAGACTCAGTTACAACCTGTTAATATCTGGGAGAAATTCACCGAAGGGTAAGTGAGCTAGTGCTCGATAAAGACTATCATGTCAATTTTCACATTTAAAAAATTCCGTCCCATAGAGATAACACGTCATAACGAAGATACAGAAAGAAGTACATATGACATTTGACCCCAACTTGCACAGACAAGATGGCATCTGAGCAAAAAGTGGTTATTTTGTGAAATGATCCTTGTAACATGGCTTTTACGTGTGCAAAATATGGGAAAGATAGGACATGTATTCACCAAGATACAGGATGAAACATCTATGACCTTTGACCCTAATTTACATACCCAAGATGACGTCTGATCAAGTAGTTGTTATTTTATGAAATAATGTACGTGACATGAACTACACATGTGCAAAATGTGGGATCAATAGCCATTGTTGTTGTACATCTATCGCACAGAAAGTAGTAAAAAGAAGGAAAAATAAAGAAAAAATATGTTATTTTATAGAAATTTGAAGGAGAAGCATAAAAAAATCAGAAAAAAGGTAAAGTTATGAAGGGAGATTAAGACTAACTAAAGAAAAAGAAGAAAAAAAGTATTCAAAAAATTAAAAAATATATTGGCAGGGGTGAGCCTCGAACCAGGGACCTTAGGATTACGAGTCGGATGCGCTATGCAATGACCTATTTCATGCTCCATAGGCCCTGTGTATTAAGCAAAATGACGCTGCATCGAAGCCACGTGCCATTTTTCAACCAAGTTTATCGACGTGATGACGACGTCGTATGAAAAAATGGAGGGCACACTCACGATAGCCCAAAGTCTCAGCTACAACATACTAAAATCTGGGGAAAATTCACCGAAGCATAAGTGAGCTAGTACTCGAAAAAGATAGTCATGTCAATTTTCACTGCCAGAAAAACTGCTCTCCCATAGAGATAACACGTAAACTGGACAAATTTGACGAGGTTACTTTCAATCCATTTGTACGAGGTGATGCCGTCATCCAACCAAAATTATGTTTTTAAATTTATGAAAGAACATTTTATAAGCTACAATATATTGAAATTTGGGTGAAAATTGGCAAAGGATAAGTGAGATACGCTCGAGTAAACTTAAAATTTGATGACGTCATTTTGAAAATTTACTTTTTTTACTTTATTAAGAAATTTGATATCTTTTAATCATTTTGTCAACATCGCCAACCCATGACATGACATGTACAACTCATCAGATTTCAGAATATATCAAAAAAATGGGAGGTCACCGTCCATCCTGACGAGTAAAATCCGATTTAAAATTGGCCGTTTTTTTGCATAGTTACACTGTGTATCCCCATTGACGCACGCGCGGAATTTTGATTTTGACGGGCCCGTATGACGTCATATTGAGTCGGATCGACTTGAAACTTGGTAGAAATATTCCTTGACATTTTGGACATCCGATCCGTGTGAAAAAACTGAAAATTTCTATTGCATATGAGCTGTGCATGGGAATATGAGCGCGCGCGTACGCGTCCGTCCAATTTTTTTCAATTTTTCAAAAATGCTCCAAATGATCTGAAACGTGTGCAAAAAAATTTTGAGCTCGATTTGAGCATACAAATATTTTAACGCGCGCGTACGCGCGCTTTTTGAGATAAAAATGAATTTTGAGAATATGAGTAGAATCCACTTAACTTGAAATATATGTGACGTAAATTTCATTGAAATATTCTATTCCATTAATGAGATATGAATGAAAATGTGTTTTCATATAATGACGTCATAGTGACGTCACGGTCGACTGATCACAATGATACATTAGATTTGTCGTCTTTGGGACATGATGCATACATGGTATAAATTTGAACTTCATAGGCATAGCACTTTCTGAGCTAACCTCTGCACAAATTTTGGGGAGAAATAAAGAAAAAAAAGAAGAAAGAATCCGTACAGATACAGAAGGTGATCCGAGAGGATACTCGGATCACCTAACAAGCACACATACATGCTCTCACTCTCACTTTCTTGTTATCTGTATACATTAGATCTCTGCTGATGTGGATGATATCAGAGGAGGGAATGGACACAAGGTCACAGTTGGTCTTGCTGATGGATACTACATTGACAAGCCCCTATATCCAGGTAATATACTGTACTTGTTTTTATGCCTCCGCCACGAAGTGGTGCCAGAGGCATTATGTTTTCGGGTTGTCCGTCCGTCCGTCCTTCTGTCCGTCCGTCCCTCCGTCCGTAATGGATTTTGCGGACAGCATAACTTAAAAACCTTTTGAGGTATCCCAATGAAACTTGGCATGTATGTGTATTAGGGGGTGAAGTTGTGCCTATCAACTTTTGGGTGCACATGCCCAAGGTCAAAGGTCAAAAGGTCAGAGTCAAATATGTAAAATTTCACTATTCCCACCATATCTATGGAATGCCTAAAGATATTTGTGTATACATGTATTACCCAATTTAGATTCTCTGGTGAAAGTTTGGGGTCATGAGGTCAAAGGTCAATGGTCAAAAGGTCAAGTAAAAAATATTAAAACTTCACTTTTTTTCTCCGTACCTTGGAAATTGTTCAAGGTATCTTCATGTAACATTATACATTTACTGACTGGCAGTGATTATCTAGAGAATTTAGGGTTCATGGGGTCAAAGGTCAGGGGTCAAAGGCAACACTTCAAAATCTTACTATTTCCCTCATATTTATTCAATGGTAGCAGGATTATTTTTTTTTTTTTATACTTGGTGTATGCATGTATAACCTAATAGAGATTCTCTGGAAATTTCCTTTTTTTTTTCTTCTTTTTTTTTGCCTCAAAGGTCAAAAGGTCAAAGATCAAGTGAAAGTACTGAACTAGCTTTTTCCTCTGTATCTCGGAAGTGGCTCAAGTTATCTTGAAACTTACTATTGTATATATTCATGCATGTTCTGCCTGACAGTGATTATTTTTTAATCTTAGGGTCAAAGGCCAGATGAAAATGGTAACAATTTACTATTCAATACAGAAATTGCACTTTTTCTCCCTACCTTGAAAATTACTTAATGCATAAAGTTATGAATGGGTCAAAGTCAAGTTAAAGTCCGTAAATTCCCAAATACATGCTCTCCTATTCATCCGATTAAACCTAGGTCAAGGAAGGTGAACATTCAACACATTTGTGACAAACTTGTCATTGTAATATTTTGCCAATTTTGTGAAAATGTAATCACACATTGTCCACATGTACTATAGACCTATTAGGAGAATCATGCATTATGGCGGAGGCATACCAGTCGCCATAGCGACATTTCTAGTTTGATAGCGCTTGCACCTTGCATGCAACTGTTGCAGTTGTAATTTTGGGGGTTTTTTTAATAGTGAAAAGCAAAACCAATGATAATTTCAATTCTTTTATATATTACATTTCTATTATATGAAAAACAGTGTGAATGGCATGTGTGTCCAATTCTTAGTGGCAAAATTTCACTGAATTATGCATATTAATTTAACGGAGGTGCTATATCTTAAAGACACTATCGACTCTCACATGTGAGGTCGCTGGTTTGAGTCTAAATATGACATCAATGATGTTCAGCTTAGATCTTCATTGTCCAATCCATCCTCAGAAGGGTACTTCAGCTGTTGGTCCTTATAGAATGCTTGCTCATACAAGTAGAATATAGTATTTACAATATTGCTTCCTCAATGGCCAGGTGAAATAGATACAAACCCACACTGGACTTCATGCTTCCTTTGAGTAGCAATATGCAACAGTTCCTTGACATTTGCTCCTATGATAGTTGCTCCCACGAAATATCTGCATGCTGTAAAATGCCAAACACAAATTCTACCTTCAACATAACCCTAAGCCTAATCCTAATCCTAATCCTCACATCAACCTATCACAACCCTTATCCTAAGTCCTTGGAGATCATAAGACAGGAACAATTGTCGCAGGAGCAAATGTCATGTCACCCGCCATGTGTAACTTGAGCGCCACTTTTTTCTTCCTTCACTATTCGCTAGTTTGATTGTTCGATGGTTAGTTCTTGTTTTGTTTTGTTTTGTTTTTTAAAGCTGCGCTTATTTTGTGATGTTTCTTCCCCCTCAATTCTTGTCTTGTCAAGGATCCCTGCTCATCCAGCGAACCATCTATCACTACCACAACGTCCGACTCAATGACACACTGGTGAAGGGTGGCGCTGCCTTCGTACTCCAGCCCCTACCCAGTGAGTTAAACTGTTATGCTACAAACTGTACGTACAACGTCCTCAATATCAAACGCTTGATGTATCAAAGTCACAATAGTTTTGTTTCATTCCAGATGCATTCACATCGATAGTGGAATATCACTGTATTTTGCGTGGTAATTCATATTGTGAATGCAAATAACCACAATATACACCTGTACGCCACATCATATAATGGTATTTAAGATGGTTATTCAAACAAATTCACTCTAAATATGCATGCAAGATATGAGCATGAAGCTTTTCACCAAATGCCATTGATGTGTAGTGGTGTATTTCACATGTGATCCAACAATGTACAAATATGATTTTTGAAGAATGAATTTAGCTGTGATGCATATATCAGTGTTGTTGTTTTTTTCATAGCTAAAACAGTACTTGTACCGTGTATGATGGATGAAGATTTCTCCGAACACATTTTGTTTTTAATTCCTCTAAAAGGGATGCTTCGCAAAAGATATTTGTTTCAACATAAAATTTCATTAATATATTCATACATGCGCTTTTTCAAAAGAACAGTTCATCGAAAGGTTAGCTACAAAAGTCGTCTATGACACCATCACAATGGGGCATATTTTTCAGACATTAGTGATTCTATGAATCCTTCTCCTTCATTGCTCCACTTTTGCTAACTGCTTAAGACCTTTTTATTGTGCAAATCATTTTTATTTTGTCAGTTATGAGAAAGTTACTGTATCAAACACCTGATACTCAAACAGATGTACATCACATACCTAACAATTGATAAAGCAATCCAAATGAAACTTTTACCTCAAAGGATGTATATGAACATCCATTGTTACTGGTCTCCCTCTCACATCCCTCTCACACCCCCTTCCCCCACCTCCTACCCCTACTCCCAACCCCAACCTCATACCCAATGCCAACAGCATGCAACCTCTACAAAAGCTGTTCAGAGTGCCTGGCCATAAGAGCTGCCATCCAGTTCGACTGCGGCTGGTGCTCCAAGATCGGCCGCTGCTCCAGCGGCTTTGACCGCAACCGCCAGGACTGGCTGGATGCAGACTGCCCAGAAAACGTAAGGAGACAGTCGATTGATCCCACCTGACCCCATAGGCATTTTAGCCAGATCATGTTGTCCACAACTACACATGTAAAATGTATGATAAGGGTACCATGGTAATACCTCCCTGTTCCCCATAGCTGGTTCCTGATGCCGATTGCCCTACATGGCACTCTATTAAACTCTCAAATGCTTCATCATTGTACTCAGTCCACAATGCTGTCTCTCTGCTAGTTTTGGAGTCTACACAAAGTGTATTGTGTTGTGGGAGTAACCTGTCGGGGATGAGTCCCGAGTATACTCGGGCAGGTGTCTATGGGAAATGCGTGTTGTAGTAAAATCAAACCATCCTCAACGGGTTAAGGATGGGTTAGGCATGCAGCTGGACTATGTAGTATTGTCTAGTGTTACAATCTATGCGTCTGTTGAATATTCCTATACACGAGTATTTTCCATGAGGGTTTTTTTTTTTTCTTTTTGTTTAAGTTAGGGGTTTTTTCCCACCCATGGCCATCTTTTGTCATACACTCATAAAACTTTCTTTCCTCAATAAGATGAAGTGTGCAACGTTTCTGTTATGCATGGATACTTATACAAGGAATTCTCCTTCGTAAGCACTGTTTTGTTCCGTTTAAGTGATAAATATAATTTGCCTTGGAAAAGTTGCATTGATGTTGTCCTTAAAGTAGGCTTCCCATTTATTAGAATACTGATTGAACAATGGCAATTCTTGAATTCTGTTTGGAATAGTTTGTTTGTGACTTTTGTAATCTTTTAAGTGGTTCCTCTATGTTGAAATTGAGTAGCATTTTGACTACTTTACAACCCTTTTCTCTGATTTATCTACAGGCACAGGAAGAATGCCATAATCCAGGTAAGAATTCAGTGACAATTTAACAAATGTAATCAATGTGAGAAAACCAGTAGTGAGAAAACCAGTATTGTGAAAAGTTTGCTTTATTTTAGCATAGAGTATCATTTGAAGATGTTAAGAGGAAACAGATCATTTCGACCAGACTATTCTGAAACTGGATCTGAGCTGCCACAATATGTATCTGCCATGCATGTCCGTGAGGCCTCGTCTGGAAAATATCAGTCATTACACCATATGTACACAGTATGATGAAAATGTTCTGATTACATGTTCCATGTGTGTGTGTGTGTGTGTGTGTGTGTGTGTGTTTGTTTCATTGCCACTTCAAAGCTTTTGGGTTTAGCCATGCAGTGCACTTCCTGTGTGTGTCTGAGTTAATATTGTATGTGTGAATATTACACCATGGTCATAGATCATATTGAAATATATGCATCATGACTTGTCTTCTTGATTGCTGTGAACTTTGCATGTGTTATAAAGCATCTAGTGTGCTCCCTCACAAGTGATGGGAGCCATATGCCTGATTCCTGTCTCAATGGATCCAAATTTGCAGTATTATTCCAAACAGATAATGTGTAAACTTATTTGTCCATTTACATATGTTTGCATGTTTCTTGGATGCAGTGAACAGTCCGTCTACTCTTTCTGAAGAATTCACACTGCAGACATTTTGTCTTTTTCTGAATTGTGATCTGGGCTGTGTTGATAAAACCCTCTTTAATAATACATAAGTGAAGAACAAGAAGAAAAAAGTAGACATATGTATTCCTACTGTATTCATTCTACCCACAGTAATAAGATCTACCGGGGTTCCCCTACTCACCTCAACAATCGCTATGGAAACGAGCAGTCTTCCCCCTGTCTTCATGCCATATGGTATCAGGATTTTAAAAAAATAAAGAAGAAGAAGAAAAAGTTTTTTAATAGTTCAGTGCAACCATACTGCTTCACTCTGTTCTGCCTTGTTATATTTTGTTTCATTTTGCTTATATTGGCAGCGCACTACACCCCAACAAAACTGGAGGCAAAGCAACATCACCTCTTCTTTCTCTGGTTTTACTTAATTTGAGATGTGATTCTTGTCCCCAGACTTATTGCTTTAAAGAGGAAATCCACCCCCAAAATAGATAAACTCCAAAATAAAGAGAGAGAAAAAAAAAATCCCTACACAACATTCCAAAAATGACATCTAAAATCGGGTAAGAAATGAGGAAGACATGACATTTTGAAATTTCACATATTTTCAGAAAGCATTTCTTGACCAGTCCTAATTAATATTCAAATGAGCGAGTTGATGATGTCGTGTCCTCACAATTTTTCATGTATGTTGTAGATGAAATTCAGAAAACTTATTGTTTTTAGCTAATACAGGTAAAAGCATATTCCCATACCAATATGAGAAGTAACATATGTTCTTTTTTATTTTGGGTGGTTTAAGGCTAGTTTTATATCTATACAGCTGAAATATAAGATTTTTGTCATTTTTGTATATGAAATGAATGAGAAATTATGAGAGCATGACATCATCAACTTGCTGATATGAACTAGTTATGAAGTGTTTTGTAAAAAAAAAATGAAATTTTAGAATGTCATAACTTACTTATTTCTTATCCAGTTTTGATCATATTTGCCTTGTTCTGCAGCAACAATTTTCCCCCTCTTTCTTGTGATATTAATGAAATTTTGGAGTGAATTTCTTCTTTAAAATGGGATGGAGAGAAATGGGCGTGGTCACCGTCATAGCAAACATATGTGACCATCAGGCATGCATCACAAAACTAAATGAAAAGTCAAATGTGCCCAGATTTTGTGTGAGGACCCAAAATGAGTGAAATAGGTCAAGCCAGTCAATTTTCAGTTCTTTATATGTTCTGAAAGAGCAATTTTTGCACATAATTTAAAAGTTTGGAATCATAAGATGAATGGGAAATTGTGTTTGTTTGTTTGTTGTTTTTTGCAGCTTTTACAAAACACTTTTTTGTCCCCGCCGAACGAGTTCGAGCAGGGGACTATGAAACGGGCTCCATGCGTGTGTGTGTCCGTGTGTCCGTCCGTCCGTCCGTCCGTCCGTGTGTCCGTGTGTGCGTCCGTGTGTGATCAAAATCTTCAATTTGCTACTTCTCTGTCATTTATGAGCCAATTTTGATTCTGTTTGCTTTATATGATAGCACTACATGGGAGCTTTGAAACTTCTACACAGAATTTCAGTCGTGACCTTTGACCTTGACCTTTGACCTATATTGTACATTTTGCTACAAAATGCTACTCCTTCGCCATTTCTAACCCGATTTCGATTCCGTTTGCTTCATGTGATGGCACTAGGTGAGGGCTTCAAAACTTCTACACAGAATTTTGACCTTTGACTTCTTTGACCTTTGACCTTGATTTTTGACCTGTATTGTACATTTTGCTACAAAATGCTACTCCTTCGCCATTTCTAACCCGATTTCGATTCCGTTTGCTTTATGTGATGGCACTAGGTGAGGGCTTCAAAACTTTTACACAGAATTTTGACCTTTGACTTCTTTGACCTTTGACCTTGATTTTTTGACCTATATTGTACATTTTGCTACAAAATGCTACTCCTTCGCCATTTCTAACCCGATTTCAATTCCGTTTGCTTTATGTGATGGCACTAGGTGAGGGCTTCAAAACTTCTACACAGAATTTTGACCTTTGACTTCTTTGACCTTTGACCTTGATTTTTGACCTGTATTGTTCATTTTGCTACAAAATGCTACTCCTTCGCCATTTCTAACCCGATTTCACTTCCGTTTGCTTTATGTGATGGCACTAGGTGAGGGCTTCCAAACTTCTACACAGAATTTTGACCTTTGACTTCTTTGACCTCTGACCTTGATTTTTGACCTATATTGTACATTGGCTACAAAATGCTACTCCTTCGCCATTTCTAACCCGATTTCGATTCTGTTTCCTTTATGTGATGGCACTAGGTGAGGGCTTCAAAACTTCTACACAGAATTTTGACCTTTGACCTTTGACCTTGATTTTTTACCTATATTGTACATTCTGCTACTAAATGCTACTTCCGGCGGGGACATATATTACGCACCGCGTAATTTCTACTTTTCCTTGTTGTTGTAGAATAGTGTGATTAGGCATGTTTCAGAGCTCCATCTTCATTTCTTACTGACCTGTTACTCCTCACTTTCAGCTCTGATAACTTTTGAAAAGATTGTGCTACTGCGTTGAAAGCTGAAATCAGTAATGAATAAAATGTGAATAAATGTGAAAGATTTTTGGCTTAATCTGATAATCCTTTCATTGTGGTTGCTGCAGAGTTTTGCATCTTTTTTTGTGTGTGTCATTTGTTGCAAAGAGCACCGCAAGGTGAGATTAAGCACTTCAATAGACTCTAAACTTCAATGCCTCTTTTCTCATTAAACACTTTCCAGAATAGATAGGTTAGAAAAGTCCATTTGACTTGAGCTATACATCATTTTAAAGCTTAGAGTCTGCTCTTTCAGAATCTGCCATCTACTAAAAAATCCATATCTGGCGACTTTTTGGTAGTTTTGTGATGCAGGGTCACATACACTATGACTCACTTTGAACTCAGGTTCAGCCCTATCATTGTTGTGTTGACGAGCCTTCATTTCATTTGAATATGATTATATGATTTTTGAAGCAAAAATTATTCAAAAAAATGAATGGGTGGTGCTTGCCACTTGGTGTATACACATCTCACTTGGGTCTGTAGGCTTCGGAGGAAGCAATACACCAAATAATTAATGCTGATTCTTTTCTTTTTGATTTGCAACTGTGGGAGACATAATTTCTAGGTACAATTATGAGACATTTATGACTCTGTTTTGTAAAAGCATAGGATTGTTCGGAAATTTGAGCGTAGTGCCATTTTCAGATCTTTACCTTCTGAAACATGTCATTATTTGTTGGCTCAGAAAAAAAGAGAGAAAATGATACACACGAAGAGCTGTGTATTTGATTTTCAACTTATTTTTTGTACCTTCCGACAAATTTATCAATTATTTGTGGAGATTCGCTTTGCAGAGTAGGGGCTGTACAAAGATGGCTTAAAATGGAGAAAAAAGCAAACACACTTCCTTTCCTTCACCATAATTATGTGAATGTAAATGCACAACTGTATTACATGTGTGTACCAAAGTAAAAAGCAAGGGCCGAAAGGCCATCTTCACAGCATGGGAAATTCTTTTGCTACACATGACTTTTCTCATACATGTATATGCCACAACTACTAATGCATGCTGAAGTATCAAAGGAGAAATCCATGACAAACAAAAGTTGGTATTAAGATAAAGAGTAAAATCGCCCAAGCACAGCAGTGAAAGTTTGATCAAATTCAGATGAAAATTAAGGAAGTTATGAAAGTGTGATATTTTGGTAATTTTCATGAAACAGTTCTTGAACAGTCAATATGAATAAGCACCCCCTCACAGTTTGCCATACAGTATATACATGAAATTATGAAATTTCCACTTTTTTTTAAAAATCAAATGCAATTATGCCCCAATCTCAAAACCTGATATATCTATTTACTGATCATTATTTGGAAGTTCTTCAACGAGGAATAACATTAAGTTTTATACTTTTAGACCAGAAAAATTGAATGTTCCTCATTTGTTGGTACGTGATCAATGGAAAATTTTGTGGTGATTTAAACATTATCAGCTCACTCATTTACATTATTCATATCAACTCACTGTTCAAGAACTGTTGTACAAGAATTAGCGAATCTTTAGAATTTCATTACTTTCTTACTTTTACTCCAATTTGATCAAATTGTCACTGTTGTGTTTGCCAGTAGAGAGATGAGGAAACCATGGAGTAGCATATTAATAACAGCAGTGCTGTGACAAATGAGATTTTGTTAGCACAAGCCTCTTCAAATAAATGGTAGTGGATACAATCAACTGAAAGTTCACATAGTACACGGAGGTGCAGTGGGTGTGAGGTTTCTCATGTTGTCATGTCTCAAAATTATAGCACGGAAAGCGAAATGGAGTCCTCCACTGCCTTTGAATGTTTTTGGATGACTTTGAAGAATGGAACTTCATGTTGAAATGTCCGCATGTTGTTCACCTCCTGTATGCACTTTTTTTCTACACCAAATATTAACATTAGGTTTTCATCAGCAATACAGTTTAGTTTGTAATGCACACACACTATCTTCATCCCCTTTTCCTAAATTTTTAGGTGTTAAAGCTTCTATGTTGTATATTTTGTTTTGTTAATTGAAAATTTGCTTTCTTTTTTGTTTTGTTTATAACTAGCACTGCATTATAAAGGCAACACTATTCATTCATTCACTTGGCCCAAGGAAACAACTTTGTGTAACCCACCAGAAAATTTAAGAATAGGAGAAATATTCATAAAATGCATTTGTGCAGTACACATGCCAATGTGAATTGCACAGGTTCATTTGTTACTGAATACTGTAAAAAATCAATGGACATTTACATGTCCATGAAATTTTCCCGAATTTCGGGAGGAGCAAAGATGCGCACAATTAAAATGCATGCAAAAGTTCATGTCTATGCTATGCATTAATGAATGGCAGTGGCATTTTCCCGAAAATTTTATACTGCGAATATTTCTGGTTTTACAATACATAGCTGACGCCATTTTGATTAAGACTCAGATAGAAGGTGACAGAACTTTAATTTGACAATATCCTTGCAATATTTCAAATGTACGATATCTTTAAGCCTCAGCCCCAAAGGATGACAGATAACCATTTTGGGCAGAGATACAGTATTCCCTCTATAGGCAGTGAAAACAGTATTATATATGTTTCTTTCAGTACATACAATATTTCTATCCCAAGTAGACCCCAGCACAGAATAGCTAAAACAACATTTGACGCATAGTCCAGGAGAGCCCAGGTGGTCAGTACTTGGGGGATGCCAGCTTTCTAAAGTGGGAGGCCAACATTGATGTATCATGGAGCCAGGTGTACACAGAGTTTGGCCAGTGTTTGATATATGATGGCATTTTCTTGAAGCTTGGTGCTATAGTTGTTGTATGAATTCTTGTTGCCAAAGTTTAGTCATTTCTGCATCTGAAAGCCAAATTAATTGAGATTAGTAGTGCAGCCATGACTAAGAAAAGCGTCATTCAAATCATGCAATATGATGATCACACAATTCTCACCATATGGTCGGGGAGCTCACTTTTACTTCAGAAAAAATTACAGTTAGTATGAGACTTTCAGCTGATGCATGCATATTTAACTGCATAAGAGACTAAACTGTTTTCAATAGACTCATTTACTAACATTTTCAAATTTATGCATGTTTCTTCCATCCTAAAGTTGTAACCAAATATTCTTTTGAATGTGCCTCAATAGTACTTTTCATTACTTCTAAATTCAGTTTGAATAAAATTGGTTGTTCCATTGGGTAAACCTCATGCAAGCTGTCAGGTTGTCAAGAAGAATCATTGTCAGAAAACAATGCCTAGAATTTGAATATGCTAGCAAAGCTGGTCTATTGGCGTGTTTAATTCTCATTTTGACCAGAAAGTGAAGTGGTATTTGTCATTATGGGAACAAAATCTGACACCTGGGTACATTGGAATTGCGCCGCCCGACTTGTAATGCGAGCAAAAGGAAGAGATCCCATAACACCCTTGTTGTCATACCTGCATTGGTTGCCTGTAGATAAGAGAATCATGTTCAAGATCCTTGCATTATGTCATAAAACATTGATAAATAAGTCCCCAATATATTTGTCTGACATGATCACTGAGTATATTCCACAAAGAAATTTACGATCTTCTAGCCAGAATTTATTAATTATACCAACAACCAAAACATGTTCATATGGGGATCGGGCTTTTCAGTCAGCAGCACCTGTACTCTGGAACAAATTACCAAGTCTAGGGCCATCACATGTACTCACACTTTCCTCAAGTCCTTAAAAACATATTTGTTCTGTTATTAAATGATTATGATATGTTGTATTTTGTATGATTAATTGTATTGTTTTGTTAAAATTATGTAAGTTGTAGTTTATGGTATTCTTCTCAATTATGTGAAGCGCATAGAGATTCCAGGAATATTATGCGCTATATAAGCAGCTATTATTATTATTATTATTATTATTATTATCATTATTGGAAATCAAATTGGCCAAACTTCATGTTTTTTGTGCCCTTTGAAAGAAACAATGCATGCATTGCTATTTGCATTTTTATATATTTTTTTTCTAACATGGGTTTCTGTTTTCCTTCTACTGTTGAAGTAGAATGTTTGTTTCTTTGTTTTTATTTCGGGAACAGTTTCCCACTTTGTTCAGGAAAACACCATTTATTTTCTTACATGTATGAACTCAATGTGTATTAATGATTGGTTGTGTCATTACAGATGAATCCTCTTTGTGAACTTGATTTTTAAGTAGGACTTGTTTGTTTTTAATGTTTGATTACCACATTGATTACTATATGATTTTTTCTTCCTCATGATAAAACCTTTTGCATGACAGTTTCAAGCATTTTTACTTTGGAAGTACTCTCAGAAATACACAAAACTTTGATTCAGACATTGGATTTAGTGACATTTGTAGGAAACTACTTCGGAAATTTTGGGGTAAAAATGGAAGAAAACAAATATGATGGTGTGCTTATGTTGTGATGCATAACTTTTTCAGATTGAATGCCAGTTTGGAAAATGTTCTTCTTCAGCATTTTTGATCCATCAGGGATTGCCTGTTATGCAAGCCATCATTCCTGGAGTTTTGGTAGGCATTACACATTAAAGGACAAGTTCACCTTCATAAACATAAGGATTGAGAGAATGTAGCAATATTAGTAGAACACATCATTGAAAGTTTGAGGAATATCGGACAATCCGTTCAAAAGTTATGAATTTTTGAAGTTTTTGTGCAGTAACCGCTGGATGAGAAGACTACTGCAGTGTATGAATAACTTAGATGTCACATGCGTACAACAATATAAGGAAAATATAAAGAGAATTTCACAAAATTTCATCTTTTGAAAAAAGTACACATTCCCCTGACTCATTACCGACAAATGTTATGGGTAATGTTATTCCCCCTGCCTTTAGGAAGAGGCAAGTCAAGTGCTCTTCTTTTATTATGCAAAAAAGTGAAAATATGTTGAATTTTCTTTGTATTTTCTTTACACTGTTGTACGCATTTAACTCACGTGCTGTAGTAGTCTCCTCATCCAGCGGTTCAAACACAAAAATTTTAAAAATTCATAACTTTTGCATCGATTGTCCAATTTTCCTCAAACTTTCACTGATGTGTTCTACTAATATTGTTGCATTCTCTCAATCCTTATGTTTATGAAGGTGAACTTGTCCTTTAATCTGTGGGGAAAGCATTTTATTCATTTGTTTGCGTAGACTCGTGTTGTCACTCAGTGATGTTTCTGGACACAAACATATTCTTTTGATCAACAGCACACCAAAATAATTTGATGGCTTTCATAGGGATGTATTCGTCAGTTGTCCACTCATTTTTAAAGTCACATTTCAAAAAGTCTGTACTTGGTATCAATGTTTATGTTTAACATGTCATTCTTTTTGGTGGTATTTTTGTTTTATAAGCTTTATTACATATTTCATTATCATATATTTTCAGATTACGCGGTACGGACAGCCCTCGTGATTGTGTTCCTCATCTTATTTGTGCTTGTGTTCATTGGTTTCGGATTTGCGATCTACGCCTTCAAGAACCCGCAGTCACGTTCTGGACAGGCCCTCATCCAGGTCAGCCATTCTCTCTAATATGGAATAGTGTCTGAAAGTGGCCCCACCATGACCCTGACATGGCTCCAGTGCACTTCTTTGATGCTGTCCTTGGCAAATTTTGCTATGAAAGGAGCACAAAAAAGCTGGTCTCCAGTTATGTGCTGTTGTAAACATACATATTTATTGTTTGTGTCTTTGCTTTTTCTTTTTGTTTGTTTTTGCAGACAACACTTATTTGAGTTGCAAAGTTTGATTTGTGCATTCAGATTATTATGTTGTTGTTTTTTTCTGATTGAGCTGGGCCCTGTTTCATAAAGCTGTTCGTAATGTTACGAACAACTTACGAGCGACTGGTGATCAGTTCTGGTGTGCTATGCTTATCAGAATTTCCATAATTCAGCACAAGAACTGATCACCAGTCGCTCGTAAGTCGTTCGTAACTTTACGACCAGCTTTATGAAATACCCCCCTGGTTTGGTAAAGTCTTAAAGGGACTGTACAATTCTGGTTGAGGTGAGGATTTAGCTTTTAACGATTTGCGAGATATTCAGAAACCACTCTGTGAGATGTCAAAGAGCATGCAATTCTAAGGGGTATCAAAAGTTGATTTGATGAAAATCAGTTTTGAAATGGATGAGATATCCAAAAACAAGGTGAAACAAAGAGATCCTAATAAAAGGCGTGGCTTGTTTCCTTTTATTATTATCATTTTTTTTTTATATCTCAGCCATTTGAAAACCAATTTTCATCAAATAAACATTGAATCCTTCTTAAAATTACATGCTCTTTCATATTTCATAAGAGGTTTCTCATTATCTCATTTAGGAATGTTATACTGAATCCCACCTCAACCAGTACTGTACAGTCCCTTTAAGTGCTAGCATGTGGTCAGTCTTAGCAGAATATAAAGTCATTGAAATATAACAATGGGCCTCCATCATAATTTGCATTTTGTGTGATGACAAAAATCCTTTGACAAGGCCTGAAATTTTTTCTCTGCCGGTGAAAATCTTAAAATAAAAACACAGTGTAGTGTGCAAATAATCTTTGAAGATAGTGTCACTTATCCTTACAGCTGAAATAACTGTTCAAATTATTTCAAATTTAAAATATGAAAGTGGCAAACTGAATGTGGATGTCTTGAAATGAATAAATGTTGACTTGCCATATTTTCCCCCCTCCAGTTCCAGCACTTGGTCCGCCGTGGTATGAGGCGCAACCCACAGGATAACTATGAAGAGAGCATCGTCAATAACATGCAGGAGTCCAAGCCGAGCCCGCCGCCAGCGTACGACGCACCAGAGCAGGAGCCCACCACACCTGTGAGTCAACCAGCTGGGGCAGGAGCCGCGGGAGTCACGCTCGACATCAGGGAGCCCACTGAGGATGATGGCGGGGCCGTTGCCGTCGACGTCACCGGTAATGGGGAGGCAGGAAAGGAGGCAGCGGCGGCGGCGGCAAAGCTGGAGTCGGATCCCAGCGCTCAGACGGCCGAGTGTTGATGCAGGTTTTATGTGGAGCTTGTATCGCCTCAGTTTAAGACCCTACAATTTATCTATTCATTTTCAAACCCAGCTTATCCCACAAGACACGATATCTGCACTAAGCAATGAAAACGTGTATAATACATGTAGTACCATGGCTGAACTACAGTCAATCTCACTGAAGTCGACCTCGCACAAGTCGAATGATCGCGTAAGTCGAAGGTCTTTTCAAGTCCTCTTCTCTTTACATTCGATTGATTTTAATCCCCCATAAATCCAATTTTCTCTAAGTCGAAGGTATTTCTTGTGTACAAATAGATTTGATTTAGGCAAGGTTAACTGTAGTGATAGTGATTGCAAATATACATTCCTACACCATCCATGTTTGACTGGAGGACAGATTCTTATTGATTTGCTAAAAGCCAAAGTCATATGCTCATGCTAATTATGTGTTGGTATCGGTTGTGTTATTTTCCTCTCTATTAGGTGTGCTTGTTATCTTTCATCTCGTATTGTAAATGAGCAGTACATGAAGAACACCCATCCACTGATTATTTGAATGTGTTAGAAGTCTTTAGTTTTAAAGGTATTGTTTACCAGTGAAAGCAGTGACTTAAAGAGCATTTGAGTTATCACACTTGATGCATATGTGTAAATCAGTTGTATCACAAAACGTCCTACCATGTATAAATTTTGCAATAAAGTCTAGAATATAAAGAGATATCACTATTTTTTTTCAATAAACTGTAACTGTAGACAATTCCAGAAACAATGTAATTGTATCTTTTGTTCACATTTTGTTTATTTAACAATACTTAACATTGATTGTACTGAGTAACATTTTTACACTGATTGTTTACATCCTGAACTCACATTTTAAAACTTTTTCTGAGCACTAAAGCTGGGTTGTTTTTTTCATGTGCAAATGGTAAATAATGCCTTTAACAGCTTTTGGAGATAGATAATAAGTTTGATATATGTACAGAGAAATTTAGCACTGATTACAGTTGCAATCATAAACCATTTCGTTTTTGTTTGTCTGCTTTTATTTTTGTTTTTGGCTGTTTTTGATAGGTATACTTTGGGGAGATACTTGTGTGTGAGATACCTGATGCAGCAGAAAATCTCAAGAATTAAGTAGACTCTCGTCAAGGCAAGGTTGTGGTTGTGAATTTGTACATTGATGCACAGACACCGGAGTTTTTGTGGGGCGCAAAATAACGTAAGAGCAGTGTAATTTGCGATCAGTGCTGGTCTTTATAGCTCACACACACACACACACACACACACACCCACACCCACACACAACACACAAACATACAAAAGTACAGGTAATTAATTTAAAAAAAAGAAGAAGATACATGTACATTATTGCAGTTCATTGTCGGTGCAATTTTTCACAGATTCCATCTCCTGCTGCTGGGAACTCCAGTGTCCTTCAAATTTGTGTGTGTTTGTGCATTTTGATTTAGGTATGTGCTCTTAAGTGCTCATGATGCGAGGCAATTTTGTTTTTGTTTTTGTAAACAAAATATGATGATTAAAACAAGTTGTCTAGGCCATAGCAAGAAGGCAGTAAGACTTATTGTAGAGATGGGTGTACACTGTTAAACCCATAGGCAAGATCGTTCGCTTCAAAACCACCGTATCCATCAAATGCGCTTTGAATCGGTGCCACATATTCTTCAAAACTTTATCATGAAGGCATATGCAATTCATTATATGTAAGATTGGTTTTTATTGTAATGCGAGGAAATTATGTGAGAATTGGTATTCTGTCTAATCGTCTCTTCCTTGGGGCGTGTAGGTCTAGTAACAATGATACTGTATTTGTGTAATGGATGGAAACATCCCAAAAATGTGTCCTTAATGCAGAAAGAGTATTTTAAAAAGATTAATACTTTCTGTAAGGTGTAATTAAAAAGGCTTTGTCGTAACGGCAGGTATGATAATTGTGCAAGAGGCAGAGGCTCTTAATCAACTTTGTGCAACAGTCTATTTTATATCTTTAAAAAAAAATGCAAAATGAGCCCCCTTTTCTTATATCCTCATTCTCAGTTCCCATTCGTGTCCATAGATGATCAGCATTATATATAATGGGATTATGCCATCTCTACGCATTTTGTGTACTTAACCCTAAAAAGACTGGGGGGGGGGGCCTAAAAGGCCCCCCCCCCTCGACATTTCGCGCGATTACTCTGCAACACGCAACGCTCTCGCCGCGATGCTCTATGACTTTTTTCTTTCGAGTTTCCCGCACATTTTGACACCAAATTTGTGACGCCCGGGGGTACAGTTCTGAAGTTACATAACTTTTTGTACATGCACGTGAGGCCGAAAATGGCTCAAAAATGTGATTTTGTGTACAAAGTCAATGCAAATTGAGTTTTTTTCACATGGTTCATATAAATATGCTTATTTTTACTCTCAATGGCTAAAATTAATTTGTTTTAGGAGTATTATGCTTCAAAAAGTGTCTGCCACAAATTTTGTTAAAAAAAACAACAAAAACAAAAGGTCGAAAAAACAAAGAAATACATAAGAAATTCATGAAACAATAAAGTAAATAAGAAATTAATTTTGATACCGAATTTTTTTTCACGTACATTTGCTAAGAATGCCACAAAGAATAATTAGACCAAAAATGAGCACTTCTGGAGCTTTATTTACTGATTTAGATCAAAGAGTCTGATTTCTCGCATATATTAGCATAATTAATCAAAATGAAATAAAAGAAGACTATTTCGGAAAATTTAAATATACGAGCTTGTAGATTACATCGCACACTACCACTGTGCAAATTTCCGCGGTGATCGCGTGATCCACGGCCGAAATCTTAAGGGGGGGGCCCTTTAGGCCCCCCCAGTCTTTCGAGCTACCAAAATAGCCCAGTCTTTTTAGGGTTAAATGTAAGTTCTATAAAGTACCGCTGCCGATTTACTTAATGAATTACATTGATCATTCCTGCTTGTAAATAAATACAGCTGTTGCATTCATCTAAATGATAGGGAGCTTTATATTTTCGCGACGGAGACGAGACGTTCAGGGGGAAAAAAAACCTATTTTGAGCATGTGCAGAATCGCGTATCAAAGTCGATTTATTTATAGCTTGCATGCCCGAGTTTTCACTACACGTTCTGGGCTATTTTTACGTCCACTCAATTCACGACGTACATAGCTACTTCATGCACCGATTAAATATGGGGGCGCCATTTTATTTTTTGTAGGTTGCGTCTTGGCGTAATCTAAAGCTACTTTTCATAACGACGCAGGGAAGAGGAGAACATAGAGATCAAATGTCATCTCAAACGTCCGTGCCCCAAATCTAAAGCTCCCTATTGATAAAGATCCACATGTCAAGTGACCTTACATAAGGACTGTGAATGTCAGTTGTACGCAATTGTTCATGATTCATATATAGTGCGTACTTTTATAGTTAAGAATTTCTAGTATGCTTTTATAGAGTGTATTCAGGGTGTTTTTTGTGTAACGTCATGTGTAACATCATTGCTGAAAGTGAGGTGTATAGAGACTGCTGGAGGCTGTAGACTGTATTCAAAAATGGCTGAATGTCAGAGGCATATTATGTAAGAGTAGAGAAACAGTGATGGTACGTTCTAATTTCATGCTGGACCAAACGCAAGGTGTAGTTACTTATTTATCAAGACAATGGCTGTGGATGCTAGTGTTGGGTAGGTAACATGTTCTGTTCCATTTTTCCTCTCTCCATTGTATTTCTCATGTAAAAGGTAGTTCACTTTAATAATCTGACCTTCTGCTAGCTACAGTGTATACATGTACTTGTAAGCTTGGTATCGGCCAACTATTGATTGTACATTGCCCCATGTCTGCAAAACATAGTCTCATTGATTCCGATGACGAAAAATAAATCAAGAGAGGGAGAGAGATGCTTGTATGGTGGAGTTGAGTTAATATTCAGTTTAAACATTGATATGTGTTGTGGTGAATGCACATTAGCTGTTGCACATATGTACCTTAATATCTTCTTCACAACCATCTGTTTCCATTGTAATTGACAAGTTGCAAGCTAGTATCTGTCACTGCAGGTCAGTGTGTGTGTGTGTGTGTGTGTGTGGGGGGGGGGGTGGATGTGGGTGAGTGTGTGTTGCTTCTATCCGTGATTTTATTGTGAGGCAAATAATTTTGTGTTTGAGCGTTAGACATTGAATGATCTACAATGTAAGATCCGTAGCTCATTGGAAATGTACTGTGGCATATGATATGTAAGTCTATGTAAAGATGCCTTACGCAATTCTCCTTCCTTAGACAATTGCACCTGTATTCACGCTTTATCATAGATTTATTGTCGTAAACCAAAATTTCAAGTAGATTTTTCATCACGAGAACATATTATAAACATGGAGGAAATATGTACATGTATCTCACTCCAATTTTAAGAAGTTGTCTAAGAGAACTTTCTAAATCATATGCTCAGTCTTTTCTCAGCAGTGAAGATTTGTAGAGGTTTGCAGTGTAGGTGATGGATTTTCAATATTCAGTGTGGCAGAAATGCTAGACCTTGTTTTCGTTTTGGACGGCAATGAATTCAACCGAGATGCAATAGTACTTGTATTTAAGTATTATGTTGAATGTATTCCAATGTATTTCATGTGTGTTTCTTCTGTGCATTGGTGGTAAAGGATTAGAATTGTCTGATATTTGACTGAAGTTGTTGTCACAATTTACTTTGTTCTCGTCAGAAATGTTACCAAGTTTGTTTCATATGTTTAGCAGTTTCCATTCCATTTTTTAATAATAATAATAATAATAATAATGATATATAAATAATAATAATTATAATGTAATGTATAATATAATATATAATGATAATATAATATATAATATCATTATAATAATTATTATTTTCTGGGAGTGGTGGGGGGGGGGGAGGGAAGGGACATATTTGTCATATTTATTTTTGAGGGATACACATGAAGAGTGTACCTAGGTCAAGTTTTTAACATATTTTTAGTTTCCTCATTTCTCTCCTGCTCCAGATCTTCATAATTGCTCTTGATTATTTTAATGTACCAAGCCGTTTTCCTAGGCAACAGACAAGAGCCCCTGGAAATTTCTTAATTGAAAGCTGAAGTTGCTTTTCAGTAGCCATCCATTTCATTTCATTTTGCTTCCTTTATTCATTTGATGCAAGGGGATAAAACTATTTCAGGTAAATTTTATTTCTATATCATTTAGTGATTTTGTTTTTCCAACATGCACTGTAATAACCTAGTTACTAGTAATCTGAGTTTATTTGAAAACCGCCATGACTATTATGCTACAAGGAAGTACCAACTCAGTAGCATATACATGTATAATGTTACTACAAACGTACTGGTGGTACGAGTACATGTATAGGGTTTTTCAACAGTTTCTACTTGTTCCATGTGATACAATACTTACACAGCATTTTATTTCAGATGTATTTCGTGATGATTTCTTCATGCCTATAAGTGTTAATCTTCTCTACAGGACTCTGTGTTGCGTAGATCATTGCGATGATGTTTTGCCCATTTTGTGAGATTTATATGGATATTCAGAGAGTATTTTATGAGCGGAATATATTTGTAAATGTTGGCACATGTAGGAAGATTGATTATTAAAGTACATTGCACATATTTATATATCATATTTTTGAGAAGTTTTAATCGAATGTAATTGGTACTGGTTATTTCAATAAATGTTATTTTGTACTCAAATGTTGTCTTGCTGTATATTTGTTCAAGCTTTCTTGCATTCCGTGGTACATGTACTTGTGTATTTAAAAAAAAAAGAGAAAAAAGTTGTGGAGAGTAATGGCCTTTCTGCCCAGTTTCATTAGTTTCATTTCATTTAACAATGTGATCAAAATTTGAGTGATAACCGAACTAACATTCAAAAACCTGACCAGTTCATTCAGTTTGAATCCATTTTTGTGCAATTTCATGATTTTCCCACAGTGATGTCTAAAGAGTACATTCAAATTAAAAATGCTCATAAGGCTCATTCAAACTAGCACCACCCTGTCCCTTATGATGAATGTCATGGAATTCAAATTCACGGATAGGCAAACATTTACAACATTTGGGCAGAGCTATTGTTACATGTACTATGTTCCTTGGAGCTCTTAATTACGTGTACTGTGTATTTGCTTGAATGCCATTACAAATCATGCAAAAAAAAACAAACAAACTTTTGTTCTAAATACCTTGGAAATGGGATCTTTGCCTTCCATTGACATTTCTCGAGCATCTGACAAACTCATCAAAGCAAAACTAATCCGTGACGTGACTGATGGTGACATTCTTGGAAAAACACCGTGGTCTTTGGCTAGGCTGATGGCGCCACGACGTTGGAAAGGGACCTCCCTGAGCAAATTACCTGACTAGTGTATGTGTGGACACGAAGAGGGTCCAAAAGCTACCAAGGGTTGAGGTCGGAAAAGTAGATGTGGTCATGTAGAAAATCAAGTTCAGACCATTCTGTAGGTGCAGGGTATACCGGAAATTGAAAGTGGAAATGATAAAAAGACGAAGTAATATGTAAAATATATTATATGGTTTAGGTAGATGTTTAAAAATGAAACTTTGTACATTGTAATATGAATAAAATCATGTAATAAAAAAATAAGAGAAGGAAATTTACTTAGTGTAGTCATTTAATACTGCAAGGAGATTGTTAGTATGATGCGACCCATTTAATCCGTATTTTTTGTTTCCCGGCGTCACCGGTTATGTCCACAACCACATTTGCATTTTGGACCCCCACCCCTTGGTGGCTTTTGGACCATTCCCGTGTCCATAATTATAATTTGTACCTCGCTATAATCAACCCAGCCCGCTGAGAGATAAGGAACACTATGACTCATCCATACACCAGTAACATAGTCTTGCTGGTTACCGCGTATATAATGCTTCCGCCGCTAGGTATGTCTGTATTTGACATGTCCATCATTTAACACTCCTCGAGCAAGTCATCAGATTTGTGAACACATGTGTGAGAAATAATAGAATGAATCAGGGAGTTGGGAAGAGAGTGGAACTATACGACCTCGTTGCTTCGATGACTGTTAATCAGATGAATGCGACATTCAAGTATGAAACAAAGGTCCCGTTTCAAAGTAGGCCTACATAGAGTTTGCATGATATATTCTAAAAGATGAAAAGCTACTAAGAATATATTATCTAAAAGTAACGAAAAACACTATATACCCAAATGTTGTAAATGCTCAACTTTTTGTGAATCCGAATTCCTTGGTAATGCTTAATTATTACGATGCTGATGCATTTTTAATTTGAACGCACTTTTCCACACTTAACCAATGTGAAGAAATCATGATCGCATGCACATGAAATTTAACTGAGTGAACTAGTCATCTTTTTAAACATCGATCTCGGTGATAATCACACAAAGTCGCTCGCACGTGAATGACCGTGTCGTTAAATCGAATGCAATTGACGAAATTGAGCGGGAAAACCGGCCTGTATCATTTTAGTTTTGTATATAGACAAACCACACACAAACAAACACTTACACACAAGCACGCACGCAACAGTGCAACAAGTTTTGGTTTTGCGGTTTACATTAATTATTTAGTTCATACACTGAAACAAGTGCGGTATTGGTGATTATAAAATGGGTTCAAGAATGTAGCCAATAGGAAGCGCTGAAATGAGACACACCTCCTTCCTTTACTTCAGTACAACTGCACTGCCTGTAATCCTATGGTAGATTGCCGATCGTCTGTGCGCGCGGCGGCTCCTTTGATGAATTGCATGCATACGCGTACGCGCTGTCAATCCTGTAAACAACTTCTAGTTCGGGCTGCCGGCCGGCCGGCCTGTCTTCCCTTGTGCATAACATATGTGGCGTACGTATACTGTACTATACGTACACTTTGTACAGTACAGTAGACCAAGCGTTATGGGACCGGACGCGTACATGGAGTCACTTTGAAGAGCAAATCCAACGATTTAGCAGGTTAATTCTCACGCCGTTTTCAGAGTATGTTGTCTAGTAGGCCTATATGAGGAGTCTATATCAAGTCTTTAAGGTAAAGGGTGCATATTCTATGTAAAATAAGTAAGTTTTCATGCGGGTGTCCGGAAACCCAACCCCCCATTATACTTATACACACTGTACTGTATGTGCGGGACTTCCGCGAGTGCGACGTGCGTAAAAGTTTGGGACGAACATCTTCGGACGTCTTGACCCACAAAGGTACGTGAAAAACGCTGAAAAATGATGTTAGTTTTCGAATTTTCGACCCATTTTATAAAACAAATGATGCACAGGATTATTTCGTGGCGTTAGTGTAGGCGTAGCTCACTCTCGGGTATTTACAATGTAGTGCAACATGCACTCGGCTTCGCCTCGTGCATGTTTCACAATTGTAAATACCCTCGAGTGCACTACGCCTACACTAACGCACTCTATCCTGTGCATCATTTGTATAATATTGCACATGCGCGTGGATGTCTGTATACATGTAATTTGCATTGGGGCGGTAGGTGATCGCACTCTTTTCTGCGCAGTCGCAATTTGCATAATCCCCGGACTGGATCAAATTGCCTTTTTGAATAATTCTGACCAGAGGATTGGTAGGAGGAAGTGAAGAAAATGTGAGCCGCACCATTTCACGAACTCACTCTCGTCCTTGCCACCGGAGTTTCAACGTTTCTCTCGACTTGCAATCAGTCGATGCTATGTCACAGTATGTTATTTTCCATGACGTTTCATAGTATTTACAGCAAACACGTTTAAGCCTTACTGATTGTGGTATGGGGATGGATTGAGTTATCCTCAATCCGCAGTAAAGTACGGTGTCACAAAGTGCCACAATGGATTGTGTCAGGACCTTTGGAATACTTGTAATTCTTAGTCAGGTTGGTTTGCTGCCCATGTGTAGGGCATTTGTGTCTGGTAAGTTATATCATTGTCCGTTCTTCTTCTTCTTCTTCTTCTTCTTCTTCTTCTTTCTGTCTCTCTCTCTCTCTCTTTTAGATTCAAAACTTCTTTGAAATTCATCGACATATAAACCATGGATCATTGTTAGTAGGCCTATGCAGATGACCAATATCTCTGTTTTCTTTATGATCCCTCCCCCAAGGGATGTACTGTAGACCTTTATTTATATACTTTCACTGGGGTTTTTTTTTCTGTAACTCCTAGCCGATCTTACATACCGTGTATTGATCGTCGCAGTTGCTTAACATCAATTGATGATATATATATATATATATATATATATATATATATATATATATATATACATAATTGTGACACACCGGGCAAAATAGATATGTGCAAGTTGTGCAGTTATATTCTTTTTGCATTCTTTAGGCCCTTTATTCAATGCTACTGTGACAACCATGGACGTTCTTGCATAGATATCTCTCAATAAGATTTATGTAACTGCTCCTTTTAAAGATTTGACATCCGGGCAAAAGTATTCAAGTCCCAACTAAAAGCGTGTCGAGTAGAAGGTGTTACAGTTCAGTTGTGGAGAAACATTAGATTGATGTAATAATAGTGATGATGATGATGATGATATTAATGATATTAATAATCATGATGATGATGATGATAATAATAATAATAATAATAATAATAATAATAATAACAATAACAATAACAATGATGATAATCCTCCAATGTAAAAACCGATTGGGTCCAAATTCATTGCCAGATGAGGGATTCTGGAATAAGAGCAGTGCCATTACTGCCCTCAACCATCAACGGAAAATGTGAGGTGATACCAGAGACATCACGCAATCTCCGTTTCGCTTCGCTCCCGCCCAGGACAAGTCAGGGAACATTGTAACGTTGAGTAGAAATATAAAGGCACAAGACAAAAGAAAGAAAATATAAGCATGAGGGGATGGAGTGTATCGTTCCAGTTGTGATTTTTACCTTCTCTCTATAGATTCGTGCATTCCAAACTTGACAAATGCAAGGTGCACGTGAGTATTTTTTTTTCTGCTTTGATTTGTGTGCACATGCAATAATACTTTATGCATCCGTTGGTAGTGGACTAATGCTTGGATTTTTTTTTTCTAGGCAGTAGCCACGAAGTGTCGCCGGATCCGGGTTGTCCGTCCGTTCGTCCTCCGTGAACTGCCGAACTGATTTTGTAAACAACGTAACGTAATAATAATAAAGGGCATTTACATATTGCGCAGCTAATATTATAGTTACAAAGTGATAATCATGACATACATGATTCAAACATAGTATTGAACAGATGAGTTTTTAATCTGGTCTTAAACTCATTAACTGCGGCTTATAGCTGGACTACTTTACAAACAGAGGCCGGATATTGGAACTGTTTAAGATATCCAAATGAAACTTGTCATAATTATGTGTGCATAAGAAGACGGAAGTGTCCCTTTGAACTTGTGGCCGCACGCGCTCACGTTCATAAGTCAAGGTCAAATTCTAAAATTTCAATATTTTCCACCACAGTGGACTCTCATTTCAACGATCCATTTAGTCCTCGGGACCAGCAGATTTCTTTCGTTATATCGAAATGTCTTTATAACGTGCTGAACAAATATACAGCAACAATAACAACAACATAGCGCGGATATTGTTGCAGCCTGAATTTCTACTTCGGTGTAACCGGGATTTCGTTAGAACCGTGGTTTGTTCGTAACGGGAGTGCACTGTATATCTCTCACCCTGAAACTTGACATAATTACTAGATAAAGATTCTCCAGGGAAAGTTTACCAGCCATGTTGTCAAAGGTCGAAGGCCAATAAGGTCAAGATAAAATGCTAGAATTTAACCTTTTCCTCCATAATAATTATCTAAAAATGGTTCAAGATAGCTTCATGAAAGCGTAAAATACATAAAGTGCCTCACATTGATTCTTGTGGAACGTGCTGGATCGTAAGGTCAGTAAGGCCAAGTTAACCTGCTTGAATTGCACTTTTAATTGTTAAAGTCATATTTCTCCTTATACCACGGAAATGGTTCAAAATAGGCCTTTATTACTTAATTAGATATATCATTTCAGTTCGTTTCATTTAATCAATTAGATATTTAGTTCCAATTATCTTTCACAAACACTGAATATTCGGGGCTTGCAGCCAAACAAGCTTGCTTTCATCTAGGTCCCATCACATTTCTCTTTGTACAACCCCATTTCGATTTCGACCAGTTGTCATTATGATTATCCTACTGTGTCATTTTCATGTATGTATGTATATTTTTTTTTTTTTGTACATAGTTGACAAAAAGAACTCGTCCTATTTTTTTTTCGATGTGATATTGATATATGAGAAGTATAGGATAAATTGAATTGAATTGAATTGAATAATAAATGTGATGCATTACTGCACAATGATTCCGTTGGTAAAATTTTGCCCATGGAGCCATAGGTCGAGTGAAAATCGTTAAGTGTCACTTAATTTTTACAACATTTCTCAAATGACTGGTAGTTCATAATGAAAATTGGTTTTTATATTATAACATGGCGATTATTTGACAATAATGATGAACTGTCGTCTCACTTTGGCAAGCTGTTATAATGTTTACCTCTTATAATTGGGAGAATATGCGATAGAACGGAGGCATCATTAGTCACCAGAGCGACATTTCTAGTAGTATTTCGCCGTCACACACACTCACGCACACATGCACATACTTTCAACTTCCCGTGAGGTATAATGTATTCCTCTGAGGAAAATTGTAAAATAATCTACTAATGCTGCCAAATTTAATAGCATGTACATAACAAAGACAAACGACAACATGACTTCGTCACCATGATTGTATTATGCGTAATTCACTCTCTAACCGGGACTGCCTGGATGTTAAAACACGCTATATACATTGGCAAGATACCTGCACATGAGGCCACGTGCACTGACATTAATTTTACTTCAGTTACAATACAAGGCAGTAAAATTGATAAAAAAAAAAAATCAAATACACACTCCTGTCTTGCATCATCATGAATATAATTCATATATGTATATATAATATATATGTCTATGCATATATATATAATATATTATATAATATATATGTAATATATATAATATAATATATAATATATAATATAAATAATAGATAATAGATAATATATTCATATACGTACACAGACTATGTTTGTTTTGTTTTGTTTTTGTGTTCCTAGTCTGACAGCGAAGTATGAGGCCTATGCTCCAATTTCCATTCTTGGGCGAAAGGTTGGAATTCTCCACCATTTGATGCTATAAGATGTTTCATTTTTGTTACAAAAAGTGGAGTTTGCCTGCATGCAGCCCTTGTTAGTTTTCTGAACTTCAACACTCCATAGTATGCAAGTACAGTTCTCTCTTTGTCGGTTGTTGTTTTGTGAGTTGCAGAGTTTGTTTCAATGGGACCATCGCCACTGACAATGGCAGACTCTCCTCATACGAGAACGCCTTGTTTTCAATGTAAGTGACACACTAACGGTCTCTTTAAACCGTATACTGTTGTGTAAGTAATATGAATGTTGACTTTGTTCTATATAAATTTTCTTTCTGTAATTCTACATGTGGCATCACACACTGTAGTAGTCTTCTCATCCAGTGACGACTGAACTGAAACTTCAAAAATTCATAACTTTTAAGCTGCTTGTCCGATTTCCTATAAACTTTCACTGATGTGTTCTACTAATATTGCTGCATTCACTCAATCGACATGTATATTAAGATGAACTTGTCCTTTAAAATATAATTCACATTTGTAATGACGACAGATGATACAGTGATACATGAGTATATTTAACCAGGTCAATGATATGTTATGTTTAAATAAATTTGAATTTTGGTTCTAAGAATGTGTTGTGACAAAATACATTAATCTTGCCCATGATAACAGACTGCCTTGTTCGAGTTGCACAAATTTGTCAGGACATTTTCAAAACCATACGCATGATATTTTCAATAATAACGATTGTTTTATTGTATTCCGGTTTGTCAGCCCTAACAAATAACAGAACGTTCGTTATTCTACAGATTTGATACTCCGAAAGTAAAATAATGTTTGCTATTTCGACGGCTCATTAATCCGAGAATGAAGTAAGGTTTGTTATTCCGAAGGTGTGTTAGTCCGAAATTAAAATAAGGTAAATTAAAACAAGGTGTATGGTAATATACGTTCAGAATATATTTTGTTGAAAGTGAAAAAAAAAATGAAATGAAAATAAACATCTTTCCCGATGAGAGTAAAATGGAAATTTCATGCATGTGCACTGTCTCACTTATTCTTCGTCTGCATTGGTTTTGTTTTACGCGACATGTGGATATCAGGAACCTTTCACACAACACACATGAGATCGGGAAATCTACGTTCCACGTTCAGACATGTCTACTCAATCTGTGAGAATTCCATCACCACCTTCTGCTTTCTGTTTTGTTGTGTTTTTATTTTTTCGTAATGTCAACTTTAGCATGCACATATCCCTATCAATTACGTGGGGTCATCCCACAAGACCGACACCCCACGAGTCATACAGCCCAGGAGTTCGACATTGAAAAAAGGTCTATGAGTCATACAGCTCACGAGTCATACAGCCCATAAGTTCGACACTACGCAAATAAAGCCCATTAGATCGACACTAGGTAAGAACGGTTACAGTTCGTTATTCCGAAGGTTCGTTATTCCGAAGGTTCGTTAATCCGAAAATGTGATCAGGTTTATTATTCCGAAGGTTCGTTAATCCGAAAATGAAACAAAGCTCGTTATTCCGAAGGTTCGTTACGGACCCTATTTCATTGTCGGATCAACGAATCTTCGGAATAACGAACCCTATTTCATTTTCGGATTAACGAACCTTCGGTATAACGAACCCTATTTCATTTTCGGATAAACGAACCTTCTGAATAACGAACCTTCCGAATAACACCACAAATGTTCCGATTAACGAACCCTTTTTCATTTTCGGATTAACGAACCTTCAGAATAACGAACCTTCGGAATAACGAACCTTTGGAAAAACGAACAGCACCCGGTAAAAACAGCCCACGAGTTCGACAGATACAACACGGAGCTTAATGTGTCGGTCTCGTGAGACTTGTTAGCTAAGTGCCGAACTCATGGGCTGTATGACTCGTGAGCTGTATAACTCATGGGCTGTATGATTCGTGAGCTCTATGACTCGTGGGCTGTATGACTCGAAATGACTCCAAATCGTTTTTCTTCGTGCAAAAGAAGTAATGTGGCAACCATGTCGCATACATTTTCAGCAATGCTTATATTCAACTTCGTTTCAACCTGTTGCCAGTAAACTCATTCTGAATATTAAGAAATAATTTGCATATAATTGGCAAACAAGTTCATAATGAGAGCATTCAAATTAGAAATGTAATATATCAAATAAAATGCAAATTACTTGTACTGTATTTTGAATTGAATGTTGAAACATCCATCATGTAGTTCACATATAATGATGAAAGGAATATGTAAAATGAAGATCACAAAACCAATACGGCGATCATAATGAAAATTGAAAATTATTACTTCCTCCTACCTTATTTCTACCTTCCCCTCTCTCCCATATCCCATTTTCGTTGTTACTATTCCTTTCCTTTCTCTTCTTTCATTTTAAGTATAATATTCCATTAGCCTATTGTATACATTTTCATTTTTTCGGAGGGGTAGGGATAGGGGTAGGGGTAACCCGGTTTGCTACGTTGCACGATAAGTTTATCGTAGTGTCTTTCGTCTTCCTTTTACATGTGAACATTATTATTTGTTCTGCTATGGATCTACTACACACTTGGACTAATAACGAAGGTCTTTCTTTGATCCCATGATCACCGCCGCCACCTTATTTTGTGCATGCATCTTAATGAGAACATTCAGATGTTTGGACAATGACTGATAAAAGAACCATTTCCCTCATTTCGGAGTAATCTGGATGAAGTGCCTTTTCAGACTCAACTGCATTTGGATAAACACCGATGGTAGGGAGCAGCAAACCTGAAAACATGACAATTTTCCTGTCACAAAATTGTTAATTATACTGAAGTGGACACTAAGTCTTATGCACACGCATGTAATGGTACTTATATAGAGATACAAGACATGCATGTCTTACGGTTACTGTCCCTGTCTACTCTGAAACAATGCGCGAAAAATGGGAAAATTTTGATTATAAATCGAAATCAGCCTGCTAAAATATTTGCTTTCTCTTGTAAAGTACGGGCATTTCGCAGATGAAATTGCTTGAGCGATGATTTCCCAATGTACACTGTAACTGCACATGCATTTTTCTTGATTTATGATAATCTTCTGCGCATGTAGTTTTGAGATTTCTCAAAGCGCCGTCTTGGTGTTTATCCAGGCTGCTGCCGGCGGTGGTGATGAGATCAAAAGCAGGAAAGCATGTTCAAAATGTTTTTGTGACACTTTTAACAGAAACTGGCGCACAAATTATTTACGAGCGATGAACGTCAATGTGTAGTAGGTCCATGGTTCGTTACTAATCTAATTACAAAATGGCGACATAATGAATAAACGTAAATATAATTGTGATTATGTATCTAAACTCTACTAGATCAACCTCTGATAATCGTCTATGCTGCCTTCTGAGCGATCGTCCTCAAGTCAACTGTTCATCAACAGTCCAGGCCAATGCACACTACACTTGTGGCAGACTTTTATCCAATCCTCTTCTGAGAACCGCACTTGTCGGCAACTCTGCGGCTTTGTACCTCCGTGTTTTTCGCGGACACGGCAGGGTCCAACAGCGACTTGTCGCTAGTCTTGCGACAGCTGACCTTATGATGGGTATATATGTGTTGATAATAGGTTTCGCAGACTTAATTTTCGGTTCAAATTATTTCTTGAAGGCTCCACAATGGAACAACTCAGGTATTTGCAAGATAGCGAGCTTTTTGGCTTTTCTTTCAAGTGAGGCATCGGTGATAAGCCTCTGTCTCATTACGCTAGATAGATTGATATGTATTGCGTTTCCTCTCGCGGCACGGAGCATTTCTCACCGAGTTTGGAACGTCGTTCTTGCAATTGCTTGGCTCTCTGCATTATTGATTTCCGTCCCCGCACTGGTGAATGAAAGGATGATTCCAGGTTTTTACGGGCGATCTGATATGTGTATCGGTCTTCCTCTTTATGTGCAGTCTGGTAAAAATGATTACTTATTACGCGTAGTTGTCGCCAAAGCCGATAAATGGGAAGCTGAATATGTAGCCAAATTTGTACTGGTAAACAGAGAAAAACGTCCCGCTCAAATCTACTCTATTTTCGTCTTCATCGGAGTCAACTTTGCGGCTTTCATCTTCATTGCAGTCTGTTACATTATCATGTTTGTTAGGGTCAGGCAGTCATCTTTGAGGGCCACTAATAACACCGCCTCTTGGTCACGAGAGATAAAAATGGCGCGCAGAATGTTGATTCTGGATCGGGACTGATTTTGCCTGCAGGATGCCCATTATATGGATGGGGATCCTCAACCAGACAAAGACAGTCGAAATACCAGCATATTTGTGTGCTTGGCTTGTCATATTCATCTTGCCAATAAACTCCTCCCTGAATCCATTTCTGTATACCCTAATGTACAACGCAGGCATTATAAACAGTGTAAGTTCTTTACGTGCCCGTATTTCTAATTGTTTCCGGTAGACTCCAGATTAAAAATGATTTGTAGGCCTATCTCCTTTAAAAGCTATATGACGGAATTGTAATTACAACTGAAGTTGTGCGATCTAGTCAGACAAAGACAAACATGTACAGTGTAATTCTATACACATACTAGAAACCTAGCAAAAACGAATGATGTTAGATACAACCACTGTGCATGGGTTGTGAAATGACAACCTGAAACGCACACTTCCTTGAAGTGAATTTTATAAATTTTACCTTAAAGGAAGAGGCGTTCTCGATTTCCAACTTAAGGGAGTAGGCCTATAAATTTACCAACGAAGAACGGCATGTATTTTCGTTTGAAGGGTTTTTATTTGTTTGTATGTTTGTTAGCTCGTCTGATTCTACAATTACTACTGATAAAAAGGATGCTGACATGGTGTTATAGAAACTGATAAAACTTGAGACAAATTTGGTTTGGTTTGGATATTGGAATTGTGGCTCTTTGAAAGCGAAATGGTAGGTCATGGCAGTGGGAGAGAATTCAACCACAGAATTGAAAACACGCGATGTCGATTGGTTTGGCCCATCAGGGCGGTGAGGTCACCTCCCTGGGCCAATTATTGATCAAAACGTGTACATGTGGAAATTTTCGCGGTGTTGAAAGTTTGAAAGTTTATTTACTCACAACCCAAACTCTGGGTATCGGAGTCCAATGAAAAACATATAGCACATTATAATATCAATAAATGATAATTGCAAATAACTCTGAAAAGTGTACAAAACAACTATAACAAACAAAATAAGAATGAAATGCGATTGATGAAAAGAAAAAAATTTACAGAAATATACAATATATACACGATATATAGTGAAAAAAAAACAAAGAAAGGGAAATATGACGAGAGAGAGAGAGAGGAGAGAGAAAGAAGGGATATATGGAGGTGAAGAGGGAGAGTGAGAAGGACACAAGACTGGTGAATTAACAAAGGATATACGAGTGACTTTTGGTTCAGGAAAAAAAGAAAAAAAAAAGAAACAGAAAAAAAAGAAAACACACGAAGACATATGGAAATGAATTCATACGCTAAGTGAACAAGAAGGAAGGAAATATGGACGAGAAGAAGAAGAATTAGAGAGGGGAAGAAAAAAGGAGGAGAGAATGAAAAGACAAATAAGTTACAAATCAATTGTAAAGAAGGCACAGCCTGTAAAAAAGGCATGTAGTATTTGCAAAAAGGATAAAAAAATACTAATAATCTAAACATGTGTCATTATATAATTACAAAACTTGGATAAATTGGAAAGGACTGTTTTCTTTTGACAATTAAATAATTGATCCATCTTCATAGTGTTGGGGTATTTCCAGTAATATTTTTTTAAGTATTTCTTCGTTGTTCATTAAAGAGTCTACACTGAAAAAGGTAGTGAAATTCATCACCAATTTTCTCTTCATTACAATGGGTACAAAATCTTTCGTTTCTTGGAATCAGATTGTATCTTCCAGAAACAATTGGCAGTTTATGATTAGCGCAACGGAATTTACATAAAATTTTTGCCTGTGAATCATTAAGGTGTCGAAAATACTTCTCAAAATGAAGATCCTGCTTAAAAATTCGATAATTTAAACATTGAGAATTTTTGTCTACATTACTATGCCACTCTTGTTTATAAATATCATTTAATCTGGTCTAACTAAACTTTTGAAGCCAGCTAAAGTGAGATGTGCTGCTTGGCTGTTCCAAATTGCAGTTAGACCTAAGTTGTTAAATATTTCCTTTATCCTAATTACCCATGTCATCGAATTTTCTTGCCTCGCCGATAAAACATATTGAAAATTATACAAAATATGCGCTATCTTTGACATATTACTGTTAACAAGTTTAAACCAAAACATTAACATCCGAAGGGTCACTGTTTTTTGTAATCTATCTTTACCTATTTCTCCGTAAACCATACAATTCGGAGTTCGCTTATGTAATCCAAGAAGTTCCTTACAATATCTACAAAAGAAAGTTTCAATTTGGGCGAGGTCTTCAAAACCCCAAATTTCACTGCCGTAAAGCAAAATAGGCATGATCAAACGTTCAAATAGCTCTAGTTTTACGTCGATTGGAAGGAGGAGAGGTAAAATTTTACTTTTCATAGAATACAACGCTCTTTTGGCTTGGGTTACTTGTTTGTTTATAGCTTTCTTAAAATTATTATTATAATTGAACGTCGTTCCTAAGTAAACATAATCATCGCAGACACAAATTTTGTCATCTCCGAAAAGAAAGGTAGGAGCTGTTCTAACTTTTCCACGGGAAAAAATAACTATCTTAGTCTTAGCAGTATTAACGGTCAGATGCCACAATTGGCAATAATCAAATAAAGCATCAAGAGCTAACTGGAGTTCCTCAGCATTTTCAGCCAACACAATCGTATCATCTGCATATAGTAATGTGAATAAATCAACAAACATATTCACTTCTTCGGTAGAACACGTTTCATTGATACCTGACGAAAGAAAATCCATACCAGGGTATCTCTGAGACAGAAATGACGAAAAATCGTTTAAATACAACGAAAATGATATTGGTGATAAATTCTCACCTTGTTTTACACCTATGTTACTCTTAAAAAAATCTGATTTAGAATTGTTATAAAAAACGCAGGATTTTGACTTTCTATAGATATCCTTAACGACCCGGAGTAATTTACCATTAATTCCATGGTCAAACAATTTCAACCACAGTGAAGATCTATCAACCAAATCGAATGCTTTTTTGTAATCAACAAAAGCTGTATACACCCTTTTCCTTCTCTGTAAATAAAAATCAAGAATAGCATGTAATGAAAATACATGGTCCATAGTTGAATTTCCGCATCTAAAACCAGCTTGTTCCTCTCCTATTGAAATTTTCGCGCACCTCGCGCAACCAGAAACTAGCGCGAAAATAAAAATACGCGAATATTTTGCTTGCCTTGTGTCAGTAGTTGATGTCTCGATTCCGCGGAAGTTAGAACACGTGAAATTTTCTTTAAATGCCGAGCGCGAAAAATCAATAGTGCGAAAATATCCACTTTTACAGTAAAGCGCATGTGCCGTACTTATAGAAGCTTGAAGAGAGAAACAACAATAGGGCTTTTCACGCTTGTAAATTTTTGCTTAGTCCCGTACCAACGGTGGGGCTAGGGGGGGGGGGGGGGGGGGCTAGCCTTAGCTTAGCTTAGAACGAAAAAATAATCCTGGGCTAAGCGACGTAGACGAAGTCCGACCCTCACTGACCAATCAGAAACGAGGTAATCAAGTGCTGCCGGTGCGTGCGTGTACGTGTACAGTACACAGCGTAAGCATGAATATTCATGTAGTTTGGAAAGTCCGGGGCTAAGAAATACGAGCGTAAAAAGGTCAGTTTTCTCCTTAGCCCCGGACAAGAGATAGTACGGGACTAATTGGCGAGTGTAAAAAGCTGAAAAAATTGGTACGGGACTAACGATAGTCCTGGGTCAGAGAAAGTCCGGGGTTAAGAAACACAAGTGTAAAAAGGGCTAATGATTCCTGTATATTGGATCTGGGTTTGATTCCCTATGTAGCAATAAATTCGATTCAGTTAAGAAATTTGTCTCCACTGCCATTGAATACAGAAGCTATAGATGACGATTTGCTACGTTAACATTGGTCAACTTAATCATTCAACAACCGGAATATTTGGAATTGTTTGAGTATGTTTGAATTTGTTTTTAGTATGAGTACGTGTTTTGGGGTCAAATCATATAGTGGTTTGGGATGCATTCCACTTCAAAAGTAATATTGATGCAAGAGTACGCCAATTAAGTTAAATATGAAGTAATGGTAACGGCTAGAATTCAACGCATGCGTGGTTTGATGTCACTGTGCCCTTGGTTTGGGGTAATTTGTATTGAGTGTGCCTGATTTACGGAAAACATATGTTTTATTGTATTTTTTATATTTCATTTGAATACAAAACATTATTTGTTTCCTATACCTGAGAATCCAGTGTACATTGGTTTGACGGTGAAATTTCGGTGTGTGTTTAACTACTGGAATGTTTTTCATGAAATATCGAGAATGCATCGCATTTATGGATGATGAGGGATAATACTAATTTGATTACTTGTTTTGCTAAGAATTTATGTATTTTATTGCATAGTCGGAGCTTAAGAGTGGTGTATAGAATGATCTGGCTCTTATACAATGAGTAAACAATGACCATCATGTGAATGAATTTTAAAGTTAATTAGATCTTGTTCTCATGGAAATTTGAGAATTTCGAAGCGGTTTTGTTGCACCACACGAACTTGAGTGACTGAACGAAAATGCGTAATACATGTGCTAAATTTTGTTTGATTTAAGTAGCTAGGCTGATACTACATACATCGAATTTCACCAATGTGGAAACCAAACCCATTGTAAATTGTGAATGACGAATACAATTCTGTACTGGTGCGAAATGTATTATACACTTGTACTGCAGTATGATTATTGTTTATCATTTTTATCATTTATTGTGCATTTCCTGGATTTCACTGTATCACATGATTCATTAGATGACATCTACTTTGTATTGTATTTTTGTTTGTTTAATGTATGTTCCCTTAAAGGGGAAATCCAGTCCAAATATTAGCTTTATAGTCTGATAAAAAAGAGTAAAATCTTACGAGTTCAACGGTAAAAATGTGACTGAAATCGGATGAAAAATTAAAAAAGTGATGACATTTTGAAGTTTTGCTAAATTCCGCAAAACAGTTCTTGTACAGTGGATATGAATATGCAAATGAGTGAGCTAACCATGCCATAATCTCACAATTTTCCATTGATCGTGCGCGTACAGAAAAAAAAAAAGACGAAAATTCAATGTTCCTGTCATTGAAGTCTGAAACATGATGTTATTCCTGGTTGAATAACTTCAGAATAGTGATCAGTTAGATACCAGGATTTGAGCCTCGGTCAGGATTGCGTTTGAATGAAAAACTGGAAATTTCAAAATTTTATGTACAAACTCTACATGGCAAGTTGTGAGGGGATGACATGCTCTGCTCACTTTGCCATTTGCATTTTCATATTGACCGTTCAAGACCTGTTTTCCTGAAAAATCACCATAACTTCAAAATGGTCATAACTTCCTTATTTGTCACCCGATTTCGATCAAAATTTTACCGTTGAACTCGTAATATTTTACTCTTTCTTACCAGACTAACATATATTTGGACTGGATTTTTCCCTTTAAACGTTTATTGCACTGTGTGGATCCCGTCACCGAATCACTTAATTTTCTGTTCCGTAAAGAATCCAACTTTTTAGTACGATCGTCTCTAACTTTGCTGCAATACACGAGTTTAATCTTCCTTCTTCTTTCCTCCCATTTCTGTTTTATTCTCCTCCGTATAGATTCCATCTCTCTCTTTATTAACTTTTTCTAATATCCTTTCATTCAGTATTGATTGTTAAACGTTGTATTGCCCTACCCTACCCTACCCTACCCTACCCTAGGGTATTAACACCTCACTGTTAATATCACCGTGAAAATTCATTCGCACTGTCATCCCTGACGAAGGGGGAGGACCCCCGAAAATTCGGATTTTTAATTAAAATCAAGATTGGCATTTAATGCATTCCTCTGTTGTGACATTATCATTGCTATTTCTAGTACTGCCAATACGCGGAGCAACTACAATATATATATATATAGGTCCTACATTATAAAATCACCATATAATTATATACAGTGTATCATATATACGATGACTATACGAGTATGCGTATACACAAATCATGAATTTGGCCTATGTATATTTTCCCCATCAGGTCAATCACTCCTCGTTCAAAATGGTACGAAATGATTCCCACGAAATACTGTACTCCTTACGCCATTTTGAGATGAGCAAATGAGCAGAATGGATTATACATAACATACGAAGCATTACACTCGACACCCATGCACTATCATACAGCATCCTCAATCAATGTTCAGTATATAATAATATGTCGTACAAAAATACACTGTATTGTTCCACTGAGACTCTTACCTAAAACAGCATCAAGTACTGTTAAAGGACACCAAAACCAAGACATTGCCAAAGAGAAATGTGTATTGAGTGAAAGCAGCAACATTAGTAGAACACATCAGTGAAAGTTTGAGGAAAATCGGACGATCGATGCAAAAGTTATGAATTTTTAAAGTTTTGGTGTTGAAACCACTGGATGAGGAGACTATTAGAGGTTATGACGTCATGTGTGTACAACAATAATAAAGAAAATATAGAGGGAATTCCACAAAAACTCATTTTTCATGAAAATTACACATTCCATCAACATGATACTGACATAATATGCTAAGGGTAGTAATTATTCTCCCTGCTTTCTGAAAGCGGTTAGTCAAGTGCTCTTTCATTATGCTAGAAAAATGAATTTTTGTGGGATTCCCTTTATATTTTCTTTATAATGTTGTCCACGCATGATGTCATAACCTCTAGTAGTCTCCTCATCCAGCGGATCCAACACCAAAACTTTAAAATTTCATAACTTTTGCATTGATAGTCCGATTTTCCTCAAACTTTCACTGATGTGTTCTACTAATGTTGCTGCTTTCACTCAGTCCACATTTCTCTTTGGGTTTTGGTTTCCTTATAAGGACAGATACCATTGTTCATAGGCATCTATCTGCCAACACAAAGCCACAACACAGACAAAAAAAAAAAAAAATCATCAGGTTCACAAACACATCAGATTCCTTGCACTCATTTATTTTGTTTGTCTCATTTTGTGTTCATGACAATATATCTTTCGAGAAGTCACATTAATGCAATAATATGAAAAGTTTGATACAGGTCATTTACTAAGGCATATAAAAGAGAATAAAGATAAAACTGACTTCTAAGTTTTATGTCCCCATTTCACTGTCTTGACATTATCAAACAAACAAACAAAAACCAATATGGGCATTCATGAAAATTACCATATGCATGTGGTATGTGAGAAATGTGGACCCTCATAATCCAGTATACTTCTGACACATAAATATTCATACCACCTGGTCAACAAACACCCTAAACAATGAGTTCACGGCCATAACTGAAGTAACATTCACCTCATCACACTGATACACAAAATAACACTCAACGTACAAACTAAGATTCATCCGAACACAATGCACACCGCACTGCACCGTACGTCCTTCGCACAATATTACTTCCCACTCAGTGAGTGGCAAGATTTTCTTTATGTATCTCTTTACCTGGGGCCATCTTCCTCGTCAAGCTTAGCTTATGATGATGGTCCCCTGCATTTCATTTTTATCATTTCCTATTGCTTCCTTTCATATATGATATTCGTTCTTGAAAAAAAAAGAAAGAAAATGTATGTAAGATCCAAACGTTACGAATATTAGCTGTGTAAATGACTATGTAAGTATTTTGTTGATTTGTTGATTTGTATTGATTTTGAAATGCAGAAATAAAAACTGAACTGAACTGAACTGAACTGAACTGTAATGCTGATCTTTAATTTTGGACATTGTGTGTGTGTGTGTGTGTGAGCATACATGTGTCTGTGAATCTTTAGCTTTTATGAACTTGTTTCACACTCAGAACAACAGAATGGCACTGCATTTAAAATCACCGACAAATGTCACCTTCCTACCTGGAAAAACCGGCAAGTTTCCAAGTTCAGGACAAAATCACGGTGGGACAAGAATCGGTCCAAAAATCAAATACACGCCTGCATGAAACCACCCTACTTTCAGATTTTTTTTTTTTTTTTTTGATATTCATTTTCGAATTTCCTTCTCTCAAAGAAAACAGACAATTCTTTGGAGGTAAATACTACACTAGTTTTAGAAGAATAGCTTAGCTCTTTTCCTTTATATCTGCTGGAAATCATGTAAAATGTCCATTCTGTAATGACTAAACTTTGTATTAAATAAAGTTATTTGCACATCTTAAATTTTTTGACCAAAAGTCTATCAATAAATTTGAAACATAACTCCTCGTCAAAATGTCAGTTGGCCCAGTAGAGCTAGACTCCATTCAATAGACAGACAGACAGACATACAGACAAACAGAGACAGTGCATACATGCTTCTATGGCGACCCTTCCCTATTCATACTTGAAACCATAATTTGATGCATGGAGGGTTGCCCGTCAAACCAGGATTGCATGTTCATGTGAAATAAATGTCTTGCAAAAGGATCGTCTCTTGAAGGGGAAAATCCAGTCCAAATATAAGTTAGTCTGATAAGAGTAAAATTTTACAAGTTCAACGGCATAAATTTGATCAAAATTGGATGAAAAATAAGGAATTTATGACATTTTGAAGGTTCACTATTTTTGGGGGGAAACAGTTCTTGAACAGTCAATATAAATATGCAAATGTCAAAGTGAGCATGTCATTCCCTCACAACTTACCATATATTTTGAACATAAAATTTTGAAATTTCCAGTCTTTCATTCAAATGCAATAATGCCCGAGGCTAAAATCCTTGTATATCTAACTGATAACTATTCTGAAGTTATTCAACCAGGAATAACGTCATGTTTCAGACGTCAATGACAGACACAATGAATTTTTGTCATTTTTTTTTTTTGTGTGTACACGATCAATGGAAAATTGTGAGGGTATGACATGGTTGGCTCACTCATTTGCATATTCATATCCACTGTACAAGAACTGTTTTGCAGAAATTAGCAAAACTTCAAAATTTATAACTCTCTTATTTTTTCATCCGATTTCAGTCTAATTTATACCGTTGAATTCATAAGATTTGTCTCTTTTTTATCAGACTAACATATAATTGGACTGGATTTCCTCCCCCAATTATTTCTAAGAACTTTGCAGCTCCTGTAGATCTTAGACATTGCCTACCCACTTTCTCGACACTGTCTCTTCTCCCCTCATATATCAATTACCTATGACCTCTCAGCTAACATACATAGCATTGGGTTTCAATCCAGCCTTATATTGCATCAAAAATGCTACATTCTAACGTGTTTGATACATCCTAATCATGTAAGAACAAAACGGATCTGTTGTGCAGTATTCGTAGCTCGAGTATTAAGTAATGAGGGTGACAGACGTGTTGAATTACAGTTCGTGATTGCAGGCCTGTTCATACTCACACCTTCAGTGCACAAACTTCTGTACACAAGACTGACATCAAGAAAAAAATGTGCCTCAAAGAACAAGCGAGACTGAATGAGACCAGCAATTAGAACACAAACATAAGATCAATTAAAACTGGAATACATGTATATCATAATGACAAAAAACATTCGGAGTTACAGTCGACGACTGAGAGTATACTTGGTACAGTCTGGAGATTGCTGAAAAGATACATGCCATGACATGCCAGAGCCGCATTGATTGTTTCAAGGAACTTCTCCATGAATGTCAATAATATTACTTTTTGTGCAGGGATATTTAAAAGGTCTGCCCAGGGTATATCAAGAAATCATGCAGGAACTGAGTTAATGTGTCTATTAAACAAAAACAAAAATCCATAATACATTTTATTTCCAAGAAAACGTACACTTAAAACATAATGATCACGCAACAAAAAGGACACTGTATGATGGTACTTGTGGTACAGTAACAAGTTTCTCACTATTACAGTATGTTTTGTGTGATTAGTAACTGTTGCTTGTGTTCGTAATGTGCAACTGGAACTCTTTGTATTTCCTCTTTTTTTTCCACAGAACCAATTTTCCTGGAAGTGCACGTGCACACACACACACACACACACACACACACACACACATAACAAAACACCCTCATACCAAATTTCATGGTAACATCACAAAAGGAAGAATGGAAGCTGTCTCATACGGATTAGCGAGTTTGCTTATATCAACAACAAAAAAAGAAAAAAAGAAAAATATGGGATACAACATATTTCATAGGCCTTTTTGTGCACATTATGTTTTTTCGCTTGTGCAAAGGTACCGAGTACCGGTACCGGTACTGATCCTTCAGCCCAAGATTTGTTTGCAATCTCCAAATAAGCAATAGTAGGGGTAGACTCCAAAAAAAGAATTCTTGATAGACTTGCATGGAAAGCTTCAAGGCTTGACATTACCTGTACAGTGGAATCAGTCATAAATAAATCACAATGTGCCAAGACCAATGGCTAGAGACGAAGACTTTATTCCAAGAACAGTAAGAGTGGTACAATTTTGGTACACTTTTATATGTACTTTGACATGTGCCTGTGAAAACTGTCATAGCCCTCGCTCTATCGAAGGTGAGTAGAATCAAAAGTGCCACGCCAATGGTCATTAACTACGAGTTCCGTCATTCTCATGCCGCGGAAAGTTGAATGCATGCGTGCCACAAGTTGAATGTCATGTCGTGTACTGTATGCATGTAGATATGCCACGTGTAATGGCCTCGTAAAAGCGAGCCAAAACGTCATTGAGTGTAGTTGAGGATGTACGTACATGTACAGTGTGAATTGGGCAATATCCTATCACAGGCTCATAGGCTAGTTGAAGTAGGAATCAGCTAGTGATATAGTGTATACTGTAACAAAAGAAAAATAGAGAAAATATAATAAGCATACTACGATCACGCATGATACACTGCACATTGCACTGGTCATGACGATACCGTTTTAACATAATACCGCAAACTGGATACAAATACCTTTCTGTAAAATGATATCACACAAGGTACTTTTCTGACGACAACAATATGTCCTGAGCTTGTGAGCAACAATTTGCTCATACCCCCATTCCACAGAGATTTGTTCTCATTAGTCACTCATTGGAGGCAAAGATTGTCGCTTCCGGCCACCCACTGAAGTGTATCGGATCGCAGTCTGATGAATCCGACTTGGTTGGTCGACAATCAGGAGAGTGTCAGACGTGTCGCACGTGATCCTCATTGGATGATCCTGCCTCATCGGATCACCGCCCGACACATCTGACACTGAACCGATAGTCGAACAACACAAGTTGGATTCATTTAACTGCGATCCAATACGCTTCTGTTGGTAGCCGGAAGCGATAAACTTTGCTTCCGATGGGTAACCGATGCGAGAAAATCTCTGTGGAATGGAGGTATATGTATAAGAGAATTAGAACATTGCATGAGGACACACTTTTCCTCACAGTATACCAGGTAATTGATTTTGGCAGGAAGCACCAGGGGTTAAAAGACCTGTTTAACTCTTTATGTGCCATGGTGTAACCCCCCCCCCCCCCCCCCCATCCAGCCATTCATTCTTATGTGAAGCTGCCATGACATCATCCTCGTTCATTGTCATTTGTAGTCAACTTTGAAAACATTTCCATTATCTATAGATTATTCCATTATCGATAGATTTCCAATCTATAGATTTTCAAACGCTGAAAGTCTGAAAATCATCTGGAAGTCTCCTCTAAAGGAAAGCTTCATTCAAACTCCATGCCGACTTTGATAAATACAGACAACTAATAAACAAACAAAACACTGTTTCCATACAAATGGATGACAAGGAAGGACTATGGAATTAGATACAGCCTGTAATGACGTCTTTAGCAAACAGTGGTATCACCCATAATCAAGATATGTGCAAAGGATACCATCATTACATCATGAATCTTCCAGTGACCAGCACATGCACACTGAGAATTATCAACTTTCTTGTTTAAAGGACAATTTTTCAGTGCAGTTGGAAGTTAGTCTGAAAAGAAGGACATAGCACAACAATGAAAATTTGATCAAAATCGGATTTTAAGAAAAGGAGAGTATGACATTTTAAAGTTCTGCTGATTTTTCAGGAAACAGTCAATATGAATATGCAAATAGTGATGTCATACCTCAAAACTTGCCATATAGTTTCGTCGGGTGAGAACAGGGCGTTAAGTTGCCACTAAAGCCATAGTGTTCGAGGTACTTTTAATGCCCTTCTCATTCCCACCCAACAGTTTGTACATAAAATTGTGAAATTCCCCTTTTTTTTTATCCAAATGCAATTAAGCTCAAGTCTCAAATCCTGATACATCTAACTGATCATTATTCTGAATTTATTCAACCAAGAATGACATGCTTTACACTTCAATAACAGAAATATTGAATTTTCATCATTATCTTTGTGTACACAATCAATGGCAAATTGTGAGGTGATGAGAGCACCAGCTCACTTATTTGCATATTCATATTGACTGAATGAGCTATACTCGGCAGAAATTAGCGCAATTTCACAATTTCATGACTTCCCTAATTTTTATCTGATTTTGATCAAATTTGCATAGTTGTACTCAGAAGATTTTACTCTGTCTTGTCAGACTAAAATTATATCTAGACTGGAATTCCTCTCGAAACAAGCCTGAGAATCATGCCCTTTGCATCAAAGTACTGTATAGTTGGGATAACTTTTATAATGATGGTATTCAAACGAAACATGTATGCATTTTCGTCAAGGTAATTTTCATCAAATGTATATTATGTTTATGCTTCACTGACCCATGATGTACAAATCTATCTCGATGTTTCTGTATTTTGATTGTGCATACAGAGCTCTCAAGAAAAGAAGGGCCTGTACATGCAGGTCTTGACAAGACTACACTGGTGAAATAAATCTTGCAAACTTTAAAAAACAATAACAACAGCAGTGGTGTTGGCTGAAATATTGACCCCAAATATATCATTGTCACCATATCCCACATGAACAGAGCATGAGATCTGTTAAGTGAGGTTATTCTCACTCCTCTCAACTCAAACTTGTGAGGAATTTGGTGTCGTTATACTACATCTGTATTTTTGTCCAGATATGAGCGTTTGAGAGACTCAAGGGGTAAACATTCTAGAAATATTTCCTTTTGTCAAATTTCACTGCAATTTACATTGCTGTTTGTTTGATTTGATTATCTAAATCAGTTTTTCCCTCTTTTCTCTCACTAAGTAAAATAAGTCATTTCGGGTATAAAAGTTCCTTTGAAAGAAGTCCAAATGACAAATATAATGACCTATTATCTGAGGTATTTTTCTTTACTTCACGCCGTATAAAAACAATTGTCTAAAACCTCATCGGTTCACATAGGCATTACATGTTATTTTTTTAAAATCATTAATTGTACTGATATGCTTTTTCGTTTCTTTTGCTTCAATGTTTGTTGTACAAACATAGTTCATCACGGTAACAGTATCAGCTGGTCTTAAATACAGTAAACATCAGTATGTAAAATTCCTTGAGGACACTTACCCGTGCCTTGTAGCACACCCACCACACACTCACACACATACATACAGAGCATTAAATACACACGGTGAAAACTGTAAATCACAATATGTTCATCTCAGTTGTCTTGCTAGAAGACTGACGAGTGTCCATCCAGTTGGCATGGTAACAATGACAACAAATGATGGTTGGCGACCAGTTGACAAGTGTACCCTGAGTCAGAACGACAGGATGATACCGTATATGCCGAATATTTTGCAAGGTTTTTTATTTTCACGAATTTCACGAGTCAGCTGCGATTCGCGAAGACTCCCGAAAATATTGACTCTGATCCCGACATGCATGTCATGTACGCGTATACATTTCTCCGTTCAGTGCAGGACTCCACGATCGCGAATTTAACCTCTTGCGAAATGGTTGGGAAGTCTCGATTCACGAAAATTTAGACTTGCTAAATATAAGGCGTATACAGTAAATATCACCGACACTGCTGCATGTAATCACGTATTGAAAGACTCCACAGAGTGCCCACGTTGGGAGCTGCAGAAGATGATCACACGCTTTACATGATACGCCGATGTTGATGTTCAGTGCAGGTGATCGATGGGAGGGTCTCTTATAAAAAATAAATTGTTCACGCATGTCTAGACTTCCATTTTGTGCAGAACACCTATATGTTAGACTTTTCACCGAGTGAAGCGCATGTAGCAGAGCAAAGTCCATCTGCTTCAGCGCTGGCATATATCAGGGGCTTCACTTGATGTCCATGAATCGTATATCGCTGAGAAGAAGATATCGTCTAGGCAACGGCCTCGGGGCCGGTGAAAGCACGGTGAAAGTCTTCCGCTCCATGTCGACGTTGGTGCTGCGAATCGAGACAATAAAGGGAAATTAGAGCAGCAGGCAATGTATGACATTGGTAGAGGTCACATGTTTCAAGGTCACACGATTACAAAATGGCAGATGAATAATGGAAAGTGAAAACAGCATCCTAGAGTCTCGCATGTGGGAAATGAATGATAGAATACATCGTCAGCATTAGTGTAACACCTTGTTTCTAAACTGGTAGGCCATGAAGCTCTCTTGGGTGGGCCTGATTGTCGGCCAAAAAATGAAGGAAACCAAAGCCCAAAGAGAAATGTGGATTGAGTGAAAGCAGCAAAATTAGTAGAACACATCAGTGAAAGTTTGAAGGAAATCAGACAATCGATGCAAAAGTTATGAATTTTTACAGTTTTTGTGTTGGAACCACTGGATGAGGAGACTATTAGAGGTTATGATGTCATGTGAAGACAACAATATAAAGAAAATATAAAGGAAATCCACAAAAATTCATTCTTCATGAAAATTACACATTCCATCAACTTGATACTGACATATGTTAAGGGTAGCAATTATTCCCCCTGCTTTCTGAAACCAGTTAGTCAAGTGCTCTTTCATTATGCTGGAAAAGTGAATTTTTTAAAGGGAATCACACAAAAATTCATTTTTCTAGCATAATGAAAGAGCACTTGACTAACCGCTTTCAGAAAGCAGGGGGAATAATTGCTACCCTTAACTTAACATATGTCAGTATCATGTTGATGGAATGTGTAATTTTCATGAAAAATGAGTTTTTGTGGAATTCCCTTTATATCTTCTTTATATTGTTGTACACACATGACATCATAACCTCTAACAGTCTCCTCATTCAGTGGTTTCAACACCAAAACTTTAGAAATTCATAACTTTTGCATCAATTGTCCGATGTTCCTCAAAGTTTCACTGATGTGTTCTACTTATGTTGCTGCTTTCACTCAATCCACATTTCTCTTTGGGTTTGGGTTTCCTTTAAATAAAAAAAAAAATGCTTGTATTCTTTCTTACTGGGCCCCGAAAAAAACAATAGGAGCCAAAGTGGGCCTTGGGTCCAAAAAAAAAATTAAAAATTAAAAAAAAGGTTGAGAAGCGTTGGTATAACACATGGCATAGAAAACATGCAACATACAATGCTGCACCAGCACTGCTCAACTTAAAGGTGAATCAAGCAAATGTGACCTATATCAAGTTTTGTGGGTTGCTTCCTCCCCCCCCCCCCCCAATCTATTCTCTTGTCATGAGGACTTGAACCGAGAATAGCAATCTACAAAAAAAAAAAAAAAAAAAAAAAAAGGGGGGGGGGGGGCACAATACTCACATAGCAATGAAGCCTGCCACGTTGGTTGTGATCAGGTCATCTTCTTTGCTCTGGGCAAGACTGACGCTCAGAAGGTGGTGAACTATTTCTGGACCTGTATGAAATTAAAAATGATAATGAAATAGAGCAATGAAATTAAGCAAATTTCATATTTCAGAAAATCACATGAACGAATAAATCGTCGGCCTCATGCCAAAAGGGCCTTAACACCATAGACTTTGTACACTGTTAGGGCCCTTCTGGCATGAGGCCGACGAAATAAAAATATACAAGTGAAAAAATAATTAAATTGAATAAATGTGTACATCTAATAGGGCCCAACTCTAACACTTTTTCTCTGGAACCCAGTTAGGGTCACTTTTACAAGACATTTAAATTTGAAATTCTGGTGACCCTGAAATACAAGGAAATGTAACGATCCATTTTGATTCTTATGTGCCTAATCGGGCCACCAAAAGATAGTGTTTTTGGAAGTTTGGTGGCCTGACGTCAATTTTTAATGGCCCCGGCCCTTGCTGATGTCGAGCCTTGCATATGATACATACATGATAAGTTGTCAGATGAATGAAGAAATTAATAAGGACATAAACATAAATTGATTATTCACTTACTTATTCAATCAATCTATCAATCAATCAATGGGTAAGAATAACTACAAATACATACATAAAATACATAATGGGAGGTTGGCAACAAGACTTTGTTAAATTGAGAAAACATTCACAAATAAATTAACATTTACACAGAGTTTAGCATCTCTTGGGATGAAATACAAGATCTACCTCCCCTTCAAAAGTTACCACAGCCATTTTAACAACTCAACCCTCCTACCACACACAATGTAATGATGCCAGGACAGTAATTTCCACAGTAAAAAAAGTTGTCGATGTGTGTGGATTCCGTAATATCCTTAGTAGGCTAATATCACCCTTATCAATCATTAGGTAAATTTATGTATTTCTTCTTCATGTATGCTGTAAACACATCAGAAAATGCATTCATGGCAGCAAAATCCTCTATTGTGTAAATTGCAACACATGGAAGATTAGGTATATAAACATAAATATGTGTACACTATAGGGAGAGACAAACAGACAGACAGACACACACACACACACAGATGGACAAATGATTCTGTGCAGAAATGTAATACAGGCACAAAGCTCTACCAGATAAAACAAACTTAAGTCCATGAATCGCAAACTATAACCCACAGGCAGAGAAGCATTTTTGCAACATACGCGTGGGTGAGGAGATATTGGGGTTGTCAAACAAACATGTCACTCATGTTAATAATTGAACCCGATTTCAAAATAAGACACCACCTTCGACTGACTGGGTTGTGTTTCAGGATGTATAAGTGTCTTTACTGAGCTACTGGTGTATCTTTACAAAGAAAACATAATAATAATTGAATGCCGCACTGGTAAACTGTTCATAAAGATGAACAGACTTAACACTGATACATTGAATTCGACAGAACACCTGCAGAAACAACAACTACCACTTTCCACAGCCACAGATATCACAACAAATTTGACTTGATAAAGCTACTCTAGGCAGCCAATCAGCCCCACCCATGGCCCTTGCTCCTGGTCAGCGTGCTAAACATGCAGCAAGAACACTGGCCACTGGGACCCATCCAAGAACTGACCTGGAGTGACCGGCACCAGCTTGGTCTGGTTGTCTTCGGGGGTCATCCCAAGAGGTAGACATGAATTGGGGACAGGGGGAGCTACAGTAGGTGTGGAAGATGTAGAGAAAGACATTTGGGGAAAGAGAGATTTAAGACATCACCTTCATTACTTACATACATAAAACATTTTTGTACAATTGTATCTCTCTCTCCATAAAACTTGCATGACACTATACATGAAACTATTCTACACGAAACACATGACATCTTCATAACTAGCCTATACAGTGTTATTTCCCTACAGCCCAAGGCTGAGGTGAAATATATATAGAATAGGACATATGCCAACGCCTTTCTTTTACGGATACAGTCAAGACTGTTGGATGACAGAGTATATCATATGATTTGTTCTTGTAAATAAAGTGGCAATGTTAAAGGGATCGTATAGTTTTGGTTGAGACCTAATTTCAGGTTTCTAACATTTTTTGGTGAGATGATGAGAAACGTGTTAGGAAATATGAAAGAGCGTGTAATTTCACAAGGAATTCAACGTTTATTTGATGAAAATTGGTTTTGAAATGGCTGAGATATCCAAAACAGAGCGATTCTAATAAAGTGTGGGACCCACCTTTTATTACGATCGTGCTGTCTTACTTTGTTTTTGGATGTTTCAGTCATTCCAAATCTGATTTTCATCAAATAAACTCTGAATTCCTCTTAAAATGGTATGCTCTGTACTATTTCATAAGTGTTTTCTTGGTATCTCGCAAATAGTTGAAAGCCCAATTCTCATCTCCATCAATATTGTACCATCCCTTTAAGTACTACCAGCATTGACACGACACAACAGAATATATACTCGACATATGCCAGAGAAACTAAACTGTTTTCTGTTTTTCGACAGAGGCTGTACTTTAGGTTCTACGTGATGTAAGTATAAGTAGCCACAAGGTGGTTGTATCATCAACCAGAATCAACAGATGCCAACTCTTTCTTTTTTTCCTCCAAAGAATGAAAATCAAAAAATTTTTGTTGCATGGCTCAAAAATCAATTAATTTTCTTTGAAGAGCTGAGTTATTCACATAATCCCCACGACATCATCTCTGTTACTTGCTCAAGTTCGGCTGACTTGATATGCTCAGCACAGTTACAATGCAGCACTAACAATTTGGCAAAGGGGAGAGGGGGAACATATTTGCTGCATATTTGACTATACACATAAATGATGATAAGAACAACTCAATAACTGTTCAATGTACAAACCAAATGAAGTGCTGTGAGGCAATAATATTGCTGCCTTGTCTAATGTGTCTCTTTGACTGTGACTAAAAGCAATGTTTAAACAACAAAAAAGTGAAAGCTTAAATTTTCGTAACTGTTAATTTTTGGTCCTGTTTTCATGAAATATCTGCTGATTGCTACAACTGTTCTATTCTTATTCAAGTCAGGTAGAACGCAGAGTGGAAGTCTCATTCTAACTGAATTGCTTTCTTGCATGAAAAGTGTGAACGCATCTGCATAATGACAGAAATAGTCTATATTTGAGAACAATTCAACAACTTTCTCGTACGTACCACCGACTTTGTAGATTTCTACGTCTGAGAACTTCACCTCAAAGGAATGTGGGTAGAGACAGCCACCGAAGCCGTAGAAATACTCCCGCACCTTCTCGTCACGAGTGAAACGCCTGAAATTCTGCGATCGCTCTACCACCTTGAAGTGGTATCCAAGTAAGAGAGGAAACACGGATGGGAAACAGAAACTTTAAAAACAGAAATCATAAACCTCTGTAAAGTTCTTCACATGCATGAACTGATCAATGAAAATCACAAAGAATATAATGACTATAGCATAGAAATTAAATATGGCAATGAAAATTTAACGGTAAATCTGGGCAAGTCTTAGCAAAAGTAGACATGCCAGCCCTGTAATGACTGCTGAACTGAAGGAAAACAAACCAATGAAACATGTGATCAAGAACGTCAGCTGAGAAAAAAGCCGAGTCGAGACAGACAGGGGTCTGCCGTTGCAACAGCCAGAATGACATAAACAACATATTTCAGCTGAAGTTTAGTGACTTTTTAACACATTCCTCAAATGCCTCGCATTTGGCCTCGCTCTGGAGGTGGTCTCGACTCGGCCGCGGCTCGGCATTTTCTCAGTGTAAACGCAAACTGGGCCAAATGTGCGGCCAATTTTAGTCTGGCTTCCAAACCCTCTGCCTGTACCTTTCGCTATTCAGGATATTAACCCCCTCAACGTCGAAAACTAGTATAGTTTAAGGTGGTTTTGTCCTGCAAAGGATTTTTTCCTTCAGCAAAGGCCTTTGCCCGAATGGCCACCACGGAATTCAGTTGGCAAAGGGTCTGAAAACCAGACAATACCAAATTGCATTTGTTTACAAGCAGAGCGCCACTACGACAAAATATTAAAAGGTTTCAATCAAAAGCGCGGCCGAGCCCTGCAGTGTAAACGGACAAAATTGCGAGGCTCGGCCCAGCCCCGCACTGTAAACGGGGTCTATGTCTCATTCATTGTTTGCATCAACTCTCACCCCTATTTCCAAAGAAAAAGATGAATACTTACCCCTCCAGATTTGGGTTGTAGAACTATTTTGACAAAGGATGGAATGTCTCGCACGAGCTCATTGTACAGTCGCTCTTGGTCTAACACAATGATGACATCCACTACGGACAAAACAAATAAACAAACAAAATCGAAGTCAACTCGCATACATTACATAATCACTATGCCACTGCCGATCAAAGCATCTTGATATATTCACTTTTGTAGAATGAAAATGGCATAAATTAACTATGTAAACAAACCTCCAAAGAATGTTTCTTGCTGTCATGAGTGGATTGACAGATGCTCTATTCCACTAAAGACAACTTTGGATGGAATTTGCGAATGAGTTGTGATAAATGGTTTGGTTATTGTTATAAATCAAATGACTATTGTTTGTGACTGCCCAAGTTGAAACTCATTTGTATTTTGAGGCAATTTGGACGTTAATTGATACGTGCTCTAGTGCTCTGGCTATTGAGTGATTTGATAATTTAAATATTTGGAGGGTTTCCAGAAGGGTAAGGGCCCACTGCATGAGGCAGATACAGGAAGGCGTCATCGACCGTCGACCAGCTCCGAGACAAGTGAGACTGTTGACCTGCGCCCCGGAACATGCCGTCAAACCCCCGTTTGAGGTGAGACCCCATCGCCAAACGAAGCTGATGGGGTGCCATACCCCCCCCCCCCCTAACGATTCCTCGTTTGAGAAGTGGGAGTAGATGTATTCACCCACTGCAAATAAACTTTCTACTCAGGCGTGGCAAACCTGGAGGCCAAGCCAGGGTTTAATGACTACAACAGCTGTCATATTACGTAAGAGCATGATAAGGATATCTGCCTGTGGCAGACCATTCAAAGTGCACTCAATTTTCTCTATTCTTTCTAAAGTTTTAGATTTTATATTCTATTGAGAAATTCTATAGTCATCCGTTTTGAATTTCGAACGAAAACATTTGACCCATAAATAACGAAAATACAGGAATAAGAAGGAGAGCATTGTAGAAGTTTGTCGACACACACACGCACCATGGAGCTACATAGCCCATGCCAAAACCAAAACAATCTCCTCCTCTCGCGGGTGGCGGTGACTGATACTGATGCTTAGATTAGGCCAGGGTCAAAAAACAGGTGTTTTATATCTTTGGTTTTTAAGTCCTTGATTGCCAAGATATACACTGGCATTGTCTACAGGGGTGAAGCTTCTTCAAACGAGAGATTTGCCTCATGGTATTCCTGGATGTTGAGGAGACATCGCGAAGACGTTCCGTCGAGGGAGCGACCACGCGAATGGGACTCGCGACGACTCGCTGCGACAGACCATGCGACCGTACTAGCGCCAGTGTAACGGGGCACCGTCATCATCATACATCGTCATTGTCATATGTCATCATCACACATGTACATCCATCGACTGCTACGAGGTGGAAGCATTCCATTTGAAGTTAAACGTTTCACGCTAAGAACCAGAGAGCCACTGAGCCAATGAGAATTTATGTTTATTTTTTTTTAACCACCTGTAAGACACTATACTTGCTTCGGCTGCTGATTGGCTTTTGACCCAAGTTCAGGGCCAACTTCTCAGGAAAATTATAAATTCCATAATCGTACAGCCATCTCATGACAATTTCTTGACAGTGTGACACCACTTGAAAGCATGGAACAATCTGTGGGAGCACTGAACAACAACATCAAATCAGACTGCTTGAAGCCAACTACCTTACCTTCGAATGCCTGGGCAGCGTATTTGATACACTGGTAGCCGTCACCCTTGACCCAGCCACACGTGTTAATGACACACCCACTCTGGGCGACTGAAAGAGGGAGCAGACATTACAATAGGACAGACAGCATTAAGGAAGGCAGATTGACTTTTTTCAAATGTACAAGGAAAGGGTTTAAAAGTGAAATGACAGACACCAACTGGATTTAAAAATAATCGCATGATATGAATATTGCACAACGCATCTTATAGCCCATGGGCACAACATCAATAAAATAAGTACTTACACTGTGGATATACCAACTACTACAGGAGCTAAAAAGCAATGCATGCTTTCAAGATTCTCTGCATCTTTTAGGCATACACTGATAGCAACTTATCTAGTGAAACTTTAGTTTTCTTTACCAGAGTGCTACATAACCATCACTGAAAACAGAACATAAAATCATTTTTTCAGACACTTCCCCTTTCTCTCACTTTGTGCAGAAAATATCATTGCTTTACAAATTTGACAATTGGCAAGTGCACTTAGTAGAATGACAATGTAAAGAGGATTTTTATTTTGTTCTGGATGCGGAGATGATCTGCAGGTATTGCCGAGTTGGGCCATCCCGCCATGTCTTCCATTGTTGCATACTGTTTCCTACACAACTATTGTGTTGAGAAGGAAATTGAATATTAAAGTGCATATTTACAGACATTCTAGGATCACTGTTGGTTGGCTTTGATATCATTTTTCTCTTTCCCGACATGGCTATACAGGGCCCCATTTCATAAAAAGTTGATATGATAATCATATCAACTTTTTATGAAATGGGGCCCTGTATATTGATAGCAACTCTTGCTGGAATGGCAATTGTCATAGTAACGACAAGAATCCAGCTTCCTGATTGGCTGTTGCATTTGGAACTTGCCATTCCAGCAAGAGTTGCCATCCTACAATCTTTTATGAAATGGGGCCAAGATCTTTTCATATACTGTAAAAGTGGAAATTTTCGCGGTGTTGAAACTTTCGTGCATTTCGCGCAACCAGAAACTAGCGCGAAAATATTAAAGCACACAAATATTTTTGCCTGCCATATGTTTCTGTGCATGATGTCTTGATTCCGCGGAATTAAAAGCACGTGAAACTCTTCTGACCCGGCCAAGCGAAAAATTAGTTGCGCGAAAATATCCACTTTTACAGTATATGGATGAGGAAGCAATAAGCACAATGACAAATATTCCCATCCCCCCACCCCAAAAAAAGAATGAATCATAGAGGGGTATCTCGTACCTCTTGGGTTCGTTTTACAGCGCATGGAGAAGACCTCAGCAAGCCGTGCAGTCAGGATCTGATAGAGCTTCATGTTAACCCCAGGCGAGGTCGCCCCAAAGTGGTACACGAGGGGTGCGGTCAGGGCAAAGCCCTGCTCTACATCGGCTGGCCGCTCTACGAGCAGCGCCCCCACGGTTCCTGGCACAGATATAGAACCCTGTACATGAAATTTAAAAAAGAAAAATGATATCAACTTCAACTAGCCTAAACTACCAAATCTTGATTCACGACACCAAACTGTACAAGTTGATAGCATCTATTCTCACAAGACTTGTAAAGGTAGATGATCAACTTATTTCTTTGTATTTGTTACCACCAGATCTTACTGTTCTTACAACCATACACCTGTTTGCTTCAGCGGCAAGAGCTCGCCATAGTCCCACATGAGTCAAAGCATAATGTCATGTGTTCATACTTTTCAAGAAGTCTGTCATGTAAGCACTTTCCAAACTATGCAAACAAGAATTTCTCACAATTTTTCTCTTGTACCTCCTACTTTATTTCAGGAGCACTCATATTTGTCATAATAGTTCATTCACCTGTCCAACATCGAGCTCGATGAAAGTTGGTCTTCGGCCAACCCTGACGGCGTAGTTGAGTAGCAACCGACACACTGTGCTCTTACCAACATCGCCTGGTCCCACCACCATCACCTGGAAAGAAATGCGGGAAGGAGGAGAAGTGATTATTGAATTCAAGCCAACTTTGCTACACTTCCATGCTGTCTTGGAGGTGGCAGTAAAGATGCTCATACAAGGGGCAAGGTATATCAACTCCACACTCTTTAAACTCACGTTGAAAATGTGTTACCAAGGAATCACGGAACAATTATGTTGCAGAAATAACAAATGGCAGAGTGATAACCCTCCACAGTGATGCCCATAAAAGGGCAGTAGCATGACAACTAAAATACTGACATGTCATCATTGAATATCGTCGATTGAGTATAGATAAGGCGTTAGGGTTCCCATAACCTATGGCATTTGTGGCTACACAAATATATGCTTCAAAGACACATGCGATGTATTAGTGGCTATGAGACCAAAAATTTTTCAGGGCATTTAACATTGAAACCAAATGCTGCCTGACTACGGATAAAAAGTTCTTAAGCCTGCGGGATTTTTCTCTACAATTCTGCTAAAATGCATTTCTAGCTTAAACTTCTATATCAATTTACATGTCTTCGAAAAATATAATATTTTCCAAAAATATTCATGCATTGTGGTCTCAGAAAGATGAGGCAGACTAAGTTCACCGACCTTTGGTCCTCTGGTAGCCTCCAGTTCAGCCTGTTGCCTCATTTGTTCCAGCGCTGCGTGCGTGTTGAGGTACATTACCATTGGCGTTTCTTTGGATACATATGCTACCTCTGTCTTTCCGCGGATGTGCAGGGTAGAGTTAAGGGATACACTTACTTGCGAATTTCAATTAAAATAAACCTGCAGAGATCTTGAAGTCTTGCAAAAACTTGATATCATTGGAAGGTGGTGTCGGATAAAACAGAAGAGAAGAATATCAATCAACACTGTAATGTGGACTGTGTGCTTGTTTCTACCGGACACTTCATATTACCTTGATCACCTCATATTTTACTACTACCCGAGCTGTTTCTGCTATGGACTTTAACCCGTTGAGGACGAGTCCTGAGTATACTCGGGCAGGTGTCTATGGGAAATGCATGTTGTAGCAAAATCAGTCCATCCTAAACGGGTTAATACGCAGTGATGCCGGGTACTGCAGGGTACAGTGCAAGGAAGCTTGCAAAATGCAGTGAACTAGACAGTCGTGAATAATAAGGTCACAGATTCAGATTTTAAGTTTTTGCACGATAATTAGAAACCACTTATGCCACATGAAACAGCATACAATTCTAAGAGGAATTTACAGTTTAACTGGTGAAAATTGGTTTTGAAATGGCAGAGATAGCCAAAACAAAATCCTCACAAAAGCTGGGTCCTACCTTTTAATAGGACCTCTTTGTTTTTGGATATCTCAGCCATTTCAAAACCGATTTTCACAAAATAAACCTTGAATTCCTCTTAGAATTGCATGCTCTTTCATATTTTGTAAAAGGTTTCTTAACAGATTTCTCATCATCTCGTAAAAAGGCTGGAAGCTGGAAGCCAAATCTCAACCAAAACTATACCATCCCTTTACAGCTTTCAAAAAAACAACAGCTGCCGCAGAAAGACGGTGACATGTTAATAATAGCAAAGATGTAATCCTTTTCATATATAGAGTACTTCACTTGATCTCTGACTAAACAAAGTTTGTGAAAAGATTGCAAATTCTTCAAGGATATGACGAGCGTGCAGCCCTGCCACGTGAAGACAGCCACTTTGGACCCCGAGGAGAATTTGTAGATCCTATTTCTGAGCAGCTCCGATCCAAAGACTTCAGCAAGACCGTCCTTGAGCTGTGGCGAGGAGAGTTCCAAGAAATAGCACATAACACTTGTAGGTGAAAAAAAATAGTTACGCTTTTCATAGGCATTAATCGGTAGTCTGTGTGTTTATAATATCATCGAATGGTAGTCTGTTGTTTGCTTGTTCTTTTTTTTCCCCCTATAATTTACAATGTATTTGAAATTGCTACAGCTACAGCCAGAACTTCCCTTGCCATCTGCCCCCCCTCCCCCTCCCCCCTCCCCCCCCCCCAAGATGTGGAGTGGTCCTTCCCCTGATATTCACCATGCCCGCCCCATTAGGTTCTTTCAAGGCACTTTTGAAAACACAATTGTATATACATCTGAAATACCACAATAATAAGAATTATGTTGTACAAGACCACTATTAAAAGACAGTGTGCTATTAAAATCCAGACTAAACTAACATACGCATATTAGCAAAGTGAGGATCTTTCTGTCTTGCTCTATCTTGTCAATGATTAAAAAAAAAAATGCACTTGTACTTTCCACGCACATTGTGAATAATACAGTATTCTCATTGGTATCATCTACTGCTTCAACAACCATTCATATAACATGTGACCATGCCTATTTAACAACATGACTTCAGAGTATAATGAGTCAACCAGTGCTGACCCCCCCCCCCCCCCAAAAAAAAAAAAGGGGGGGGGGAGGGGAAAGAGGAGTGGGAAAGGAGATATAGCAAAGGAGGGATAGAGAAAAAGGGGGTGGGAAGGAGGATAGTAAAAGAAGGGAGGAGTTGAAAACTTGGCTATGGTTTATGGTTTAAGTTTATGGTTCACTTTGTGAAATGGGCATACCTCCATCTCCACCAATTCATTGTTTTCCACCTCAAATCGTAATTCATTGTCCTGTGCCAGCTGGAACTCTCGTCCTCCCTGAGGCGAGAAAACAGAAGAGAGGCAAAATCATAATTACAAGAACATTTCCATGACATTTTTTTTTCTTCAAATCTTATTTCGTTACATTGCAGGCAAAAAAAAGAAAAAAAGTCTGATAACATAGGCATTGGGCCTCCCTTGTGAGTCATGTCAATCAAGATTGCTTTTATAATGTGCTTGAGCTTTTAATACACTGGATTGCAATCTGTAAGATTTTTTTTGTGTGTGTGTGTGTGACAACACGAACACCTCTAAAGCTCTCATAAGATTTTGATATTTTATTTCCTCACTTTTGCTGCAAATGCTGGCATTGATGTGAAATCTGCAATCTACATACACTTAACACAACTTGGATATTGTGAGCCTCAGTAAAATATTGGGACTGTGTGTGACCATATCATGTGATTGACGGAATCAACTTTCAGAAAATTAAGCACACAAATGAAAACACATAGGACTGTGCAAAAAAAATTCCATTGATTATAAAAACAAACAAGGCAGTATGTATCACCTGCATGTTGCAATTTGTGATCATGGTGTCTTTCAAAGGAAGTTCATTGACCTGTAAACCTTTGACCTTGGTAAAAATGACCACCATACCAACTTGACCAGTATCTTTAAGTACTTGGTAATGAACCTGTGGTGTGAACTTGGTGGACATAGCTCAAAGCTGTGGAAAATCGAGAGCACATCAGAATACCAAGAGTACAGTGCCTATCACTATCTGGTATAAAGTTCATTGACCATTTGACCTCTGAATTAGTCAGACTTCACTCATAAAATGTATTCGAACTTGACCAGCATCTTTAGGTACCTGTGGTGTAAGCTTTCTGGTCATAGCTCACACCTGTGGAATGCTGTTGAGAATACACAACAATACTGTGAGTACAAATTGTATCAGAGAAAGTTCATTGACATTTTGATCTTTCACCTTGTTGGACTTAACCCACATTCGAACTAGACCGGCATCTTTACGTTACGTACAAGTGGTGTGAGTTTGTTGTCATAGCTCAAATCTGTGCAAAGTTATTGAGAGTACACCAAGAATACTGCATGAAAATAGTGCTTATCAAAATCGGGGCAAGTTCGTTGACTTTTTGACCTTTGAACTTGTCAAACTCCACCCGCATCTTTAGGTTAATGGTATTGTCCTGTGGTGAGTTTGGTGATCGTCGCTCAAAGCTATGGGAAAGTTATGGAGAGTTCATCAAATTGTTGATGACGCTGCCAATGACAACGGAAAAGGGACACCTACAATGCACAAGTACGTCTTGCTTCCTGTACGTAACCAAGACAAAAACAAAACAAAAACACAGCTCCAAGAACAAGAGCTCAATGCAGATACAGTGTACAGTACATTGTACGCCATGAAAAATATCCCAAAATGCAAGTGCACGGTCCTCTCCGTGCAAACAGAGAAACGCTCACGCACGGTGCTCAACCCATTCCTCACGGACCAGGTTCCCATGGCGTCAACTGGATGGGAACTACAATGTATACCAGGATCCCAAAATGTGGACAAGAGTGCAGGCATTTGTGGCCAAAATTCATGTTTGTTTGTGTTATTCTGCCCAGAAAAATTGCTTTGATAGAAAGATCACAGATTTTTCTATCAATATCAGTTTTCTTTCTGTATGAAACCTGTGTGTATCACGGTATCATACAGTGCTCTTTTTTCCAAAGTACAGTGTATATTATGTAGTGTGTGCTTATTTTGCTAGATGAAACTTGTATGAAGATGTACATAGCAATCAAGGGTGAGCTGAGTAGATATTTGCTTTAATATTGCTATTCAACCCCATTCAGGTGCCTCTTTTGTGAGGAACAAGAGTTTGTGAGCTCATCAATGCATGCTCCATTCATACTGTACCTCACGCCCGATCAATATTTTCATTGTTCAATGCCACATGTAGCTGACCTTGGAAAGGGGGTACATTTATACCACTTGACTGCTTTCACACAGGTTGATAACCAACCTATTCGTTCTCTGTTGACCTGCAAAAAGGAATCTCGTTTGGGGGCATTGGAGGCTCTGGGAGAATTGCAGGAGGAACGAGTTAATACGAGAAATACCATGTTTTTTTTTGAGAATGAAATTTACCTGGATACCTTGATGCAATAATCCCTTGAAGCAGCCTGTACATGAACCTACATTGTATACTGGGATGAACTCGAGCTGTGTGTCCTTAGGGGGTGTCATTCAGTGTACATGTATGTACAAGAGTCTCACTATCATACAATAAAATGTGAGTATGAGTGCTCCAGGTGAATTACTGCAGTATTAAATTACCCCAGGTGGTATAGATATCATTGTAATTCCAGTTTGAATGCACCTACTGCCTCACTTCTATGAGCTGTGTTGTACAACATGCACCAGGTTGTTATAATGCATGTGTGATGAATGGACTGGTTTGTACATGCTGTATCACATTACTTTTTTAATTCTGATGACGCAAGTGGCAGTTTTATATCACAAGGACCACACGAATATATGCAGAGAAACTACTGCCTGCAGGGCATAATTTATCAATGGACTGTAGTTTTCCAATCCATACCAAGCTCATTGTATCCTACACATAAAAAAAGAGATGATGTTTGTGGGAGAAACAGAGACTGCTTAAGGACAAATACAAACTAGAAATAAAATTGGCCACAAGATTATCTGTATACTAACATCATTATCAATTCCCTCATAAAATAGGCTACTAAAAAACATAAACATTACGAAAGAGACACTAACACACATACAGTATGTACGCAATCACACATGATAGGAATTTAGGGGGATTTGACATAAAACACTCTGTTGACAACTCCACCTTCAAGAACAAAATCACACAAATGCTGATCACACTGGTGATAACAGCTTTCATATAAAAGTGCAGTTTACACCCACATACATTGTATAAGGTACATGTACATTGTATGTTCATCAACATTTTACGCAAACAGAATATATAAACGGCAGTGAAAGAGTCTTTATTTCCCACAATGATTCACCCTCACCAGACAACTACAACGTAGCAGTGACATTTTGGCGAGCGGACTTGCTCATGTGAATGAGATGACCAGATTTACATCATCACCAGTGGTTGCTCTGAATCGTTGCCATGGCAACAGATACCCTGGAATCAGCACACAGTATATAATGCCTGGCATCCCCACGTCAGAGATGTGAGCAGTAAGTAGCCAGGTGAAAAAATTTCGTAACTGGCTCGTATTTTTAGGTCAGCACGTGGCGAGCAACGTGAGAAAATCTAGTGCATTTGTAACATGTAACAGAGTACAGGATATTGGATACCGCAAAAGACATGCACTGTACAATGTATAGCAGCGGCTAACACACTAGTTTACAATGACCCTGTCATCGTGAAATCAGCATCACAGATTGTCAGAAAATACTGCATCTCATCAAGCCCTCTGGTAAAAGTAGAAGGATTGGTGGGACTAAAGGCAGCATCAGTAAAACATACAGTATGATTGTTACCTCAGTCCTTTCTTCATGAAGTGGAGGGTAGTAAAATTGATGCCAGCATCAATAAAACTGGACAATTACATCAGTTTTCTCCTAGCAGAAAGAAGGCAGGGCTAATCGTAACATCAGTTTTAAAAACATAAAGTCTCGTCTAATACTTCCATGTCGGTCATGAAATCTATAGGATTGTTATGAATGTTTTTACCGATACCACTACTACTGTTCTCCTAAAAAGAAAAATAAATAGAGAAGCACTCGGAGAGTGCAGACCTCCGCCAAGCATGCAGCTCATTTCCACCACTGATTTTGTTCTTCCACAGAGATCAGTGATTTCCATCCATATGTGTAGGCCTACTTGTAGCATTGTGTGCTGAAAGCCGCCTGATTTCCCAATATAGAAGCCTTTGTCACGTCATAAACCCTCAGCTGCAAGGCGCGCCTCGCCCTAGCAGAAACTAGAGCACGCACTTTAGTGCGCGCATGCAAACCTCAAATACGCGCAGCCTTAACTACCAAGTTCATTGACCCTACCTGCCAAAATATCAAAAATTCTCAGATCACTGCCAAAAGTTAATCGTTTGTTACTTGTGTCATTCTCAACCTTTCCTGCAAGTTTCATCCCAATCCGTTCACTACTTTTTTAGTTATTTGGCACACGGACAAACTAACGAACAAAGACAAAAACAAACAAACATACAAACCAATGGTAGCGAAAACATAACCTCTTCCCTTGGCGGAGGGAATAAATAAGGTAGGCATAATGCTAATATCAACATAAAAACATGATTGTTAAGAATGATTTCAAGCAGGACCATCAACTTACACCGACATCATTTAAACACTGGATGCCACCTCATAGTACAATTTACTGTCATGGGATGTAGATCTGTATTTGATTTTCTTGCAAGCATGGAGTTGCACTTTCCTGTAGTTGCCAAACATACATGTAACGCAATCAACCAAAACAAGATCCATTACAATATTTTTTTTTGATAACACTTATGCAAAACCCACTGGTAGACTTGTGCAACTACACATCATCACCCTATCTCATTTGCATATTTCGTGGTATTACTATTATGCAACTGATAGTACTAGGGAATTTTGGTAAAATTCATTCAATGACTGTATGTCCTTTAATGTGTTACTCTACAGAACCTAGATTCCATATCTCATGTTATCTGCTGCCAAGGTGGGGGGGGGGGGGGGGGGGGGGAGCATTGTACAAAAGGACCGTCAGATTTAGTGCATGACCTAAGTTTGAAAATGTTTCTTGAAATATTTACTGCCATGCAGAATAACAACTTAAATTTGTACACGTTTGTATGTGGTCCTCCAATATAAAGATTGTAGCAAGAGATACACCCACTGTGTTTTAATTCAATATCACAGGATCCCTGCAATGAAGGGGTTTAACAACTCTTTAATTAATTGTACTTTATGTCATGTGTACACGTACACTGTAATCTAATTTGGGGGTTTTGTAAACACAAATACAATACTACAAATGGCACAAAAGATACCATATTGTATCCCTGCCTCTCTGCACACAAAACTGACACCTGCTTTCACAAGCCAGGTTTGGTACAATAAGAACGAAGTACGGTACCTCATTGTTCATGCAATCTGACATTGCGTTTTCAATAGATATTGTAGATTGTTTGTTTTTGACTCTACAGAAAATTATGCAAATCTCCACGCAACTGCGTACCTTAGCTCATCAGTAAAGAACAATGCGAATTCGCATTTAAACCTAAAAACAAGAATACATTGCACTGTACCAAAACTCTATATGTGAGACAAAGCCACAGCAAAGTACCAGCATCCTGGTGAAAATGGTATTTGGGCATGGTAACAACTTATTGCAGAGGACAGAGAACTCACCATATGGTAAACATACATACAGCTGTACATGTACATGTAGAGCAAGTCTTGCCTACAGTAACATTCACACAGCAAACTGCACAAAAAGCAAGATAACTTGTAATCACAATCAAATACAGAGTTTTTTTGCAGCCATTCAAATGGACAGAAAATGCCGCTAATTGCCAATCGCAATTATAAATCAACCAAACTGCCACTGCCAGAATTCTAATCAATCAGTGATCCTTATCCATATGTTTGTGCACTGTCCATAACGTGCATTTTGAATGATGCGTCAAAAAGAAAATAACTCAAAAAATGTTTTTTTTTACTCCAGCGTTCAAACACTTGCTTCCAATTTCCATTCAAATTATTGTACTATTTCTCGTATTGTCGCGACAATTCTGAAAAATTGCAGTTCTTGGATTTGGATCGTAATGCTGATTGTGCGGTGCTATTAGTGGGATCTTTGTGGCCACATGGGCAAATACCTCGAGATTTGAATCTCGATGCAAATCACACATTTGTACCGGTATCCCGGTAATTTGCATCACAATGAACCCAACTACGTTGTACCAATGACCAGACTTGCAGATCTATGTCACCTTGTCTACTGGAATACTTGACAAGCTGCAGAACTACTGGAAGTCACTTGACATGCTGCAAATACCTGTACATTGTATCTTAACAGCAACCTTCCAAGTTTGATAGAAAAATTGCATCAAAGTGCGGATAATAAGGTGATACCATAAAATTGGCAAAAGTTGCCTCTCTTTACTTGTAGTCGCATATTTTCACCTCTGGGAAGAAATAATTTTTCATAAATCATCTTTAACTCATAAATACAGACTGTACCTGAAGTTGATGGAAAAAGTACTGAGAGGTACTAATATATATATATATCAATATATATATATTTTTTTTTTGGGGGGGGGGAAGGGATGACCATGATGATGATCATTTGATTATTAAATGTGGAATGTATGTAAAAATCCTTTTTTTTTTCCAGTAAAATGAAAAGAAAATGAATCTTTAATTCCTCATCTTCTGAAAACAGGAAACTTCCAAGGTACCGGTAATTAAGATTTATTACATGAAGCACTTGAAGTCCTTGGCAAATCTTGCAAAGATTTAAACACTTGGCTGACTTAGCAATCTGTCATCAACTAAATCCAAGAGATATCAGGTAAAATGACTCAGCAGGATTATCAAAAATGCAAATAGTCCTAACTTTCTCAACATCTGTTGAACTTGTAAAAGTGAAACCTTTACTTCATCATTTCGTAGTATTTTTTTCTCATTTCAGTAAGTTCATGGACGATAAATACTATACTTAAAAAAAAATAAATCATAATTTTTGGAGGTGACCTACACTGTAAGTCCCGTTTACTGTGCAAGGCCTTATATAAAATAATGTTGACCCTATGCAGAAAAATCTGTGTGTTCGAAGGAGTTAAACTACATTTCTTGATTTAGACGGTAGACCCATAGGAGAGGGATTCCATACAGCCAGATGTACAGTATGTCTCCGCAGAACACATCCCCAGTCAATTATGGTATTTACAGACTGATCTTCCCTGATCTGTCTATGACACTTTCATATTGTTATAAATTGTTACCCCTCTACTATTCAGTCCAAACGAACTATGAAAATCTCAAACTGCATTTGTGTACAGCTTGCACATGGAACTACGGTCTACCTTGAATTGCTCTGTCATTTACCGTATTTATGGGTATTAAAAGTCGGCCTAGTACTAGTAGTAGCGTGTGAACTCAGCCACTTCTAATGAGGGCGCTAGTGGCCAAGTTTACCCGCTACATACATCTAGGCCAAGTTTACCCATAAGTAATTGTCTATGGTAAATTTACTTAGTTTTACACAGCTGGTTGGTGGTTCAGTGCCGAAACGACTTGCAACAGCAACCAATAAAAATAATGCGAGCTAGTTGCACATGACTGTGACAGTCCTTCAGCGACCTTTCTTTAGCTCAGTGTCTTTTAGACTACTGTGACTAGTTTCTGGTCCAGAGGGGCATTTCAAAAAGCTTTTTGTAGGACAAATTTGTCTGTTAATCAGACGCAAGGATTTCAGTAGCTTGTAACAGTTTGTCAGGGAAAGAAATCAGACAAAATGCTCCGTGAAATGGCCCCGGGCCCAGTCTTCGTCCCTGCCTTACCTGAAGTTCCAGGCTGGTCTGGGCCTTCAGTTCCTCCCAGTTGGAACACTCCTTTCCAGCTGGCGCAACTCCCTCTCCCCCTCCACCTTCCATTTTGCTTCACCAGCGACAGCGTGTTCACCTAAACAATGACACCAGCTAGCCTGCAATAGAGCTAGTTTCATACACTTGATCGTGATCTGCCACAGCTACTAACGTTAGACTGGCGCTGGCATATGCTACGTATCTCACAAGACTGACAAGAGCTGGCATTGACGAACAGCCGAACTGACCGAGTCCCAACCAGCAATGACAACTAAACCAGCAGTGCACATGAACTCTGTATGACTGATATTTGCAGGATACATCATTGCTGCACAGGTTTATGGAGCTATTACAAGAACTCAAGCAGGCAGCTAGCTACAAATGTAGCTACAGCTTAGCCTACATGTATAACTAGCTTTGGCAGTCAGTGCCAGTGCACAAGTACACTTGTATCACCACTCAAATACGGACACACACACACACACACACACACACACAAATCACATGCAATACACAAACTGGTACACTGTATGATAATCATAATGTGCCTCACCACATGCTCCCTACTGTGCACTTGTTTTGCCACGAGGCTCTGGTAGTTTTCATATTCAGACCCAAGCAAACTTTTATCAGTATTTCTATGATTCCTTGGCTTGTGGTAAATGGCCTAATATTCAAGATAATCTCACAAGATTTGTACAATGTGTGATGTCTGACCCCAACAACAGAAAAAAAAAAAAATTGTTGGTATTCCTTGAAATATGGTAACCTAGCAGGCCTACACGGTAATCATTATTATCATCTACAGACATCTATAGGATGTTTTAGCAGCGCATTAAAAACGTATATTGCTGTCCGCTCAATTTTTAGTGTTCAATATGAGAGCATATTGAACCAAATGCATAGGCCAACGTATTAATTCCCCATAGGCTACCGTTGTTACTGGCCGTTCAATAATACACCGTATTTTGTTTCATGCAATACGCGAGCCCTTGGTGAGTGCGCAAATGCTTGCTACTAGTGCACGAAATTTTGTTACAATTCACAAGCGCGCAAACATCTTGCTAGCAATACACAGTTTTAGGGGCTTCACCTTTTCAGCGCTGAGATGGGACCGTTGAGTCAACTTCAAAGACGAGTAGAAGTAGGCCTACGGTATTTTTGTGCAGTTTATGCTTTCTCTCCATGATTGTAGATGATAATAATTATACTGGATGGTATTAATTCCATGAATTAATACCATCCAGTATAATATTGCACTTGTTAGGGCCAATATTCCCTGGTATCCCATTCAGAGCCATCCAATGTAATATAAATTCACAGGTAGAATAATCAATCTGATCATCGAAATTTCATTGAAGTCCTCATCGTCCAGTGTTGAGCTGTTGGAAGGTGCATCACAGCTTCCCTGCCTTGATTCTGCACACTTCACAAATGACAGGTCTACATGTATTTGTAACCAGAGTTTCCGATATATCACACAGTTTTGCTATACAGACAACTACAAGGAGAAAATATCAGACTGGACTCACAACCTACCACAATCAAGTACTAAAAATGAAGCACAAATTAAATTTCTTGTTATGACATGCAACTTCTTGCTTACAAGGACAGGAAAGAGCTTGACCGGAAACAACAGTAAATATCGCATATTTTTGTAAATTCCCTGACATACGGTGCACATGCCCCAGCAGCGAAGGCTGGAAATGTTTCCTGTATTTTGGAAATAAATTTCAAGGCATTTCCTGTTTGGCAAGCATCCTAATAAATTCAAATAAGCCAAGAAAATATCATACAGTTCAACCTCTCCTATCTAACATCCCTTTATCCGGTTGCAATCTTGGCTTGATTTTTTTTTTTTTTTTTAAAATCTAATAATCACAGGAAAAGAGAGATTTCAAAATCAAACAAAATTCCTACACAAACTCATATGAATTTAATATTATTCCCAACAAATTGATTTCAATTTGACCAAAAAAAAAAATGATTTTGTGCTGAAAGCAAAGAGAGAGTTTCAGTATACACTACCTTCAACAGGTTACATGTACACATTGTAGATAACGTACAGTGTACAATGTACACGTGTAGCTACCATTGGGCAGGCAGCTGTGTGTATTAACTTAACATTGAAGGCCCGGTCACACAGCCCAAAAGTCGCGTAAACGCATGAATCACGCAAGAAATTCAAGCCTTACGCGATACATGCGCGATTTGCGCATTTCATGAGTTTGTCTAATATAGAACCCTTGCAGTTGTCCGCCGATGTGCACCGGATCAGCGCTTTACGCGAATCTAGGTTTTGAGCAGCTCAAAACTCGGCTTCGCGTAAGAGTTTACGCAGTACTGCGCTGTTCTACGTAATTTTTGCGTGGTTTGCATAGTTCTTACGCGGACAATGCGCAAAATATGCATGGAATATCAGTGATCGTTCGCAAAAATGTTGCCGCTATCGCGTTCACGCGCAAATCATGCGCGATTCATACGCAGTTCATCAGTGATAATGCACAGATTATCCATGGTTTTCCGCGGACCTCAGTCGTCGCGCAGAACCACATATTCGCCCTACAGTGTATTTGGGGCCTTTGCGTGCCTATGCGCTGAAAGTGTGTGGTTTGTTAGTGATTTTTGCGTGATCTTTACGTAGTTCTTGCGCAATTCATCAGTGATTTTCATCGCGTAAATCAGCGAAAATTCTCGACGGACAAGCACGCACAACCAAATCTCAGGCGTGATTCATGCGTTTACGCGACTTTTGGGCTGTGTGACCGAGCCCTCAGTCTACCATATCCAGCCAAATCCCTCATCCAGATGAGTGCCAGTCCCGACATGTCCGGATAGGAGAGGTCGGACTGTACATGATGCTCATATCATAGCAGCATGCGTGAATTCATGAAATTACACTGGGTAATTTCTACTTACAAGAAAACTTCATTATCAAACAAAGTACACTTTGTATTTTGAAATGTATCTAAAGCCAATATGGGTATTTTTGCACTTCTGAGATCAAAACAGGAATCATGTTTTTTTAAACAATCAAATTAGACCAATCAATATTTTCGACCAGGTTTTGCTTTGGTTGTGTGACTTTTGCCTTTAAAGAATGACCAATTTATTGAGGAGTGAGAGCTTTAGTAGATTGACCTTGAATTCATTGCCACTAACACACAAGTCCTTCACACCTGTTTGGTAAAAAATAAATAAATAAATAAATAAATAAAATCCGAGGTGACTGGGTGTGCAAGACAGCACTTCTTGCCTAATAGAACACAGAAAAATCACTGAACTTCAACAAAATTTCATACAATCTCATTATTTGAGAATACTGCCCTCTTATAATAAAACAATCACAGGCTTGTGGGCAAAGAATGAAATGTTTTAGTACAGAAAGCCCATTCACATACACTCAATATTCATAGTTTTCACAAATCAATTTTTGCAACGCAATGCGAAAACCACAAATTCTTTTAAAAAATACTTTAAAAAAGAAATGCCAAAATCATGCATTGAATTGTCAATGATGGGCTTATGGCAACTGTAACTCCTTCCCCCCTAGAAATCACATAATTTGCTACATCATTACAGCACAGGACTACCATAATTTGACGCAAAGGAATCATTTCATTCTTATCAATTTCTGTTGTTGTTTTTTTTTAAGAGAAAAAGCAGTGAAAACATTTGTTCAGTTCAATGGAAGACTTGTGAGGCGGTGGTATCATCACCTCTGCCAATTTGAGTAAGAACGGTACACGCCGAATATTTTGTGAGTTTTTATTTTCACTAATTTTGTGAGTCGGGTGCTATTCAAGAATATACAAACACATAAAAGACATTAACTTTCATTGCGACATGAATGTGACATGGGATAATGCATATCTCCTTTCAGTACTGTACTCCACAATCGCGAATTCAACCGCTCGCAAAATTGTTGAGAATTCCCGATTTGCGAAAAATTAGACTTGCTAGACATATGGCGGATACAGTATGTGGTTTCAACTAATGTTACTGACCAATGAAAACACAGGAATCTTTAAGATCCCATAACTTTGTCATATTACAAAATTGCGTGATGAAATCCCTACCATTCTGCATTAATATCAAGTTCTTATATGATTTACCATTGATTGTGGCAAACTAGCAAATGGTACATCCAGCAATTTTTCTCTAATGATTGAAATGTTATATTATGACCATTACATTAGCATATAAACATTACTATAATAATATATAATATATGAAAATAACAAACAAACTACTAACAAATGTGATATGAAAAAGCCTACCACAGCTACGTATTTGGTTCACCATCAGCATGCTACAGAGGGCAATTCATTGGCATTCAAACAGTCATACCTCTTTGATTAGTTTATCAATTACAGGGGTTGTGGAACTGAGCACACAAACACACACATATACACTCTTGGTTAAAAAAAACAACAACAACTTAAAGAATAAAAGGGTAAATATCTACACATGTAAAACTAACAATGAAACACTGAAAGATGTTTTGAGGCATACTGATTTATATTCATTGTGTAAATATCTCAATGAAACATTTTATTCCTTGTCAGTTGTCTTAAACATGCATCTTTTTTTTTTTGGTAAATGCATCACACACTTACCTTGATTCAGAATTAAGATTTGGAATAAAAAATAATTGATGTCAAGTCATGCATTTTATTACTTAGCATAATGTGCAACAAAGTCTTGATACAAAGACTATACCCTGCACACCCACACACAGGCGCTCACACGTATCATGCACGCAAACGGACCTTTATACACAAAGGATGATTACGCACTAAAGAACAGCTGATGACGTGCTTGGGCAGAGGGGAGGCACTCATGCATATTCACAACCAATATTCATGAGCAAAGTCACAGGAAGAATCTTTCTTCATTCCTCCACTCTCTGACGCCCTAAGAGCATCATAACCCCCTTGCTAATGTTTGTAACATCATACACCGTTTTAGCAATCACTAAAAAATTATCTCAGTGCAATGTTGTATGTAAGAACACCCAAATTGCCCTGTAATGAAGAAAGAACAGCATACCGAATTGCACAAAAGTAACCACGACCAAAGTGTAGTAATGATTGAATAGTGCCAAACGGCCACCCATTCCACATATTCATCGGGAAGGGTGTAATCCTTACCTGTTATCTCCTCTGGAGATAGCTTGAATATGATGAGATGTATTGGATGATCACAAGGATTACTCCATGGGAATGGGGATATGTCAACCCCCCATAACCCCATCTCTGATTCATCCTGATGAATCCATTCTTTCAAATAAAATACTATGACCATTGCAGAATCTTCACAGCAACAAATCTTTCCTCCCTAATATCCCTAACAAAAAGTACTAAGGGAAAAGCTTTGGAGCTTTTTTGTTTTGTTTGTTTGTTTGCTCAACAGTATCTAATACCAAAAGGGGAACTCCCATAACTAAGAGAAATTGCTTACATATCCAGGGTTCAACAATACCATTTTTTCTCTGGTGGCCCATGTTCAGTTCACTTAAATTTTTAAATCTTTAACTTTGGTGGCCCAATATAGAAACTGAAACACTGGTAAATATCTATTTTGAATCTGAAGTGCCTGTTTGACAGCCTTTTTTTTAAAGTTGGTGGCCCAATATCAATAATTCTAATTTAATCTCATTCTTTTTTGCTAAGTGTGTTTTGTTTTGTTTTGTTTTGCTTTGTTTTTGTTGTTGTTGTTAGACCCTTGCAATACTTTGCCTCGCACAATGTGTACATTATGAAGGGCATGCAAAAACATCTCTTTCTCCCCCCCCCCCCCCTTCCCCCCTTTTTTTCAAGTACACATGAGTCAACTCAGGTGCACTAAACCCAGGGTGATGAAAGCAAGGGTCACATTCTGGTCACTGTTTACACGTACAGTAGTTCACAGGCTTTATAAAGTGCTCCATTTGCACCCAAGTGCAACTTCTTCTTTTTTTTTCTATTAAAAGTCATTGTTGCTAGGTTCCAATCATATGATACAATGAACGGATACAACGGACAATTTTAATACATGTATTCTTGAAATATTGATTTCACACTTATAGGAGATTTTTAAAAGTGAATATTTGGGCACAGTTCAATAGAAGACTTACAAGATAATCACATCATCACCTCTGCCAAATTTTATACTACAAGTGGCTATGAATTGTAACAAATAAGTGAAAACACAGAAAACTTTACAATATAACAAAAAAACTTTTTTATGCCTCCAGTCTTCTCCTCTCCCCCCCCCCCCCCCCCCCCCCACCCATTTTGATCAGAGATACTTTTAGAACCTTTACTGGTATATTACTTGCATTATACACATTATTGATTTTCCACACATGTTGCATATGAATTATATGTTTTCATACAATATCTATTCCCATATCCACATAGTATACAATGTATTTTACTACACATCCACTATGCCGTGTACAGTGAATGTATGAATAATTGCAAAGTTGGCTTTCACATTTTTTATACACTTTTGTTCATCAACTTTGGGGCTTTCTGTTTGACCCCCCCCCCCCCTTTTTCACTCGCCGTGTTGTAATTTCAGCCCTTCCCTAGGCTTCACAACTTCATTGTCTTGTTCTTGATCTTGTTAGACGTTGCCTTCCTATTCATCTTTACCCTTCACAGGTTGCTCTCAATGATCCATCAGATTATCACTGGCCTTACACATCTCCCCTTTTGTTTGCTCACCCCTTTGCTTTTAATCCAACCTCCTTTAAAGGACAAGTTCACCTTCATAAACATAAGGATTGAGAGAATGTAGCAATATTAGTAGAACACATCATTGAAAGTTTGAGGGAAATCGGACAATCCGTTCAAAAGTTATGAATTTTTGAAGTTTTTGTGCAGTAACCGCTGGATGAAAAGACTACCGCAGTGTGTGAATAACTTAGATGTCACATGCGTACAACAATATAAGGAAAATATAAAGAGAATTTCACAAAATTTCATTTTTTGAAAAAAGTACGCATTTCCCCGACTCGTTACCGACAAATGTTATGGATAATATTATTCCCCCTGCCTTTAGAAAGAGGCAAGTCAAGTGCTCTTTTATTATGCGAAAAAAGTGAAAATATGTTGAATTTTCTTTACATTTTCTTTATACTGTTGTACGCATATGACTCACAAGCTGTAGTAGTCTCCTCATCCAGCGGTTCCAACACAAAAATTTAAAAAATTCATAACTTTTGCATCGATTGTCCAATTTTCCTCAAACTTTCACTGATGTGTTCTACTAATATTGTTGTATTTTCTCAATCCTTATGTTTATGAAGGTGAACTTGTCCTTTAAACTGGCCCTACACCTCTCCCCTTTTGTTTGCTCACCCCTTTGCTTTAATCTACCCTCCTTTAATACCTGATTGGCTTCTTACCTTTGACACCCTACCTACCCCTTCTGCCTTCTTTGTTCTGTGTCCCTATCCCCTCCATGACAGTACATCGACATAGTCCATGTCTGTGCTGCCCCTTCGTGTTTGCTATTTTACCTATAAGTTTCTGCTAAGATCAAAAGCTCAAGCCCTTTCTTGACTCTGATCCCTTACAATTGGACAGGGCCCGCGCTGTGTTTTTAAAAGTGGGAGGGGGGTGGACAATCAGTTTTCAACAGCTTTTTTACCACATTTCTTCCCTTTCCAGTGACAACACAAAAGAAATTAATTTAAAACAAAACTCCTGCATATATTCCCCCCCAAACCCATTATCAAGAATGTTGAAGGCCACAATATCAAACTAGAAAAGCACTCAGAGAGCACAAAACCTCCACCAAACAGCTCAGGTGTTTCCATGCATGCATGCATGATGAAATTGCCCTATTTCCGATAATAAAGAAACCTTTCTAGTGTCTCGGAGTCTACCTCATTACCTCCTGCTGTACCTTGAATGCTGCTCAGTGCATGTGGGCACACCTAAAGTACGCACAGCTTGAACTCCCTCGTTTGTTGGCCCTATTTGCCAATGATAATCCTTCAAAAAGATTTTAAAAAATAAAAATTCCTGGATCCACGCAGTGTTCCAGATCACTACCAAAATTTAATCATCTGTTCCTTGTGTCATTATCAACTTTGTGAAATCCGTTCACAACTTTTTGAGTCATTTTTGCAAACAGACGAAACCAACGGTAACAAAAAACACTTGATGGATGTAATGGGTTTACATTAGCCGAATATGTATGCACCTACAACGTATTTCATTGCATCCACAGATGCTCAATACCGCATGCACTCTCAGCTACAAACATTGTACCAGTAGCCATTCATACTAGTCATGGCCAAATTAGGATAACAATGCCATCGTGGGGAAGCTGAAAACAAGAATATCACTCTGTAAACTAAAGTATCGATAGGTGTCAATCTACTCATTTTAGAGCATGACAGCCTGTAGGTCACTGTGTGTGGTAGACCCAAAGATCAGTTTATTGTCCAGGATATGTTCCAAAGAGACTAATACCTCGTTTATACTGCTACGTAGCGGGTTTCAGAGCCTCCTCGAGGAGGTTCGAAAGCCCACTATGAAAAAGCAGCCTCTCGTCTGTTTATACTGCTTGCCAAAAGCAGGCTCTAGCAGGTCCTACTGTACCAGGCCCAATGGGCTCTTCCCCTGATACACAGCACAAGCTTTTGCGCGAAAGGGTGCAAGTTGCGCGGCTTTCTTCAGTGGGGATTTGTTGCGACAGCTGAGTTGTTTACGTTAGCGGGCGATGACCTTCAGCAATAACTTCTGGGTCGGCTAAAAGGCGGCTTCTCGAACCCCCTAGTGTTTATACTGCAGCAGAGGCTGCTATAGCAGGCTTTGACCGACAAGTCTGTCTAATTCCGCGAAAAACTTCTCATTTATAATAATGACATTTGCTGGGTCAGTTTTTCGCTTCTTAGACAGACACCATTGATACATATGCCATTGCGACGGTTTCCACCGTTCTGGCTGAAACGCAACTTCGACCCGGTTCCTCCCGCATAAAAATGGTTATTATCAATTTTTCCAGCTTGGTTTTCAAACCAATCTGGAAAAAATATACACAGGATTAATCAGTAAACGTTTTGACTCACCTCTTCCACTGTTTCTTCCTGTTTTCTGGCTGTTTCCTCCACTTCTTTGCAGCGCTCCCCAATTCATCGTAGCCTTTGTTTGAAAAATGACCGCACAAACGTCTATGGCAAGCCAAATGCTCATTCACAATATTACGAAGTTAAATTTAGCGCTCGAACAACTTACTAGTACTTTAGTCAATAAACATAAGTGTACTGATACAGTAATTGTATGGAGCATTTGGCTTGCCATAGACGTTCGTGCGGTCATTTTTTCAAACGAAGGCGGCGATGAATTGGGGAGAGCGGCAAAGAAGTGGAGGAAACAACCAGAAAACAGGAGGAAACAGTGGAAGAGGCGAGTCAAAATGTTTACTGATTAATCCTGTATATATTTTTTCCCGATTGGTTAGAAAATCAAGCTGGAAAAAATAATTTTAAAAAATGGGTCGAAGTTGCGTTTCAGCCAGAAAGGTGGAAACCGTCGCAATGGCGTATGTATCAATGGTGTCTGTCTAAGAAGCGACAAACTGACCCAGCAAATGTCATTATTATAAATGAGAAGTTTTTCGCGGAATTAGACAGACTTGTTGGTCAATCTGATCTGAAAATCTCCTTTTGTCTGTTTATACTGAGCTGAAAGGTTGCTCGAGACTGCTATAGGAGGCTTCAGAAAAACCCCTTTCTGCTTAGTATAAATGGGGTAGTAGTCTGGCTTCACGGAATCCCTCTCTTTAATATACAGACTGAAGGCTCTCATACCTGATACTGTTGAGGGGGTGCTCTACCCAAAGAAACCAATGTGATTCACTAATGGACAGTATTCACCAATGATCAGTTTAACCCGTTGAGGACGAGTCCGAAGTATACTTGGGCAGGTGTCTATGGGAAATGTGTGTTGTAGCAGAATCTGCCTGTCCTCAATGGGTTAAAATATCAGTGTACTACTACGTATTAGTATTAGCGTGTTATCAGTGTGCTGATGAGCTGGTAACTGTGTTTTTTTCCCTGACAATTCCACCCAAATCTTTGATTTTTCAAACAGCTGGTGAGTGTACTGTAATATCAGACATTAATTTTGCTGATCTCGTTAGTACTAGGCTGTGAATTTAGCCGTAAATGAGGAGGGCGAGGTACCGAACCCCTGAGGGGCAGTGGTTAACCATCCCCCTACAGTAGCCTGACCAGACCGCTGTGCGAAGCACAGCAGTCTGACCTATACTCGTGTTTAAACGTTGTAAACGACCGTCGCTATTGACGGCAAAATCACATAAAATGTCTTTGATTTTGTTTGATTTTAACATAAAGATAATTCTTACTACTCACCTACATCGTATTTTCCTGATGGTTGAGTTGAATTTGGTGTTTCGTTGTTATCCAGACCTTATTGTTGAATTTTTCGGAATAGATTGTGCAGTGGCATCTTTTTCTTCAAGAGCTTCACAAAATCAATGAACTACCACGCATGCGCAACCGGAAGTGGTAGCGTTTTATGTACGCCCGTGTGCCCTAGCCTTTTGTGTGTTACGCAAAGCACTCGCATCCGTATACTTTAGTTTTCTACAATTAATAAAGATATTCATGAAGGAAACGTACACACACCCACCGCCGAAAATGACGTCTACTAGAGAGACAGCGGCTGCGTGTAGTTACCCCCTACAGCAGTGTCTTACATGAGAGGCTGCAGCCAGCAGAGCCAGCTTCTGTCTGTCTTGCCGGAGAACAGAACCATCACACTTCACATCACAGTCAGTAGAATCAAATTCCTAGACCCTACTAAAAAATGTTATAAAACTTCTCCAAACAGGTGATCTCTCCTTTCTATGTGCATGTGTGTGGCCCCTGACAATTAAAGATGACAGTAATTTGGCAATGCAATTAAGATTGCATTGCCAAAACAAACGTCAAAAACATACTGAAAATTCGAAAAGAGGACAACACCATTGTCATTGATTGTGCACAGACAGACAGGTGCAATAGATCTATATGCCCGTTATTGGCTACAATCTATACCACACATGCATGGCCATGGGACCCGATAAATTGAACTCTTTACAGACTTTAGTGTAAGTTAAACTGTATGTAATTAATCTTCTTCTCTCTAATCGCAGTAGTTGAGGGCCAATAAGGTTAGTATTACTATTTCGGGTCTATCACAGGTACAGGCATGTCATTCATGTCATGAGCGTGTTGGTGCGATCTCGGCCGAGTGTACCTGCAATTTTCCGCACTGCGTCCCGCTGGCTGGCCGGATGTGGGCCGGCAGGGCTGGCGGCCTCACAGTGAGTAACCTGGTAGGAGGGTTTCATTTTGGAGGAGAGTCGTTTCGGCACTAGCTATAGCTACCTCTCTACGATCATGACGATCGAGTGTCGCCGGACGATGTTACGATTAAAATTTAGCATTCCCATTTGTCTGTCTACTCACCTCTAAATGCTGGGCCTCTTCTGGTTCTGCCATTTATGTGTTGTACTCCCTCCTAAGAAGTCAGATGAAATGACTTTACGAACCAGTTAGTTTCCAAACTTTGAACAAGAATAGGAATGGTAAACAACAGCGCGCACCTTATGTACCGGTTCGTGCACGTACGTTTACAGGGAAGGCATGCAATCCTGCTTGTGTAGATGGTACATACACTCTCGCGCGGGATGCCATTGCAATCCCACACACACCATCAATGTATCCCACATCCCGATGACACACACATACACACGAGACCGTCATAGGCTTTCTACACGCATTTGTTACGCAGGCTTGACTCTGCCTAGTCAACCAGCTGCGAGCAAATACATTATTTCAGAGGTTTTTTTTACCAGTCATGTGATTGCTTTTGATTTTACGCAAAAGTTCACAGCATTTTGATGATTGTTCCACATTAATTAGGGCCTAATTACAATAGGTCTATTTCAGGGTCTGCGGAACCGGGGGTTCGGCCCCATTTTGTGTGTGTGTGTGTGTGTGTGTGTGTGTGTGTGTGTGTGTGTGTGTGTGTTCCAGCTGAAGAAACCCGGAAGTGGCACCAAGTTGCACTGAAGGCCCCCCCCTTTTTTTTTTGCTTGCTAGCTCATGGAACCCGAAAGTGCCCCCCTAATTTTGAAAACGGCCAAATAGGGGTCTAGGGCTATTATCCTTGGGCTACCCCGGACCCTTCCCCGGGCCCTAATCCTAATCCTAATCCTGAACCTAATCCTAACCCTAACCCAAAGTGCTAACCCTAACCCTAATCTTTACTCCTTCCTTGCCCTTGTGTAATTGCCCTTGTGGGGTATTTACCAGGATATGCATGTAGGCCTATTTATGCACAAGTGTATTTGGTTAATTTTGCAATTTTGTTCATCAGGTGTCATTTTTTTTTTAAATAATAGTTGTGTAGTTTTACAACTTAATCGAAGTATGATTATGTATTCTAAATATGTAATTGGGACATTCATAATGTTTTCTGTTTGTACCTGCAAGCAAACTATGTCGTATATATAGATCACTAAAAAGTAAATTGTCGTAGAAGTAGAGCCTATACCGATATCGACACCTTCCAAGGGTGTGATAAAATGGACGTGTAATAACACATCATTTATTTTTTAAGATATTAGTTGAAAAAAAGACGTTATTACTTCCATTTATGGTAAATAGTTTTTTTTATGGTAAATAGTTTTTATTGACATACAAGAGTGAGCCAGCAGGTGCAACAAGACCAAAGTTCTTCCCAAGAACTGTAAGGAACTGGAATTCCCTGTCGTCAGAAATTGTTTCAGCGCCATCTGTGGGATCATTTCGAAACCGTCTAACGGTTGATCACAGTGGCTAGTATTTTCGTCAAATTTTCTATGTGCTTGTAAATATCTGTAAATAAATTGTATTATAATGTAAATAGCACCAGTCTGCAAGAATCTTCAGTCTATTGAAGGAGGCAGACTTAATCAGAAGAAGAAGAAGAAGAAGAAGAAGTTTCTCAAGACTCTATCACTTATAGTTCAGTATAGATAGCCTTGCTCGTTATGTTCCTATAAACGCGGCTATAAAGAACAATGATTTTTGCCACAAATTACGACAGAAATGCTTCGACTTTGTTGTTGCTGTTTTTCCGTCACCCAAAGCAGTGCTGTAGACAAGTGGAGGAGATACTGATTCCTCTCTTCTCCAAAATGAAAGGGCAGCTTTATCTTACAATTTCGGTCACATTGGTTTAGTAGGATCATACGTCAGTAAGTCCATTTTGGATAAGTTTTCAGCGTCCCTTTTCTAATGAAATTCCACTCCAATGTGTGAGTCCATTTATTAATGTTATTTATCTACACACCAGTATTTATTTATTCGTTCACCATGTGTCCATTACCTGTTTATAAATTTATAAATTTATTTATTCATTTATTCATTTATAAGTCAGTCTATATCCCGTCCTCAAACAGGATATTAATGCAGTCCCAATGCATAGCCACAGAGGCCCGCTTTACAATTCAATCATTCAATCCAATTCATCAATTCAATTCAATTCAATTCAATTCGATTAAATTCAATTTAATCTAATTCAATTCAATTTGATTCAATTCATTTATTAAAAAAAGCCCTTTATCACCGTCAATGTATATTACAAAGTGTACACAATCAGAAACGAAAACAAAATGAATATCAAAATGATTGTATACAGTTCATAAACAATCGATATTTGAGAGCATAAAAACCATTAGTAAAAACTGAAAGAGTTGTGAGATCTCAGTTTCTCTACTTCTCGAGGTATGACGATGAGAATTTTCTTCTACTGCCTATATAAAACTCTCGGACCTGAAAACTTTAATGCGAGAAGACGAGATTTCGGAAACAATAACATGTAAAATATCACGCAAGAAAAGACTCTCACAAGTATTCTTGTATGTGTACCATGCACCGTGCGTCATCAAGTTCGTAATATCCACATTCTTCGATTATTTCGATTTCGTTCCAAGATGCCATATCTATGACCACTCTTTTTATTTGAAAATTAATTTGATGATGACGATGATTGACAGCATATATAGCTCTCCTTTATTTCATTCAACATCTACAATATCATTTATATGCAATTAATTTCGGTTTCACTCTTAAATCATTTTCAGCATACCGAATGTTTGTAAATGATGCGTACACAAATTAACCGATAGATAATAGTGGTCTACATTATAACTGGCAGTCTCCTTCATGAGCGTCAGTTCTAATATAGTTCAGAAGAACCCAAAATTAAGAATTTACCGTCTAATGGCATAATAGGAGAAATTGTATTAATGCAACATAGGGTTTAGAGTATTTCATTTCATTTTTTCATTTCCAACAACATTTTCATATACAAAATAATACAACATCAATACAATGTAGTAACAAAGAAAAATACGTGAAGTTAACAATGTTACGCATCACAAAAGCAAATGAAAATTGAATTAAACTAAAGTTGCAGGAAATGGAGGAGACATGCTAAAAAGCTGAGCTTGTATTTTGCAGTCTCCTCGTGGACAAAAAGACTAAATAACATCATGAAGTCTTGAAGAGACTTGAAGATAATTGTATAATATATTATAACTAGGGAGGTGGTATTTTACGATACATTTAAAGAATGATAACTCATGGAATATTTGAAGAGTTTGTTTGCAAAAACCGAGCTGGAAGTCCGTATTTGCCAAATGGAGATATTTGCGATTAAAGGTCAAGAAAAATAAAGAGAATAATAAGCAATTTTTTGCTTCTTTAGACCATAACTTCAAAAATGTACCTTTATAATGTAGTGACCAATATTATATCATTTAAAAGGTATCATTTTGTACTTTATGACAGAGATCTTACTTCAAAATCTTCAAAAATGGACTTATCGGTTTTTGCAAACAAATTCTTCATTCTTTTTTTCCCAAACTTACCCTCCCCTGCACGCATAGAAATTTCCGTTTTTATCGGTATAATACTTTGAATTCTATTATTTCATTTATCTAATTCCTGAATGGACATTCGTTTAAAATCACAAAGATAGAAACGAAAAATCCGGAATTTCTTGATTTCTCCAATCAATGTTATACTACATTCATCCCGAAGGCAGAGACACGCTCCGATCTTTTTGATTTCGCATAAACATCGAAATAACTGATTGGATTTCATCAATACAAACCAATTTGAAAAGCTTCTCTCCCTAAATTTGTAAAACAGATAAGAATCAATGAGGACATAAGGTTCTGAGTTTTTGTTTGTTTGTTTTTTCTGAGGATACATTTTTGTTTACAATCATGATAACGCAAGGTGCTTACAGCCGACGAAATCCAAAGAGATTTTTCTCCTCCCCAGTCACTGGGGAAAATCTCGTTGACGAAATCATTGTTGCAGCCGTGTAATAATAATTTAGTGTATTTACAAAAATAATAGGAGAACAACTGAGCCATTCGCAAGAGCGCCAGCTATAATTGGGTAGTGGTATCGCGTACCGCAGTGGTGGTGTAGTGGTGGTGGACGGCTGGAGTGTTGGGGGTGGGGTATCCAGCTGTTGAAGTTTGCTCCGACATGAAACCCATGCCGCTGCGAAAGGATCGTACACTGACACATGCGGAAAGCCAATACAGTTGAGCTCCTCCTAGATTTTCCGCCCCCATCAGGCAGAGCATATCGATGTTTTGAACACACGTACTTTACATACGTGCAAGTATACGGCTTTTTAACCTCCGACCAGCTGTGTGGATCTGGATGGGAATAAGTCGTCGTTGTGACTCGTTTGCTTCAATAAAGTTTCAAACTTTCAACTGGAGTTCAAGGGTGAAATGACTTTTGTCATCTCTCTGTAACATGTGGATTTAATATCTTTTAACTTTTGCGGAATATTGTTTGAGCAGTAAGGTAAGTGCGCCGAAGTTTTTTATTACATTTAACGTTACGTTACGGCCAAACGTTTACTCCGCGTTAAGTTTGATGGCTTCGCGGCTGCCGAATCCTCCTGGCAGCGCTGGCCGGAGCTCCCGCAGAGGTTTCATCATATCATAGGTCTGTCGCTGGCTGATTATTCGATTCAGTAGCTTTGCAGTTTTATAGGAAAACTGTGAACTCTGGATGGGTACTACTAGATCTATATCATTCACCTTGAAGCACAATACTTTCTTTCCCATCAGAGTTTAGTATCTAGTTATTATAAAGAGGGAAAGGTATGCCTGCAAGCCATCTTGGTTAGGATATAGCCCGACCAGACGCTGTTAATACGCTGTGCGAATACAGCTACTTTAACCACAGCGACTGGGCTGTGTATACCGGTAGTTAGGATAATACTGAAGAAATCTAGACTAGTAAGAGTTTAATTTCAAATCTCATTCAGTCATTGCTTTCATCTTTGTTATTGTTGTTGTTGTTGTTGTTGTTGATGTCAGATATTCATGAAAGTTCGATCTGGATCAGTCTAATTGAATTTCACTTTTAAAAAAAAAAATTCAAACCCACTGGAATGCCTGGTGGATTTTTTGCACTTTATACATTCCATGTATGTTTCCTATCTTCACAGGCTGTTAGTTTTCTTTTCTTTTTTTTAAAACAAACTTCAAAGTTCAAATATAATGTACTCCTGCTTTTTTTTAAAACAAAAATTTAAAATTCATTTTCAAGTTGACTTTGATTAATAAATACTCTTTAAAGAGTTTAAAAACCAAATATACATGAAGGTACAATAAAGTCATTATAAAGTCAGCTATAGGTCTACATGTAGGCCCACGTATGTCTCAACTAAAGAAAATTATGGAGTATGTTAACACTCTGAAAAAGTGATAGCTGATGCAACGACATAATGTAAATTATGCTGTTATCAATATTTCCTCACAAATCTCCATGAATTATACATGTAGGGCATATAATATGATTTTTTTTTTTCAGCTATGCAACACTTTCCCCTCTAATATTCATTCTTTGAAGTTAAAGTTGACATGGCTCATGAATGATTATAAATTTCAAGCATCTAATGCCCAGGTATTATTCTATCTGAGGTCACTTAAAAAAGAATGGAAAATGGTCGGTAAAGGTGTGTGTGTTTGTTTTAAAGTCAGTCAGAGGGCTTATCGACATCCAATTATGATGCTAAATAGATAGGTTATACTTGCAACCAATTTTACTGTTTGTTTTTGAAAAAGAAGTATGGTAAATTTTGGAAGGCTTGCATTTTTTAGAATTAATTTTGTAATAATTTATGTTCTTGTTAATATGATACAGCCCCCCCCCCCCCCCCCCCCCGAAAGTCAACTTGTAGAGTAATCAAATGCATGGAATGGCAGTTTCACATATTCCCATTGAGGAGGGGCTGATTTTGCTATTCATGCATTTCCCATCGACACATACCCCTTCAATGGGTTTAACTTTGTTATAGAGCAACATTCGTGGCACTTACATAGAAACTGTTAAAGGTTTAGTTTCTCCATGGTTACATAGAATCACATCATAGGCCTAAATGAGGAGTGGGCAAATACTGTTGCCGTCTCCTCGCTTCCCGTTTTCGAAATGCCTTCGGTTTCAAATGACGCGTGTGGTAGTGAATGAGAGAAAGGCTGTAACCTCTTACTATTGTATCTACAAACATAATGTAAAAGTGGAAATTTTTGCACATTTTGCGCAACCTGAAACTAGTGTGAAAATGAAAGCATACGAATACTTTTGTTTGCCATATGTTCCAGCAGTTGATGACTTGATTCCGCGGAATTAAAAACATGCGAAACTCTTTTTACCCCGCTGAGCATGAAAAATTAGTCACACAAAAATATAGACTTTTACAGTAGTGCTTTAATACAGAGAAACCTGTGCTCAGTTGCATACGTAATTCCCACCATGTACTTTGTAGCAGTAAGTCATTGATACAAGCACGTTAAATCTATCTTTTGATAATGAGAGTGAAACAAAATACTCCACAAAAAAAACCCAGTCTTTACCACAATGCAGTATCAGAGCAGATAGGTTATCAGCTCATCAAAGTGCATAAAAACCATGGTTCACTCAATGAGACATCTTATACAGCTGTACCTGTGTTTACTTTGCAGAAGCATTCATTTTGATATGAAAGTAAATCAAAGGACATTGATCATTCACAGTCACCAGTTCCGATCAAGATTTAGCTAATTTCTACTGATTTTTTTCGTTACCAAAACTTTGTATGATTCATGAGTGTATACTTTGCAAAACATATTATGCAATCATTCAATAACTGACTGTTAGTGTTCTAATCAATGCGCTGTACAATTGTATGTATTGGTAGGCTCCCTACATATGTGACCTGCTACAACAAAATGATCCAAATATAACACAACTCACAAAAGTACTCGGTTGCTGAGATATCGATGATTTTATTAGCACGTGTCAAGTGGTCAAGTTTTGAGAAAAACGTGTTGAAAGTTTTCCTTCCGACGTTAACATGATCAAAAGGAGTCGAGACAGTTTTCACCGTTGACAATAGAGGGTATGCTCCTAGCAACCTCCATGATGTTCATTCAAGCTTAGCGCCAGCGGTCTACGCACAACCAATCAGTAATCAGGATGCCACGCACTGACCAATAAGGTCACTCCCTCATTGCTAGGGGTGTAGTCTAGTTGCAGCGCTAAATCCAAATCTTCGAACAGATTTCTGTTACGTTGCGAAGTCGGAAAATCATGGCCCCCAAAACCGCTAATTTCTTGCCACTTTTGATCATTTAGCTTTGAAATTATAGACAAAACATTTGACTACAAAATTTTGCCATAAACAGAAATCCAATTGTCTTGACCAATTTTGATGATGTGACTTCAAAACTCGATTTTCTCGGCTCAGCCGTCAGCGAATTTAGGATCCTTTTGTTGTAGCAGGTCACATATCTTTCTTCTCCCCCCTGTATTTACCCTTTAAGACTCATGCAAGGTGCCTGCTTTTGTTCTTTTCAAGCATACTGAGAAGCCCTACTTCTTTGTACAAGCAGGCCATAATCAAACTGTTTTTCTTTTTCTCTTTTAACCGTTTAGTACTTTGCTGTGTTCACTAATTGACATGTATCAACATAATATGCCAGTGGAATGCTTTATCCCCCAATTGGCACAGATGTCTGGAAGCTAACTACCCATGAAAAGAGATTACCTAATCTCCTTAATCCCAATTGAGGCATGCCATTATGTCTGAATGGGCTGGCTTTTGCTATACAACAATCGGTCAAGTTTGAAAGAATTTAATCCTAACCCATTGAAGACTAGCTCCCCCCCCCCCCCCCCATATACTCAGGCAGGACAGTGTCAATGGGAACTCAGTGAGTTAAATGCCAAAGAAAAAGCATGACCAGACAAGTTACAGGTACATGTAAAAGGAGCTGGACACATAAAGAGTTTAAAGGGATCATATACATGTAGTTCTGGTTGAGACCTAATTTCAGGTTTCTAATATTTTTTTGGTGAGATAATGAGAAACCTCTTATTGCTTTGTTTTACTTTGTTTTGGGATGTTTCAGTCATTCCAAACCCGATTTTCATCGACCAAACTTTGAATTCCTCTTAAAATGGTATGCTCTGTACTATTTGATAAGTGTTTTCTTGGTATCTCGCAAAAATAAAGTCCAATTATCATCTCCACCGATACTGTCATCCCTTTAACTGATGCATCAATAAAGGATGAAGCTTAAATGATATGGCATTACCCATTACAATAGAACAATAGGAGAGATTAAAATAAAATTGTATTGTAACTTTCTGTCCTCATTGTTCTGACCCAGGAATCCCATCCCCCAGGACGGATATTTTATACCGGTATTAAGCCCAATCAGGACTTGAAAAGCGTATTGAGCGCACAGACACAGCCTCCACCACAATGGGGAATGCCCAGGGCACACCCCCTCTGAGGCGGAGAAACAGCTACCCCATGATGGCGCCCAAGCAGGCCATGCCGGAGAAAGTGGAACTTGACGACCGCTTCATGCGCATTCTGGTAAGCCACCAGCACGCTTGTCTTTTGCTTTTATGGCCTCAATCTGGAGTCTTTTTTTTTTTCAATACCAACCTGTGGGCGTCACTTCCACTGTTTACAGTCGCGGCCTGCAGAAATAAACAGTCCATATGTGCTAAATCTTGCAGGGTGTCTTGACTTTTCTGTACATATAATTCTATGCAGCACATACTCGCACATGTTTGACAATGCATTCATGTTGTAATGTGAACAGATCCTGATTATTTTATTCCCCAGAATATTTTTAGAAAAACAAAGAAAGAGAAACTGAAAGAGAATGAGACAAAAAGAGGGAAAGAAAGAGGGAGAGAGAGGTTGAGTTTTTTTTAGTTTTTTTTTTTTTAGAAAGTGATGCAGAACCGGTGGCTCGCTGCTTCCAGGAATTGAATGCATTGTAATTAAACTGAATGAGAATGCGAATCACATTATGTAATGGTACATCAACTGTTATCAATGTAAATTTCCCCATGTAATTATTCAAAAAAAGAATGTGACATTATGGATGCACTGTGGTTATTCTGACTCTTGACAATTAATGAAGTGTAATATTTGCCTCCTGGGATAGCAGATTCTGCAGATGATTATATTTTAATCAATACTTTTTACTGCAGTGTTACAGTTTGTGTTTGATGCACATGTGTACATTAGTTTCCCAGCATGGTAAGAGCATGAATATATCATACAAGTACTGAATATTGTTCAATCATATGCATTGTAAACTGTGAAAATGGACTGCATTAAAACAGGTATTAAATTCATGACAGGCCGACAGAGATGATGAGAGTGAATTTCCTCAGGAGATTGCGGAAAATATGGATGACAACTTGGAAGCAGAATGATCAAATCCTGATATCTTTGCAAAAGATTGTGACAAGGTCAATGATGATGTAATATTTCCTGAAATAATAAGACATCTTACTTTTTTTCTTTTTACTTGAGCAAGTGCATGTTTTACACTGACTAATGACGACTTTATTTCAATTTTTGCACTTCATTCAATCAGCAGGACATCTTTTGCCTCATCTTTCATACAAGTTTTCACTTTATTTTGATGTTTGAATTTGTTTTATTTTTGTTTTTGCATTTTTCTTTCACTGTTTAACCAACAGTTTTCTCCAGAGTTCAAGAATGCAGGAGTCCATTTCCCTTGCAACCGTTCCTTCCCTTTCATTTACTATTCAAAGTGTTTTCAGTTTTTTGTTCCTCTTTCCAGGGCAAAGTGCATGATAATGGTCTGATTAGTATGCCGTGTACATCTGTTGAAGGAGGGGGATTTGCTATGAATGGCAATGTGTATGATATGGCAATTATATAAAAAATAAAGTTGAGAACATTTTGTTTTTCTATCTCTCTTGAATGTATACTTACGTGCGTGTGTTTGTATCTATGTACAACATTTTGTGTTTGCCGGAATTTTTGCTATCATAATCAATTAGTTCTGAAACCACAGGCCTTTTATTCCTCCACCTGTGATTGTGGTCCATTCATTGTCAATGCAGACGAATCAATCTCCTTGAATAAATCCAATGTTAATACTGTACCTGGTAACAAATGTAAATCATATGGAATTCAATGTAAAGTATTGTGTTTTATTGTTGCTGCAAGGTGTTATAACATGTTGTTTCCAATGGCTGTTCCAGTGGAGCATCTTGACTGATATTATTCATGTCTGGTTTGAAGACTTTGTAGAAGCTTGTGATTGAATTAATGTACCTAATGGAATTTGAAAGGCTATATTGGCAATTTATTATGAATGCCTTTCTGTCTATAATACAGCTATTTTAAAAATTATAATGCATGACACTGCCACTTTCTTCATTGAAACTGCTGTGACTTTGAATATGAAGAATGGATTGTGGTTGCCCTATGGTCTACATTGTATGATCATGTCTGATATGGCTGCAAGTACAAATGTACTTTTGCAGCTCTGCAGAATTGTGCCAACACAAACAGGTTTGATCATTTTATGTGCAATGGAATGAACAACTGCCTCATGATGGAGGTTTATTGGACAATCTACTGGCAGATCCCCCCATCCGTTATAGTGTACAAATCTCAGTGATTTTTCATGAGACATATGTACACCTACATGTAGTAGATGTAATAGAAATAATTCAAAAACAGTAGTTTTCATAGATAGCCATTTTATTTTGTATCATTTTGAATTTTTCACACAGGCTTTGCCTGTAGTTATCATATCATCAGTCTGCAAACTCAAAAGACTGGGGCCTGGGATGGGTCAAAGTAACTTGAGCTATAATGGGTTAAAGAAATGTATTATACATGTTTCAGTGTGCAATATGGTGCTGTTTGTGTTCATTGTAACTTTCATTGAGTATCCATATAATAATTGTGATTGTAAGATGTATTTGTATTGTCATGATCATTGTACAAATGTCAACTTCGGAAAAAAAAAATCAATGTCCCATCATAGACCAATAAAAGATGAATCTGATCTGAATCTGGAAAAAAAAAGATCTTGGTCGCCATTGAAATCAGAGATATTTTAGGAAATGATGACTGTCTACCACCCACCATACGGATGGAGTGGTCACCGGGATTAGGTGTCGCCTTCCTGCCGTATTGTCTTCTCGTGAGTAACCTTCCTTTCTCCCGATATTTTTGAATAGTTTTAAAGCAGAAATAGTGCATCAAAGGCACAAACACGTGTTCATCCTTTCAACCACAGTCTTCAGCAAGTTGTTGTTGTTTTGTGTGTGTGTGTGTGTTTATGTGTTGCCATGGTGATGATGTGGATGTCAAAGAGTGTCTGAGGCAGGAATACCTCCAGGAAATGTGTTAGACACCAAATGGTCAGTACGAACTTGTGTATACTTCGTCCCACATTTTGTAGTTCGCCCCCGGGTAACTGGCCAGTGGTCAGGCTATGCCGAGAATGTCCAATATTTTGGGCTATTAAAAAGCATTTAAGTAGCAAGAATCTGCTCCATAATTTTTCATGATTGTGATTTTGATAAAAGACTACACATTGGCAAACAAGAAAATACTTCAAGGAAAACTGTACATCGGTGTGTTATTTACGTAGGTGAATGGGATGGACGTTATGAGCATCAGTATGCATTGTCAAAGTACATACAGTACATTTTATTGCGCTGTAAAACGAATGCATAACTGTCAAGTGCAACAAGAAATGTGGTGCATCAACATGACTTCAAACCTCACAAAAGGTTTGTGAGAGAAAATTCTAAGCCTATATTGTGTCAAATGGAAATAATAATTTTTTCCTTTCTTTCTTTTGAATACTATAACTTTCCTGTTTTATGTGTTGTTTGAACTGCAGACCTTTCTGTATGCTCTTTTTGCACAAACTGGGAATTTAAGAGATTTCACAGCCTTGAGACAGTGACGACAATACCTTGAATTGTGTAAACAGACATGTTTGTGGCGTCAAAGCAAATCAAAGTGTCTTCAAATTGCCCTCCACTGAGTCTGACTCGTCTGAGTATGTTTTGGCTGTCACATTTAAGTGCTCTTCCTCTTTTGTATTTCTTGGTTTGCTTTAAATTGGGTGGAGCAACGGCTGTTTTCACACTGGTCGAGAAACGTTTTTGCAACGCTGAATTATGATAGACAGTTACGATTAGAATTATCTTTGTTCAATGAGCGAGGAAGGCTTCGAGGATTCTGCTGTTTTTAATTTCAGCAGGGCATGAGGAGAGGAGGTGTGGCTTCTTTCCGAGGTCCCATCAATCACTTTTGAGCGGAAAGTAGCGTGGGCTTTGACTGCATTGCATAGAGAGGGCATTTGACAAGTGCGGTTTTTCCGTGGAAGTTGGTTGAAGAGTTACCGTAAGCTCCAACCCCCAAAATCAGGATTTGGAGGTCCATCCGTACACACGACCGTTTCGTTCCATAATTCTGGAGAATTGTGATTGGAAAACATCTCGGGACCGTCATTTGAATCTCGATCAGAATTACGATCCAAATCACCCCCTCCCCCCCCCCCCCCCCCATTCCAGTTTGCATGCATGCAATGTACACTCGGCCAAAATGTGTCATTTGAATCATGATTCTAGTGATGCGTCGTTAGAATTGTGATTCAAATTACGCACTCTATGTACGTGTGAAAACAGCCTAGTTTGCACGCCATGTGCAGTGTGCATTGTTCTGTGTCTCCTGTCACAGGGGGCAAATTTTGCAGAATTTCCTGTTTTTCACAGCGGCTGCCTCTGTCTCCTCATCCTTCTTCTCTTTCTCCTCCTAATATTCTTGTTTTTATCTCGGTCCTTCTGTCATTCCTTGTTTTCTTTATTCTTGCATTGACTCTTTTTGTCTTTCTTTAATTATCTCTCTCTCTCTTTCTTTGCTATCCGAGGCAGACTCCTTGATGATGTTTTGGGGAGCTAGTTTGGTTGCTCCATTTTATATTTGATTAGCCTTCCCGCCAACTTTTAAATGCACCATGGGGGATTGTGACAAAATGTTTTTTAAAGGGATGGTATTGTTATTGTTGAGTTGGGGGGGGGGGGAGGGGGTTCAGATTTGAACTTTTTGAAAGATAATTAGAAACCACTTTTCTGACAGTCACTTGTACATCCTTGAGAGTTCTACGTTATAATGAACATAATACATGTGTCACGTACATACAGAACTGTTAACGAGGCCGTCTGTACTGACTGTGAGTACTTCAAGAGTCTGTCCTGCATGCAACCATTATTAGCGGCTGTCAGACTTCATGAAGAATTTGTTTGTTACCAATGTTCTGGACCATGCTTCAAAACTTCTATCTATAGTGTTTTATATTGGGCATTCATACATGAATGTGACTGTCTCCACTGCTGGCAAACAATAAAACACTTCATACTGTGTATGTATGTGTCTCACCATGGAGCTACAAAGGAACAAGAGTCTGTACATATAAGTATGCTCACACCACATGGTAGACGAAAGTTTACTGGCATTAGAAGATCAAGCTTAACTCAAACCTTGTATGACTATGATAGATTTAACAATTTCAGTGGCCTGAACTTGCCACTAGAGAAAAAGCAGTGATTGTTGAGCCCTGCTAAAGATCCATTTTGGCCACCTGAAACTCTTGCTCAGGTGGCCTGGCTGGCCCCCTAGAAAAAAGAAGAAGAAAATGTTCAGATGATATGATTGGCCAAACATGAATTGAGAAACTTTTTTTTTTTTTTTTTTTTTTAGTAACATGAATCAAGTTTGTTTTGAGACTTGCCAAAATTACTTATTTAGAGCTTGACTGGTAAACGTTTCTATACAGTACATGTTGCCAACAAATTCTTTCGTAAGTGTAAAAACCCCCACTCTTGTTCACTGATTATGAATTGCTGTTAAAATAAGACATTACCGGTATTCAAGTTTCTTATTATGCTGCGTGTGAGGAGGTTTCAGTTTCCACCATGCCCTGTCAAACACAGTATAACAGTACTTTATCCTATCCACAATTGTATGCTGAGCTTACATACACTGTACAATAGCATGCAGCTAGTGTATACCAACGTGCACCAATACAATAAATTTAACTTCCAAGTACAAATGTTGTAAATGCCCACAAATATTATGAAGTGTCATCTGTTGGTTTCGTGCTCATAAATAAAATGTTATATTCCTTGGAGTTCTGTAATTTGCATTCAAGGCAACAGACAATAGTGTTGGAATTCTGTATGTACACAGGTATGGCAGTATATCACTTCATAACACTTTTGTTTTTATATTTTTAAGGTATAGTTTATGATAAAATCTGCGTCCTTTTTTTCGAGTAGGCCAAAAAGAAAAAAACAACAACAATTTACCTGCTGCAGAGTGCCTGCCTTAATATGGCTCTAATCTTATTATGTCTCAGTACCTTTGGAATGTGTAGGAACAGTCCAGCTGCAGTGCTGTTATTTCCCTTGGGGAATAAAAATGTTGGAATGTTCATTTTTTTTTGGCTTTATATCATAATATGAACTTGCTATGGATGGGTCACATGCCAGAAATTCCTCGGATTGGATTTTTCTTGTAGACAATAGGTAGCCTACATATTTCGGCATCTTTCTTACATATTGAGGTTAGAAAAACAACAGCAGCAACAACAGTTTGTTTGTTTTGTTTTTAGTTGTTCTTGATGAGGACTCTGTTGTAATCCCCTTGAATTGAGATTCTGTGTTCTGTCTTTAATACCATAAACATGCTATAAATCTACTACTAGTATGTATTTTATATGTACAGTACAACTTGTCAAGGAGATTTATCAGCAGTGATTTCAGAGAAAAAAAAAACTGTGTGAATTACCTGTCAATGAATTTTAAAAAATCCAAAGGAAGAAAGAAAGCATAATTTGTGGTTGATTAAAATCAGAGTATTTTCACTCCAGCATAAAAATGCAGAGTCTCCACTGTATCGTGTGGTGTGTTTATGTTCCCTCCTTCAATATGTTAGCACCCCAGAAGGCCAGCTGTTATCTGTGGCGTTGATCAAAACGCATGCAAGAATAACTTAAGTAGAAGACCCCTGGAGCGTGCTCCCGAAAAGTCATGCGCAGCCTATCTGGCCCTTGTGTGAGAAAAAGCTATGCAAATAACGTGTGTAATTAGCCACTTCTGATCAAGGGAAATGTGTCTAATCAGGACATTTTCGCAGTCTCCAGCGGCCCTTCCTGATTCAGCCTGCGGTTCGGTTGCCACCAAATTTGTGTTGGTTAGTTAATGAAGCTTTATTATTGCAGGACTGCGTGAGGTTTTGTGTACCTGCAGAGGAAATGAGGGTCGGGATATGATAAGGCTAACAGATCTGCACCTAGATATCACGTGCTGTCTGTGGAAGTGCAACAAAGTCAGCTGCTGCACTCCCTACCCCCCATTTCATTTCGATAATCAAGGTGTCGATTTTATTAATGCTATGATAAAGAGATTGTATTGTAATAGTCAATGATTGCTTATAACAGATCTGATCACCTACAAGAGTATTCTGCTTCCATTTCTCCAGCTGTATTATTATTTCTTTTTCTTTAAAGTTGCATAATTACCAATGTAGCTGTAGCTTTATGAAAATGCTGTGAGAATAAAGTGTAGTGGGGGGGGGGGGGAGGAAGGGCAGAGATACAGAGACGTGGATGTCATTCGAAGCCACTTCTGAAGATGTTCACTTCCTATAGTTTTATGCACATTAGTTGTCGTTCTCCTCCATAAAAGTCATAGCTATTCAGCACTTCCTTGTAACTCAGCAAATTGAAGACCAGCTTGCATGTACTGTACTGTGAAATTTGCCCAGCTCCCTATGTAGTATAGTTCCCTTCATCATATGGTTGTTAAAAACAAACAACAAAAGGGAAATGAAGGTTTCGATATGGAATGAACTAGGTAATGTGAGAAGGGCATGCTATACATTTTGTACATAGCTTGTGAACTATAGCATATGTCTTGTAATTTGCAGTGCTACCTCTTCGATTACATAGGGGATCATATTATAGCAAGTTGTTGAGATGGACCACATTGTAATTATGGAAGCTTCATTTATGTTGGTTTGCCAGTCGCACCTTCGAAAACTTCCTGCGGCTTGGCATTTATACTCTGTTTGGAAAATTAATGACTGACTTTTGTTCTGAATGGCTGATTTAGAATGTATTGTATTTCACATTTCCTGACAATGTTATAGCAAGTGTTCCTAGATGCTCTCCAAAGCAATTTATCTTAAATGATCATGAAAGATAGCCATAGAGCAGCCTGCATAGAGTTTAGCTCTGCTGTACACTGTATGTCCAGCGCAGCTGGCAGCAGTCAAACTGGATTTTTTTTTCTCTATGCTTTATGATTGAAACCATGTGCCAATTATGATTATTTTTCATGTTCCTTTGATTTTTTTTTTGTTTTTTGTTGAGGGAATGGGATGGGGATATTACTGAGAAAATAATGAGCAAGAGATGTTAATGGTCCGTTCAAACATATCCATCACTTCAAAGGAAATGGTTGTGATTTGGGAACTTCTGGGGGCAGAGTTATCGGGCGTTGTGAGTGAGTCAGATTTCATTACGTTTCTTTCTTTCCACGGTGCTGTTAACATTCCAGTCGACCCAGTTTACCCTTGTCTTCCACTGTGAGGAATGTGGGGTATGACACCAAGGGTCATGGCAGTGTGCTTCACCCGAGCGTTCCAACTTTTCCCATTCCCCCGCAAAACTTCTTCTACTTCTTTCCTCTTTCCATATCTGTCTTTTGGCTGCATAATGCACTGAGGAACCAATTTCAAGGCTTGTAAAGGTGGCATAAAAATGAATAGGGGCCTATATCATTCTATTCTCACTTATCCCTCTCCCTCTCTCTGCCCCCCACCCCACCAGTCAGGGGTGAGTCACTACAAAACAAACTTTTCTGGTCCAAAGTCCTCAGTGTTGCTGGTCCAGACCGCAGAGAGTGGGTGGTGTATTGTGTGAGGGGTGATGCCTCCAATACAGCAACACAGTTGGATATGATGTTCCGGTAGCACAGTTGTATGCACATTGCATACAAGTACATATAGTCTTTATTCTCGATATCCCATGGAATTGAATCTGAAATGATTCTACACCAGGAAAAAAAGAGAAGTGAATAGGGCGAGATGTGTGAGGAAATCTTGGCTTTATATGAGAAAAGTTAGAATACAGTATTAGACTAAGGATTTTTTCCCTTGTGCACACTGCAAGACATTTTATATGATTTTTTCTTTTTGATCTAGATGATGTCATGATGTCACAAGTTTTCCATTGCTTGTGCACAAATCTTCACTAAATATCCTGTATTGACATGTTCTGTTTCTTTGGTTTTTCCCTATTTTTCAAGGAGAATATGAATTTAGATCTTATTAAAAGATTTCCATTCCAATGTCGGACAAGACTACCACATGCTGTTGTTGTTTTTCACAGATATTATACATTGAGAGAGCTCCTTGTTGCCATGCCAACATTCAAATTATGAATCACATCAGCTGTTGAATAGTTACCAACATATTTCAACTTTGTTTGTGTGCACGTGCATGAGTGTGTGTGTGTACATGTGCCACATAGTATAGAGGAAAAAAAAATACAAGAATGCCCTTTTAGCTACTACAAGGTATTTTGATTACTGATACAGTCTGCAATTCTAAGTAGTTTATGCAGTACATCTGTCACAGTCAATTAGTGGGACATAATACAGTGTGCATACAGTGCTACATTTTACACCTACAGTGTATACTGGCTGTTTGATCAGCAAGTAGCTTTGCGTACCTTCAAACACAATATGCTCTGTAGATCTGAGGCTCATATTTTCTCAGTGACACAGAATATGCATTTCCGAGGATTTTTCAGCAGAGTGAGTGCAATAAATACTTTTCCTGTACAGGTACATGGTGTAGGCATTGTGCCTTTCAGAGCTAGGGAGAGAAAGAAAGAGAAGGAGAGAGAGCAAGAAAGACAGAGATGTACTGTTGTCACTTGTAATACTGTTTGCTTGGCATTGAGCCACACTTACTGAGTAAATACTAGTGTTATTTCAAGAGCAAATTTGAGAAAAGTATTAATCGGCCACTGTCCGATGCGCACAGTTAACTGTTCTTGAAAAAACGAAGGTGACTTATACAATGCAAGACAAGGAGTGATTGTCTGCTTATCAGTGAGTGAGGAAAATTTGTAAAGTGTGTGCATATCATGTTCCCTAGCCTGGCAAATAGCAATTTTATATGTGTTACAAGTTTGTATACATTTTTTTGATGAGTGTCAAAGTGAAAAGGAAATGCTTTCAAGATATTAGATATATGTAGGCTTTTTGATATAATCTGCTTTATTGGTTTTACATTTTTTTTTTCATTGATTAATGCTGAGCTACATCTTAGTTAAGCACTGGATATCTTGTAAGTCATTGCCTTTATTTCGGTGACACGACATTTGCTCCTGCAACAATTGCTCCGGTCTTATTTTCTCTAAGGACTTAGGGTTAGGGTTAGGGTTGTGATAGGGTTTTAGGTTTAGTTTGATGTGAAAATTAGGATTAGGGTTAGGGTTATAATTATGGGTTGAAGTTACGTTTGGCTTAGCATGCAGATATATCATGGGAGTAATTGTCGCAGGAGCAAATGTCATGGAACCTTTATTTCACCCTCTTTACTCTTGTCCCTGTAACTGTGTGTCCAAGTCCAAGTTATTTTTTTTTCTTCCCATTATTCAATCCCTTATTCTGTTTAAATACATTTTTTTTTCTTTTAACATCCGTTAGTGTGCTTCCCCCCCCCCACAATTATCATTTCATTTTTGCATATTGTATGTATATATTGTACATAGTTTTCAGGCTGAATTTTCCAGTCTTATGTATCTGGTGTTTTTTTTTTTTTTTTGTATCTGTAAATAGAAGTTTCTGCAATTTACAAGCTTTGCTTCTCAGCAGGACTCCTATCTTTTCCACCTCATGTATATGTTAACTCTTTTTAGCTATCTGTCATGTTTGTGTAATCATTGATTTCTTGTCTTCACCCAATACCGAGGTATTACAATTTCTATAATTTGTTTCTTGGTGGAATTGAACAAATAAATTGAATTGAATTTGAATTGAATTGAATTATGATGATTTCCTTTTAAATACAAGTATATGTACATGCCAAGCTTGATATCCCTGCAGATTAGAATAGTAAACTTTGCAAGAGAATCCTGAGGATCCTTTGGAATAACTGAGCAGCGTAAGTACATACATTATGTCAGAAAGAGAAGAAAAATAATCCGCGAACAGAGATGGGAAACAATAATTAAAGAAGAGACAGTTTGTTTAATGTCTACATTTATCACAACCACTGATATCCAGTAGCTTGTGAAACAGTCACATGTTTTATAATATAATAGATAAATAGATTTGACCAATATGATTGATTGATGTACACTGTGTACATGTACACATGCAGGCATTTGCTGACTACAATTGTATGTTTAAAGGACAAGTTCACCTTCATAGACATGTGGGTTGAGTGAATGCAGCAATATTAGTAGAACACATCAATGAGAGTTTGAGCAAAATCGGACAATCCGTTAAAAAGTTATGAATTTTTGAAGTTTCTGCTCAGTCACAGCTGGATGGAAAGACTACTATAGGTTGTGATGTCACATGAGTACAATGATATAAAGAAAGAATAAAGAAAATTCAACATATTTCCATTTTTCTCCCATAACAAAAGAACACTCCACTTCTCTCTTTCAGAAGGCAGATGGAATAATCGATTACCTTAACATACGTCAGTAGGAAGTCGAAGAACTGTGCACTTTATTCAAAAAGTAAAGTTTTGTGAAATTCTCTTTTTATTTTCTTTATATAGTTGTACGCATGTGACATCATACACTGTAGTAGTCTTCTCTTCCAGCCGTGACTGCCCAGATACTTAAAATATTCGTAACTTTTGAACGGATTGTTCAATTTTCCTCACACTTTCACTGATGTGTTCTACTAAATATTGCTGCATTCTCTCAATCCTTATACCATATATGACGGTGGACTTGTCCTTTAACCTCCTCATCACCCCTGGCAGCCCGTTTGCACGCTATGTCTGTGGTAATCTGCGAAGATGATGATCACTCTATATCTGTTCATTGAGGAAGTGTAAAGAATAATCTTTGACTGGACGATTTGTAAATGAAAGTAGACTGTGATATTTGAATAAAATGTATAATGTATAATGATAGTTTCGCATATGTACATGACAGTAATGGTCGTGTATTTGTGCATCTTTCAAGGAACTGTACTAATTGAAACCAAAACAAACGCTGGTTGCTGTCTCTTAAGTGGGCTGATGATAAAAGGACGGCTAAGTATGAAGATACTACAACTGTATGTTGAACTGGTTCTAGACTGACATTGCATGGTCCAAAGTGATGAAAATAAAGAAAAGAAGAAAAAAAAAATCTTACTCTTTCAAGGAACTGTACTAATTGAAACCAAAACAAACGCTGGTTGCTGTCTCTTAAGTGGGCTGATGATAAAAGGACGGCTAAGTATGAAGATACTACAACTGTATGTTGAACTGGTTCTAGACTGACATTGCATGGTCCAAAGTGATGAAAATAAAGAAAAGAAGAAAAAAAAAATCTTACTCTTTCAAGGAACTGTACTAATTGAAACCAAAACAAACGCTGGTTGCTGTCTCTTAAGTGGGCTGATGATAAAAGGACGGCTAAGTATGAAGATACTACAACTGTATGTTGAACTGGTTCTAGACTGACATTGCATGGTCCAAAGTGATGAAAATAAAGAAAAGAAGAAAAAAAAAATCTTACTCTTTCAAGGAACTGTACTAATTGAAACCAAAACAAACGCTGGTTGCTGTCTCTTAAGTGGGCTGATGATAAAAGGACGGCTAAGTATGAAGATACTACAACTGTATGTTGAACTGGTTCTAGACTGACATTGCATGGTCCAAAGTGATGAAAATAAAGAAAAGAAGAAAAAAAAATCTTACTCTTTCAAGGAACTGTACTAATTGAAACCAAAACAAACGCTGGTTGCTGTCTCTTAAGTGGGCTGATGATAAAAGGACGGCTAAGTATGAAGATACTACAACTGTATGTTGAACTGGTTCTAGACTGACATTGCATGGTCCAAAGTGATGAAAATAAAGAAAAGAAGAAAAAAAAAACTTACTCATATCCTCCCGCTTCCTTCTTTATTAAAGGTAATGTCGGTTGTCGAGTCGGTTCAGAAGCTGGATCCTACTGTGAAGGCGATAACAGGGCTGTTCCCTCCCCCTCCCCCTCCCTCTCCCCCTCCCCCTCCCCCTCCCCCCAACCATTCCATATTGTGCACTAAATATAAACCTAAGACTATAGGCTACCAGGTGATAGCCAGGGGTGTACTACACATAGCAGAATGATAATAAGTGTTGCTTGCGGGACCCGGGATGGGAAAGTCTAGACTTGTCTTCCTCTCAAAATTTTCCGTCTTGCACTATGCATTACGATGAGTATCTAACCAACCTGCATTCAAATAGGTGTATACCCAAACATCAGACCTACATGTTTGTTGTACCAAGTCTCACGTATTCTGCGTGAGACTCAAGCATTTAGGGGCCATCTCACGATCTCACACATGGCACCCATTTTTCTCACGCATCGGGCGAAGTCTGCAACTTGGGCGTATGATAATGAGCATAGCTCAAAGATTAAAGTGATAGTTGCAAATGAAGGTATATTTCCCTTTTGTCTTTCAAAATAAGTAAAAAATAGTCACTTAAGTATGCACCTGATCGCGCCATAAAGAGCTAAAAATTGAAAAAGCTCCTCACCGTGCCGGAGGCCACAGGGGGGAAAAACCCCTCCCACACCCTCGCTCGCGCGAACATTAGCATGCCGAGATGCCAAGTCATGAAAATCTCACTCATAAAATTTTTTTGAACTTGGCATCCCTGAAACATTGACTTTATCAAATTGATTTTAGCAGTGCGAGGCGTAAAGCCGAAAATTCTTGTATGTTGACAGAGATAGAAAGAAAGAAAGACTGAAGAAAACACGAGCTCTTGTGATCTGGATTGTGTTGCAAAAATTAGTCCATCATGATTCTTTTTGAAAACCGTGGTGTTATTTGCTAGGCACAGTGGGCGTGATAACACATGTTTTTTAATCCCATAGGATCAAAGGTGAGGACGCTCAGGGTCATATCTGTTCCAATCAATGTTAAATCACAGTTTGGAGATTTCATGTGCTTTATGTGCAGTCCAGTGATTTCTTATTATTTTTGCCGTTTATGAATGGTGGCAAATGAAATAAATTTTTGCATTATTTTTACAGGACTGATAGAGAAAGGAGAAAGTTGAATCAAATTGGAAAAATATAAATATAAATATAAATACAAATGTAAATGTAAATGTAAATGTAAATGTAAATGTAAATGTAAATGTAAATGCGAATCATGCGAATGCAAATATAAATATAAATATGAATATAAATCTAACCATAAATATAGATATAGATATAGATATAGATATAAATATAAATATAGATATAGATATAGATATAAATATAAATATAAATATAAATATAAATATAAATAAATATATCTGTGGTTAATATATGTATCAAGGCTTGCAGGAAAACCATGTAAATATTGGTTATTTCAAACTTGATTTTACATCTCCTGTAGGTCACATTGCATTGAAGTGCTCTTTTTAGACAAATATTTTTGTTATAATTTTATCAACTCTTAGAGCCACCTTCCAATTTTACAGTTGTATGCCTTTTCCCTAGATTTCTTAACAAAATTTGCAGCAGCTTCATTGTACAAGTGTATGCTGTGAAGGGCTTCTTTTACCAGTCATAAACCACAAGATATAAATGTTACTTAGAGCTAAACTGTTATCATGAATGAAAAGTAAAAAAAAAAAAGAAAGAATGAAGAACATATACACCTGTACAGCAAAATTTAAATCATTTGAGCGAGACTTCCAGTAACTTTTGATGTTTATCTTAAAAAGCCAGATGTATGGGGACATGATACCAGTGCATCAACTAAAAGTGCTGACTTTGACGAGTCGGCTTGTTTCGCGTAGATCAGAAGGTATTGATCCGTAAAGATGAGTCACTTCCATACATGCGATATATAATGTACAGCCAACAATGTACAGTAGGGCCTACCGTGTCACTTGGTTGCATGCCTAAAAGGGCAAATCAAAGTCAACAACAAAAACCTAACAGTTTTTAGGGTCTAGATTTACTCTGTAGCCACATTGACCTGTCATGGGGAGGGTCAAATTCCCGAAGGAACAATTGTAAGCTTTTTTTTTTTAAAGAAATCCTGTGAATCTTGCATCAAATTTCCCACCAAGTAGCATCCATAGGAGTTGTTTTTTAGAGCATGTCATTTTGAGTTGTATAGTGACTTACCCCCCTCAAAGCAAACATTGCTGTGGTGAATAAAAAATTGCACAAAACAAAAAAATGCATCAAAAATGTATTGTAAAATACGTATTGTTGGGAATCAACCCTTACGCCACTTTATTTATTATTTGGCGCCTCCACTTGACGGTTTTCTTTGTCAATTGGCGCTGATGTCTGGAAACTAACTACGATAAAAGTGGATATTTTTGCGTGAGTAATTTTTCACGCTCGGCTGGGTAAGATGAATTTACGGTGTTTTTGATCCCATGGATTCAGGACTTTAATTACTGGAACATATGTCATGCAAAAATATTTGCATGCTTTTATTTTCGCGGGTGCTAGCTTCTCGTTGTGCGAAATGCGCGAAAATTTCCACACAGAAAAAAATTTCCACTTTTACAGTTATAAACCAATAAATTAAGATTATGTGAATCTCCCTACCAGTAATCTCTGTTCTATCATATTTCAGTTTGGTTGGACTGAATCATTTTAAACTAATTGGGCTAACTTATAAGCCATTGTGTTTCTCAAAACTTGATTTTTGTAGTGCAATGCACAAGCTGATAATTCCTGTTATTTGACAGAAAAAAACAACACCTAAATTTCAGTGTGGTACATTGTAATACAAAAAGTCAGCCCATCATGATTCTATTCGAAACCCTTGCTATTTGTCTCACACAGTGTGTGTGAACAACATGAATATCAAAGGACAAGTTCACCTTCATAGACATGTGGGTTGAGTGAATGCAGCAATATTAGTAGAACACATCAGTGAGAGTTTGAGCAAAATCGGACAATCCGTTAGAAAGTTACGAATTTTTGAAGTTTCTGCTCAGTCACGGCTGGATGAAAAGACTACTGTAGCTTGTGATGTCACATGAGTACAACGATATAAAGAAAGAATAAAGAAAATTCAACATATTTCCATTTTTCTCGTAGGGGCAGGGGGAATAATATTACCCTTAACATACATCAGTAGCAAGTCGAAGAAATGTGCACTTTATTCAAAAAGCAAAGTTTTGTGAAAAATTCTCTTTTTATTTTCCTTATACAGTTGTACGCATGTGACATCATACACTGCAGTAGTCTTCTCTTCCAGCAGTGACTGAGCAGATACTTAAAATATTCATAACTTTTGAACGGATTGTCCAATTTTCCTCAAACTTTCACTGATGTGTTCTACTAATATTGCTGCATTCTCTCAATCCTTATGTATAAATATGAAAGTGGACTTGTCCTTTAAAAACTTGTGTTTTATTCCCATTATTAGGTCAGAGATCATTTTGTTAGACGAAAACATTGTAAACTTAAGTGGGACTTTGAATACTAGTGAACCATTAGGTCAAGTTTAGAGGATTCCAGATAGATACTGATGAAAGAAGTGCCTGGGCAAATAAAGTGTTAATATCGTCACTACTTTATATTGACATCAATTTGTACTTGTGATCGATTGCTCACACAGACTCGGGCCATATTGTGTGTGTTTTACATACAAATATAATGATAACCATGTTCCTTGACACTAACACTCACACCTCGTAGTGCTCCAGACTCGTTTAATACCTCATGCCAGTATATACGCTGTCACACCTCGTGGTGTGAACCTGCATTCGTGCGCAGACATGCGTATGTGCTTTCTCGCCGACGTGTCGCTACCAGCATCGGTTAGAAAGCCCTTTGCGATTGCCCCTCTCGGATGCCAAAAGGTGTGACATTGCCCAGGCTTGAAAATATCCTAGTAATTATAGTCTGGCCTCAATTAGAAAAAAAAAACAAACATAGAAAATCATATCCTTGAATATGATATTGCACTCCGATAGTTCCTTTGCATGTGCAGGTTGTACAGACATTGTAACTGGAGTGGGGAACTAAAATGTGATACTTTGATGTTCTTGTCCTTGCTTGATAAATTTGGACATGCAGGCCAAAGAATTTTGAGAGGATATGTAAGGTTAGAGACCTAATGATAGTTGATGGTGATATAATCTCAAGGTTTGATCCTGGTAAAAGGCAAGTGACTCTTTAAAATTGCTTTGATGAGTGAAACAAACATTGTGTTTATGCTGTATCAGTAGTGAGCAGACTAAAAGTAATGTGCCTTTGTAAAATCTTTCAAAGTTGAATCATTTGTTGAATCATATCACGTTGTGTCATAATTTTGGATCACTGTACACCTGACAATTTCACTAAAGAAGTCGCATGGTGTATGGCTCTTTTGTCTGTGCACAAGGGGATCATCAATTTTTTTACACCGATATTGTAGGGAATAATGCACTGAGTGGTGAGGTGTCAGGCAGAAACCTGCTACACTTTGATAGAGCTTTCCATAAAGAGGTCTAGGGTTCAAGCCCCCAACACATCCAGGGCTTGACATTAACTGTTTTCTTTGATGGCCCGCTTAGGCCACTAAAATCTTTGAATCATTTTTTTTTTTGTGACCCCCTAAAGAAATTTATCGGCCAAAATAAAGATATATATATATATATATATATATAAATATATATACGATATCAAAATTAATTTTGTTTTTAAATTTTAGCTGCCTTATTGGGTCACCAAGGGATAAACTTTATTGGAAATTTGGTGGCCCGGCATGAATTCTTAGTGGTCCCGGGCCACTGCACGTGTCAAGCCCTGACAACATTAATGATACGAGTCATAAGAAGTACACTGTAGATGATTTTGACTTTAGTAACTCTCCTCTCTGCCTATTTTCATGGTGGGTCCAGAATAGGATGCAAGATGTTATCATACGTGTGGGCGTGGTACATCTGTGTATGCCAAACAAAAGCAGACTCCAACCGCACGCATCTCTTAAACCAGAAAAATCTTCCTCTCTGGACTTCCCAGCAAACTGAAGACTCTGATTACGCGAAAGTGCACGCAATATTAGCATGTGCACGTAGCGCACATCACGAGCAATGTCCCTTGCAGCCAGGGTCCGGCTGATCCGAGCATAAACATTAGGAGTAATGGGAGGTGTGTAGTACGCTACCAAAATCCACTAAAGCAGCATTGTGAATGATTGATTGCTTGTTAGAACACCCGCCGGCTAATGGCAAAAATCAATGATTTGTTTAACGCCATCGTTCAATGTTTCGAATGTGTGTGTATGATACACAAGTGGAGAGGGAGAGTGTGAGTATGATAGAGAGAGGGAGAGAGAGAGTGAAAAACAATAAATTTGTGAAGACTTCTTTGAAGTGATCATATTTGAAAAGAAGAGATATTCAATTCGTACAGAAGAATATATTGAAAGTGATAATGAAAGGCTTTTTCAGCCATATCAAATAATTATTTTTTTTTATTACTGCTACAGACACCAACACAGACAATTTTCTTCTTTCACTTTGAAACCATCAGCTTGGCTGTATTCAAGCATTATGTCAGTCCATTTGTTTGAAAAGAAATTGAGTCATGTACATTATTCTCAACTCTCCATTGTAACCAATATTGGCTTGCCCCGAGAAAATGCTATACTGTATGTGCCATAATTTAGCGAGACTGATTCTTCACAAATCAGGACTTTGTGACTTTGCGACAATCTTATGCATACTGTGGCATGTGGATCTGTACTGCTTTAACCCATACAGTCTGACCTCTTTTATCCGGCCCTCTCATCCAGACTTCTCCATTATCCAGATGCCTCCAAGCAGTGAAGGCCAGAAGCAAAGTGATTTTAACACAATTAGAATTTCTACAGAATTCATGGAATTTTCGTACGATATTACCTTCAGAAACATGTGATAAATTTTACAGTGAGATGTTTCAATTTCTTGACTGTGATTTTAAGTACTGTAGATGGGAATAAATGACAATTCTGTTGCGGTGTAACACTACCTACATAGCTACTGGGTCGGCAGCCTACTTGTACTCATTGTTTCTCCCATATCTCGCCAAATCGCCCATCCGAACGGGCGTCGGTCCGGACATGGCTGGATAACTGAGGTCGGACTATTATACCATGCTTTGTTGTCCTATTTGCCATCTCAGCTTGAGCACTTTCAGCGCAGATGGCACCACTGTCTGGAAACTGATCACCAATGAATAGGGATTACCTAATCCCCTTTAATCCCCTATTGCTTCTAACCACCATGGCCTTCCTTTTGGACTGAGACACATCGTCATCCCTGAGTATTCTAAAGCTGAATAACTTACAATAATGCAATTGTAGGTCAAGCGTGGAAGAATTATCTGATTGCTGATGTAAAATTGCACATCAAGTTACACCTACAACTGAAAGTGCCTTGGTACATGGAAGGTTTAATATTCAGTGTTTGTTGTAACTGTTGGGTATGGCTGACGTTCTGGCTCCTCTTTTGTTTGCTGATCCATGCATGAGAAGGCAGTGTTTACATTCTGTCATTTTTTTCGTGATGAAGCTATTAAGAGGACGGTACATTGACACTTCAGTTTGTATTGGTGCAGTCCTAATTAGCACATGATATGAGGAATCTTATGAGAGGCTAGGTTTTCCATGATGACACAATGAATGAACAAGTATTGTGAAAAAAAAAAACACCACAAAAATAGAAGAAAAAAAAAATCAAACTAGAGATTGTAATTTGTCATCACTGACAAATTAAGGTGATCCGATTTTTTTTTTAATCAATGATTCGAGTCCTGATCGTAATAGGCATGACAATACAAGTTTCATCTGTGTTTAGAGACATTGGCCGTGTGAGGTTTGGATTCTCATTTAGAAAAGGGAGTCATATCTGCCATCTTTGGTACCAATTCTGTATACACTGAATAACGAAGATACAGCAACGAATACATATGACCTTTGACCCACCTTTACACTCCCAAGATGGCATCTGAGGAAAAAGTGGTTATTTTGTGAAATGATTCTTGCGACATCGTCTATATTCGTGTGCAAAATATGGCAAAGATAGGACAGGTATTCACCAAGATGCAAAATGCAAAGTCTTAGGTACAACATAAAATCTGGGAGAAATTCACCGAAGGGTAAGTGAGAGCTAGTGCTCGATAAAGAAAAGCATGTCGATTTTCACATTAAAAAAAAATCCCTCCCATAGAGATAACACGTCATAACGAAAATACAGAAAGAAGTACATATGACCTTTGACCTCACTTTGCACACCCAAGATGGCGTCTGAGCAAAAAGTGGTTATTTTGTGAAATGATCCTTGTTACATGGTCTTTGTGTGTGCAAAATATGGGAAAGATAGGACATGTATTCACCAAGATACAGGATGACACATTTATGACCTTTGACCCTAATTTACATACCCAAGATGGTGTCTGATCAAGTAGTTGTTATTTTATGAAATAATGTACGTGACATGAACTAAACATGTGCAAAATATGGGATTGATAGCCATTGTTGTTGTTCATCTATTGCACAGAAAGTAGTAGAAAGAAAGAAAATTAAAGAAAAAAATATGTTATTTTATAGAAATTTGAAGGAGAAGCATAAAAAAATCAGAAAAAGATAAAGTTAGGAAGGGAGATTAAGACTAACTAAAGAAAAAGAAGAAAAAAAGTGTTTAAAAAAATGAAAAAAAAATATTGGCAGGGGTGAGCCTCGAACCAGGGACCTTAGGATTACGAGTCGGATGCGCTATGCAATGACCTATTTCATGCTCCATAGGCCCTGTGTATTAAGCAAAATGACGCTGCATCGAAGCCACGTGCCATTTTCAACCAAGTTTTTCGACGTGATGCCGACGTCGTATGAAAAAATGAAGGGCACACTTACGATAGCCCAAAGTCTCAGCTACAACATACTAAAATCTGGGAAAAATTCACCGAAGCAAAAGTGAGCTAGTGCTCGAAAAAGAGAGTCATGTCAATTTTCACTGCCAGAAAAACTGCTCTCCCATAGAGATAACACGTAAACTGGTCAAATTCTACAAGGATACATTCAATCCATTTTTACGAGGCGATGACGTCATCCAATCAAAATGTTGTTTTTACATTAATGAAAGAATATTTCATAAGCTACAACATACTGAAATATGGGAGAAAATTGGCAGAGGATAAGTGAGATACGCTCGAGTAAACTTGTAATTTGATGACGTCATTTTGAAAATTTACTTTTTTTACTTTATTAAGAAATTTGATATCTTTTAATCATTTTGTCAGCATTGCCTACCCATGAAATGACATGTACAACTCATCAGCTTTCAATATATGTAAAGAAAATGGGGGGTCACCGTCCATCCTGACGAGTAAAATCGAATTTAAAATTGGCAGTTTTTTGGCATAGTTGCACTGTATATCGCCATTGACGCGCGCGCGGAATTTCAACTTTGACGGCCCCGTATGACGTCATATTGAGTCGGATTGACTTGAAACGTGGTATAAATATTCCTTGACATTTCAGACATGCGATCAAAGTGAAAAAACTGGAAATTTCAATTGCATATGAGCTGTGCGTGCGTATATGCGCGCGCGCGTACGCGTCCGTCCGATTTTTTCAATTTTTCAAAAAATGCTCCAAATGGTCTGAAACGTGTGCAAAAAAATTTTGAGCTCGATTGGAGCATACAAATATTTCAACGCGCGCGTACGCGCACGTTTTAAGAGAAAATATGAATTTTGAGAACATGAGTAGAATGCGCATAACTTTAAATATATGTGACGTAAATTTCATTGAAAAATTCTATTTCATTAATGAGATATGATTGAGAATGTGTTTTCATATAATGACGTCATAGTGACGTCACGGTCGACTGATCACAATGATACATTAGATTTGCCGTCTTTGGGACATGATGCATACATGATATAATTTTGAAATTGACAGGCAGCGGACTTTCTGAGCTAACCTCTGCACAACTTTTGAGGAGAAATAAAGAAGAAGAAGAAGAAGAAAAACAAAGAATCCGTACAGATACAGAAGGTGATCCGAGAGGATACTCGGATCACCTAACTAGAGATTGTAATTTGTCATCACTGACAAATTAAGGTGATCCGATTTTTGTTTAATCAATGATTCGAGTCCTGATTGCAATAGGCATGACCATACAAGTTCCATCTGTGTTTAGAGACATTGGCCGTGTGGTGTTTGCATTCTCATTTAGCAAAGGGAGTCATATCTGCCATGTTTGGTACCAAATTCTGCATACACTATAACAAAGAAACAGCAACAAGTACATATGACTTTTGACCCACCTTTGCACTCCCAAGATTGCATCTGATGAAATAGTGGTTATTTTGTGAAATGATTCTCGCGACATCGTCTATACGTGTGAAAAATATGGGAAAGATATAAGGACAGGTATTCACCAAGATACAAGATGAAACATTTATGACCTTTGACCCTAATTTACATATCCAAGATGTCCGATCTAGTAGTTGTTATCTCATTAAATAATGTACGTGACATGAACTAAACATGTGGGGTGATAGGGCGTGTTTTTCTTGAGTTATTGCAAAGGAAGTTGCAGAAAGAAAGAAATATCTCAATACATAGAAGATAAGCTTTAATTTCGACCAAGTTTTTTTTATCGTGATGCCGACAACGTATGAAAAAACGAAGGGCACAGTTATGGTAGCGTAAAGTCTCAGCTACAACATATTAAAATCTGGGAGAAATTCACCGAAGGGTAAGTGAGCTAGTGCTCGATAAAGACAATCATGTCAATTTTCACATTTAAAAAAATTCCCTCCCATAGAGATAACACGTCATAACGAAGATACAAAAGAAGTACATATGACCTTTGACCTCAATTTGCACAGACAAGATGGCATCTGAGTAAAAAGTAGTTATTTTGTGAAATGATCCTTGTAACATGGTCTTTGCGTGTGCAAAATATGGGAAAGATAGTACAGGTATTCACTAAGATACAGGATGAAACACTTATGACCTTTGACCCTAATTTACATACCCAAGATGGTGTCTGATCAAGTAGTTGTTATTTTATGAAATAATTTACGTGACATGAACTTAACATGTGCAAAATATGGAAGTGATAGAGGCCGTTTTTCTTGAGTTATTGCAAAGAAAGTTGCAGAAAGAAAGAAATATCTCAATACATCGAAGATAAGCTTGAATTTCAACCAAAATCTTTGACGTGATCCCGACAGCGTATGAAAAAATGAAGGGCACACTTACGGTAGCGTAAAGTCTAAGCTACAACATATTAAAATCTGGGAGAAATTTACCGAAGGGTAAGTGAGCTAGTGCTCGATAAAGATAGTCATGTCAATTTTCATTTCCAGAAAAACTGCACTCCCGTAGAGATAACACGTAAACTGGTCAAATTTGACAAGATTACTTTAAATCCATTTTTACGAGGTGATACCGTTATCCAATCAAAACTTTGTAATTTGTGTTTGTAAGAACATTAAATAAGCTACAATATACTGAAATCTGGGTGAAAATTGACAAAGGACTAGTGAGATATGCTCGAATAAACTTGAAATTTGATGACGTCATTTTGAAAATTCACTTTTTTTACTTTATTAAGAAATTTGATATCTTTTGATCATTTTGTCAGCATTACCACCCCATGAAATGACATGTACAACTCATCAGCTTTCAAAATATGTAAAGAAAATGGGGGGTCACCGTCCATCCTGACGAGTAAAATCGGATTTAAAATTGGCGGGTTTTTTGGCATAGTTGCACTGTATATCGCCATTGACGCGCGCGCGGAATTTAAACTTTGATTGGCCCGTATGACGTCATATTGAGTCGGATCGACTTGAAACTTGGTAGAAATACTCCTTGACATTTCAGACATTCGATCCGTGCGATAAAACGGGAAATTTCTATTGCATATGAGCTGTGCGTGCGTATATGCGCGCGCGCGTACGCGTCCGTCGATTTTTTTTGAAATGCTGTAAATGACCTGAAACGTGTGCAAAACAATTTTGAGGTTGATTAGAGCATGTTTAAATTTCAACGCGCGCGTACGCGCTCGTTTACTATGAACGTGACCAAATTTTATGAAATATATCAATAGACCTTGACTTGAACTATATGATATCTTAATTTCATTCAAAAATTCCGTTCCATTAATGAGATATTGATGTAAACGTGATTTCAGATAATGACGTCATAATGACGTCACGGTCAACTGATCACATTGATACACTAGATCTGTCGTTCTTAGGACATGATACATACATGGTATAAGTTTGAAAGTGATAGGTGGGGGACTTTTTGAGTTAACCGCTGCACAAGATTTGAGGAGAAAGAAATAAAGAAGAAGAAGAAGAAGAAAGAATCCGTACAGATACAATAGGTGATCCGAGAGGATACTCGGATCACCTAATTCTGACATTTAAAAAAAGATGTAGGCCCTGTGTGAAAAAACAATGTTCAAGGGTCTACTGTAAAAGTGGATATTTTCGCGTGACTATTTTTTTTTTTGCGCTCGGCCGGGTAAGAAGACCTTCGAGTGTTTTTAATTCCACGGAATCAAGACGTCAACTATTGGAACATGACATGGCAAGCAAAAATATTTGCGTGCTTTTATTTTCGAGCTAGTTTCTGGTTGCGCGAAATGCGTGAAAATTTCAACACCGCGAAAATGTCCACTTTTACAGTATATCATTCTCTCCAAATCATTTGACACAAGTTTTTATTGTCCCCGCCGAACGAGTTCGAGCAGGGGACTATGAAACGGGCTCCGTACGTGTGTGTGTCCGTGTGTCCGTGCGTCTGTGTGTCTGTCTGTGTGTGCGTCCGTGTGTGATCAAAATCTTCAATTTGCTACTTCTCTGTCATTTATGAGCCAATTTTGATCCTGTTTGCTGTATATGATAGCAGTACATGGGAGCTTTGAAACTTCTACACAGAATTTCAGTTGTGACCTTTGACCTTGACCTTTCACCTATATTGTACATTTTGTTACAAAATGCTACTCCTTCGCCATTTCTAACCCGATTTTGATTCCGTTTGCTTTATGTGATGGCACTAGGTGAGGGCTACAAAACTTATACACAGAATTTTAACCTTTGACTTCTTTGACCTTTGACCTTGATTTTTGACGTATAGTGTACATTTTGCTACAAAATGCTACTCCTTCGCCATTTCTAACCCAATTTCGATTCCGTTTGCTTTATGTGATGGCACTAGGTGAGGGCTTCAAAACTTCTACACAGAATTTTGATCTTTGACTTCTTTGACCTTTGACCTTGATTTTTGACCTATATTGTACATTGGCTACAAAATGCTACCTCTTCGCCATTTCTAACCCGATTTCGATTCCGTTTGCTTTATGTGATGGCACTAGGTGAGGGCTTCAAAACTTCTACACAGAATTTTGACCTTTGACTTCTTTGACCTTTGACCTTGATTTTTGACCTATATTGTACATAGGCTACAAAATGCTACTCCTTCGCCATTTCTAACCCGATTTTGATTCCGTTTGCTTTATGTGATGGCACTAGGTGAGGGCTTCAAAACTTCTACACAGAATTTTGACCTTTGACTTCTTTGACCTTTGTTTTGACCTATATTGTACATTTTTCTACAAAATGCTACTCCCGGCGGGGACATATATTACGCACCGTGTAATTTCTACTTTTCCTTGTTTAAATAGTAATTCTTAATGTCCATGTGGGCAGTCAGTTGTATAAAAAGAAGAGATCTCCCCAGACTTTCCCCTCGACACTGGGACTCAGTGTGAATGTTGGGATGGGTGCCCCATCTGCCAGCTAATGCGTGACCACTTAATATGAATTGATGTCTATATGCATGTCCAGGGAATTATTCGTCCCTTATTAACCCTCTATCTCCCACTGGCGACCCTCTTGCATGGTATGTCAGTGTTCTCTTGAAGTTGCAGTTGTCAGAGGGGTATAGCCTCCCCCTTATCTGACTCATGTCCTTTCTCAATGCGTTCATACTGTATCAAGTCAATTCTACTCAATGATGAATAGAGCTGCTACTCCATATTCTGTTATTTTTTGATCTTTTGTGGGTATTCCTGCTTTTTCTCTTGCTCAGTGTATTTAGCTGTTTAGAATAGTGGTATACAGGTATGGTATGTATGTCAAGGTCTCTCTATTTCTCTCTTTTGTACATTCAAAATATTTTTGTTCACATTTTCTCTGTTAAGCTACATTTTCTGCCGTATTTGGCAGATAGCACCAGGCTCTTCTGACAGAGCCAAGGCCAGATCACTGCTGAGCCAGTGGGTCTGAGCATATTTAAAAGCTGCTTTTCTTCAACACATATATTGTACATGTATGTCATACAGCACTTCATTATCATAATACTTGCATGTGGTCTTTAATACACGATTGCATTAAGAAGACCATAAACTGCAATTTACCATTCTTATAATTGTTGATCTGATTTTTTCAATGATACAGTAATTGTTTCTTTTTTTCCAATTCATCAGTAGTATTTCAAACTGTTCAACTTTCCATTTCTCACTGCAGATTGAAAGAAATGGAAATAAGGCATCAAATTTGACAATTCAAAGAATTTCAGAACAAAATTTGGTATGATTATTGTCTTTAGGAATGATGAATTTTTAATTTTTAAACTTTAGTATAAGTGCATATTGAGAGAAGATCTGGCTTCTGGATACTGTTACGCCAAATATTTCGCGAGGTTTTTATTTTCACGAATTTCGCAAGTCATGTGCTATTCGCGAAATTAAAGACAAGCGAAATTATTGACCCTGATCCCGATATGAATATGCGTATCTCGTACAATTCTCCGTTCAGTACAGGACTCCATGATCGCGAATTCGTTGGGAAGTCTCGATTCGCGAAAATTTAGACTCGCTATTAATGGCATATACAGTACGCTGCTTACCCTCCAAGTAGTCCTGGTAATATTCATCAGCTCAGCGTTAATTGAATGAATATATCAACGCTGCGTGATGCTCATTTTGTAATCATGAGGAGAACGAATATCCTGTTTAACTCCTAAATCACTTTCATGCCTTTAAAGGGATGGTTTACTGTATAGTGTTAGTTGAAGTGAGGATTCAGCTTTTAACGTTTTGCGAGATATTTAGAAATCACTCTATGAAATGTTAAAGAGCATACAATTCTAAGGGGAGCTGAAAGTTTAATTGATGAAAATCGGTTTTGAAATGACTGACATATCGTAAAACGACATAAAACAAAGAGATCCTGATAAAAGTCGTGGCCTGGTGCATTTCATTAGGATCACTTTTTTTTCTAATATCTCAGCCATTTCAAGACCAATTTTCATCAGATAAATTGTGAATTCCTCTAAAAGACGTACAACTGTACAAATTCTTTCATATTTCATAAAGAGGTTTCTCATTATCTCACAAACACACACACACACACACACACACAAATGTTGGAAACCTGCAGGTGTGATCATACCAATGGTATAAAGCAGAGAGATCTCACCTTATTATGCTGTGTTCACTAAAAGTGTATCATCTGGAAATATGCACTAGGCCCGAAAAGTTGTACGTGATAGCATGTTATGCTAGCTGCCCCAGGCCCAACCCAAGGGGGTGGGGGTGGGGGGGGGGGGGTGAGGGAAACTGAAGCCGAGTTTAATAATGTCCATGGTTTCAGCATACTATTACTAATTTCATTGCCCAGAAACAGAAGGGGGTGTGTACTATGAAAAGTATGAGGATGTTTTTAAGGTTCTCCATACCGATACCACCTCTTCCATGAAAAACATCCTTCCCCAATTAGTACTTACAGGCTTGGGAAATCAATTCCCTGCCAGATCATAACAAATACTTTTCGATGACTTTGTTTGTTTGTGTAGAATTTTATCAAAATATATCAGAGAGATGGATGTGAGATAGCTGAAACCAACCACAGTTAGAACTGCCCTATTATCAACGGTACAGTACTATGTGGTCATGGTTGATGCTCTACCATTGTATAATGTGAAACCAAAATTTTTTGTGTGCATGAAATTTTTGCAAATTTTGCGAGGAGCCAAGACTCATGAAATTGAAATCCAAGTGGAAGTTCTTTTCTACACTACAATGTATGTACATTGAATGCCAGTGGCAATTCACAAAAATTTCATGCTGTAAAAAAGGTTGTTGACTCCAATTCACATGTATTTCTAAATTACAGTAACCATCACTGCTTATGTTTTCATGCCATCAATATTAGAAATTCAGTTTAGAATATTGGCTCTGACTAGATGATATCGGCTTCAGTTCTTGTGTTTGATACAACATACGTATATGTTCAACCTTTTTCTTATTCATTTCTATGTGTGTGTGTGTGTGTGTGTGTGTGTGTGTGTGCAATCTCAGGCTACTTCAGTCATCTTATGTTAAGTGTCTGCCATAAAGTTATCCGGCAGACATCAAACACTTTTTTTTCTCATCATGTGTAATTTCCTATCATTAAACCCTTAGGTAAATGTTGTCTTAGTTAAGAATATTCTTCCCACTACAGTGTTCGACTGTTAAAGTGACAGGGAAACTTTAAGATGTTTATTTTTGAAGTTATTTCCTGAAACTGATCATGGGCTTTAAAAGCTTGTTGTGTCTGTGTTCTGTGGCATAGATTATCCTAGAAGCTACATGCCTTTGGTAGAGGCTGCCAGCTGGCAGCTTGCCTAGCATCCAGGCTTTTTTCATTTTTTTTTCTCTCTGCAAAACTTAACCCCCTTTCTTGAAATTGTAGACTCTTTGGCACACGCTTGTTCTTTTCTCGTGTAATGATGTAATCATGTGTATCACATGTGCAGAGACATGAATGTAATTTGACTATGCAACTTGGCTAAACTCACCCCCGCAGTTTCTTTAAAGCGAGAAGGTGTGAAAGAACTTCTCAAAGATCGTCTAGGTGCTTTATTTATGATGAAAAGGCAAGAAAACATGTTAAAAGTTTGCCAAGGTACCAACACATCATTTTTAGTCTCAAACAAGGCACCAGGGTGCATATTTGAGAAGTTGCCTCCCCACTTTCTAGTCCTAAGACTCGAGTCCCAGGGAAATGTTTTAAACAACATGCCTCCCTCCCCCCCCCCCCCCCCCCCCCACAGAAAAGGTGCCTAGGTGAGCTCTATCAAGTCACTGTCTCACCTTACTGATCTCAAATGAAGTGCCTTGGTGACTTCTAGTGTGAGTTAATACCTTCTTGCTCTCCCGTCCTGCGGATATCACCTTACACACAATGATGATACAAATAGTTATGGTTCTGGTCTTACATTAAAAAAAAAATTTGATGCTTCTGATGATTCTGATAGTGATATTGATGATAATGATAATAATGATGCTAATTACATCTTCATGTAGGTTACCCTTTTTCACCCATGGTTAACTTTTTTTTTGTGTGTGTGGTAGGAAGGCTCTGTTGGATTGCCTGTCATACTTGTTTTTGCTCCTGGTTTTTACTTGCTATACATTTTCCACCCTGTGGTCAATAGGGACAGTGTACGGTAAATCTTGTGGCGCAAAGATGAAATAAGCCCATTTTGGGAGTTGAACTGAGAATCTAGATCTAAGAGCCTCATAATAGCCTAACCATGAGACCCCCACATGGTTTTAAAAAAAAAACAGAGAAGCAACAACAGCAACTAATACAACAATTCCTTCAGTATACCCAATCAAACAGAAATCGACTATTATAAAAAAAAAAAGGCTGGAAAAAGTCTAGCACTTACTTGCTTATTCAAGTGCAGGCTGATATACTGTGTGTTATCTTTTATCGTAGATACAGCATACTGTACAACATGTACCGCATGCCATATTGCAGATATATGATACTTATGCTTACTTTGGGATAAAGCACCAGTTGTGATATATACACAGTATGGTATGACATTTACACTGCCCTATATCTAATCTGTGTTTCTTCTCATGTTGCACTCTCAATACCACAAACTTCTGCCGAGGTTGCTATTCACTAGAGGAAGAACTTGTCGTATACACAGATTCGACTACAACTACTACGTTCCAGTTAATTCTATCATCGCCACTATGGGATGTCTGTTGTATCTTCCTCAGGAGGGGGTTACTGGGAACACTCCAAAATTCCTTGTTTGCTTCGCAACTATTCTACAACGCACGAAATGTGCATTTTCTCCAGAATTCCAGTTTATGATCAGTGACAGTGAGGCAACATTGATTGTTCATATGAATTCAAGCTCATACTGTATTTAATGTGCATAGTCAGCAGGTGGTGATGGTATGGCTTTTCAGTGAACTGTGTGATCGTTAAAGGACAAGTTCACCTTCATAAACATAAGGATTGAGAGAATGTAGCAATATTAGTAGAACACATCATTGAAAGTTTGAGGAAAATCAGACAATCCGTTCAAAAGTTATGAATTTTTGAAGTTTTTGTACAGTACCCGCTGGATGAGAAGACTACTGCAGTGTATGAATAACTTATATGTCACATGCGTACAACAATATAAGGAAAATATAAAGAGAATTTCACAAAATTCCATCTTTTGAAAAAAGTACACATTCCCCTGACTCGTTACCGACAAATGTTATGGGTAATATTATTCCCCCTGCCTTTAGAAAGAGGCAAGTCAAGTGCTCTTTTATTATGCGAAAAAAGTGAAAATATGTTGAATTTTCTTTTACATTTTCTTCATACTGTTGTACGCATATGACTCACAAGCTGTAGTAGTCTCCTCATCCAGCGGTTCCAACACAAAAATTAAAAAAATTCATAACTTTTGCATCGATTGTCCAATTTTTCTCAAACTTTCACTGATGTGTTCTACTAATATTGTTGCATTTTCTCAATCCATATGTTTATGAAGGTGAACTTGTCCTTTAAAGCCAGAAGCAGCTGATCAAAACAGAATGTAGTTGCCGGGCTCAAAGGTTGGAATTGATTCGTAGCCGCTTCAGGTAACTCGGCCAGGATTGCAGGCGTTAATGCGATGATAATTATTGGGACGCAGTGCGAGACTTGCGTGTGTCATTATGCAGCGGCCTTGTCACTAATGTAAAGCTAGAAGGACATAAAAAACTGCACGAGACTGTAAACTGTCTGAGACTGAATTTCACCAGTCTATTAGAGGGGTAAAAGGGATATATTCAATAGTATAAACACCTCCAAACAGCACAAACCAGCAAATAACAACATCAACAGTTTATAGAAATGATCACAGTTGATTCATTGGCATACATTCTTATTGAGCATGCCCTCATTGCAATGAAGCACTGTATTTTATGCAAAGGTCTCCTGCTTTAATCAAAGCTCATTTCACAACCGTCCACTGCATGTTTTTTTCCGAGCACTATTCAGAAGAGTTTGTAACACCGCAAGTGAAAAGCTCCACACCGCTGGAAAGATTTACTGTAATCAGTGCCAAGATAAAATAAGAGCAATATCATAATTGCTAAATATGGCTCACTCTTCTTCAATGTTGTAGACTTGAGCAGTAGACTTTTCCTTATTATCTTTTCCCTCTGGTCAGATGCCAACGAGACAATCTGGCATTCAAATGTGAATCAGTACTGATGAGTCACAGGCTCACTCGGATTTTAACATACTTATCCTCAAGTAATTAATTGTGAACTTAAAGACAGAATCATGCCTTGGCTTTTGTTTTCTTTCCTTTTTGACATATGGGAGCTGACAGAAAATTGTGAGCTAGTTAATCAATATCATGATTTAGAGAGCAATGGAGAATGATATTTGAAGACTTTGAACATCCCTGTTTGAAAACAACAGTTTCCAGAATTTAACCTCACCCATAGATTCTTCCAGAAGTTATTAGTACATCTTCTTTTTTTATGTGTGTAGATAGCTCTGTATTGAGATGTGTAAATGGTTACAACTTGAATAGGGAGAGAGTGACAAAGAGAGAGAGAGAGGAAAACAGAAATTTGTTTAAATTTGTTTGATTTGAAATTAAGTAACCAAAAGTAGAGTATATGACACTGTAAAGTTTCAATTTTGATGAAAATATATCATATTTCAGCTGTTTCTGAATTGATTTCCAACTCCTTCTCACCTTCAAAAGTGAATGAGTGATATTGACTTGCAGCTATAGTATACTGTAAAACATGATATATTCGTGGCATGAATTTTTCGCGAATTGGAGCCGACGGCTTTTTTTGCGGCATGAAATTTTCGCGAAATGCCACTGGCATTCAATGCATATAGTGTAGACAAGAATTTTCGCGTGCATTTTAATTTCGCGAATCTTGGCGCTCGCAAAATTCGCGAAATTAAAATGCACGCGAACATTCCTCGTTTTACAGTATATGTATTTAATTTCAGCTCTCCTTTGTGGTTAGACATATGGAAGCAGAAGTGGCTTCAGACTTGCATGTGTAAGCATCCCTTTAAAAGAATTCATCACGGTGGTGGCAGTGTTCATTGATGTGGAATGGCATTCGCTTAAATATTAGAGTTGTGAGTTTTATAAATTGTGCTGAAATAGAGAAATAACTTGTGAAATTTGCCTGAAGGCAGTGCTTTTGATAAAAATGACAGAACAGAAAGAGAGAGAGAGAGAGAGAATGAGACAGACAGGCATACAGATAGACAGACAGACAGACAGACAGGGAAATGGGGCTAATAAGTATCGCTCGATTTGCAGGTCTGTCATTGATTATTTCTTAATTTATGATGGCAAATCAAAATCAATCTGAAAGGATTATTGTATACATTATAAAACGCAGCTTTTTATGGAGGGGTACAATACACTAAAACACACATACCCAATTACATTGTAATATACACAAACTGACATACATGTACATGCATATAATATTACCATGAGGTCTTTGATTATTAAGATAACAGCATGTATGAAAGATATGATTTAGATGAATGGTCATCAATTTTCTGATGATATTGGATCATGAGTTCAATTAAAGATGTATATGAGGAGATTAACTTTTGTGTTTAGGGGACCACATAAAGAGATGGTTTAATGCACTATTTAACATGGCACAACCCAGCTAATACATAATCAACATCATGAAAATACTGCAGTGGCACACATGTATGTGAATTGAACCTGTATTAATACTAGTTACTAGTCCAAGCACTGTTTTATTTCACTGTGTCTGCAGGCTGAGATGAAATAGAATTATTTTAAGGGGCAATTGAAAAAAAAAAAGTGTGAGATGGTGTATTAAAGTATGTGCTGTTTGTCAAAGGGGCTGCAATGTATCTTGCACTATTATGTAATGAATGTCACATGGTGCCTCTTCAACCAATCACAAACCAGGGAATGCACAGTAATCTACAGTATGATACAATGCACGTAATATATTTGACTTTTTTTTTACATTTCTGCTCCTTCAAGGTTCTAATTACAGTCTCCTCCTTTCCGCCAGCTCTTTTTCTCCTTTCCTCTTGTTTTTTTAGCTCACCTGAGCCAAAGGCTCAAGTGAGCTATTGCGATCGCCCTTCGTCCGGCGTCCGTCGTGCGTCGTGCGTCGTGCGTAAACTTTTTACATTTTCATCTTCTTCTTGAAAACCCCAAGACCGATTTTCATCAAACTTGGCAGGTAGCATCCCTAGGGGGTTAGGAACTCAATTTGTTAAAATGGGCACCATGCCCCACCCAGGGGGCCCCCAGGGGGGCCCAAACCCCCCAAAATTAAGGAATCTGTAAAAATCTTCTTCTCTAGAACCAGAAGTGATAGAGCTAAGTTAATACTATGAGTTAGTACATTGATGACTATAGTTTCAAGTTTGTTCATGGCAGAATCAGGGGTGCCCCCCTTGGGACCCAGGGGAGGGGGGTGGGGAAGGGTTCTAATGGGGCCTAAATTGTACATTTTCATCTTCTTCTTGAGAACCCCATGACCCATTTTCACCAAACTTGGCAGGTAGCATCCCTAGGGGGTTAGGAACTCAATTTGTTAAAATGGGCACCATGCCCCACCCAGGGGGCCCCCAGGGGGCCCAAACCCCCCAAAATTAAGGAATCCGCAAAAATCTTCTTCTCTAGAACCAGAAGTGATAGAGCTAAGTTAATACTATGAGTTAGTACATTGATGACTGTAGTTTCAAGTTTGTTCATTGCAGAATCAGGGGTGCCCCCCATGGGACCCAGGGGAGGGGGTGAGGAGGGGTCCTAATGGGGCCTAAATTGTATATTTTTATCTTCTTCTTGAGAACCCCATGACCCATTTTCACCAAACTTGGCAGGTAGCATCCCTAGGGGGTTAGGATCTCAATTTGTTAAAATGGGCACCATGCCCCACCCAGGGGGCCCCCAGGGGTCCCAAACCCCCCAAATGAAGGAATCTTTATAAATCTTCTCTAGAATCAGATGTTATAGAGCTGAGATAATACTATGAGTGAGTGCATTAATGACTGTAGTTTCAAGTTTGTTCATAGGAGATCCAGGGGTGCCCCTCTTGGGTGGGGGGGGGGGGGGGGGTGTGGTTGGAAGGGTCCAAATGGGGGCCTGAATTGTACATTTTCATCTTCCTCCTGAAAACCTCATGATGGATTTTTGTCAAACTTGGCAGGTAGCATCCCTAGGGGGTCAGGATCTCAATTTATCAAAATGGGCACCATGCCCCACCCAGAGGGCCCCAGGGGGCCCCAATCCCCCCAAATTAAGGAATCTTAAAAAAATTGGGCCCTTATTGTACATTTTCATCTTCTACTTGAGAATGCCTGGTCAAATTTTGGTAGAGCTGTGAATAATTTAGATTAGTGACTGCGTGAAAGGTGAACTTGCGATACTCAGGTGAGCGCTAGACCCGCGGGTCTCTTGTTTTAAAGTATAGATGTTACACCTGTCATGTTCTGCGCCTCATCTCCCAGGGAAGGAGGATACATACGACGACGGCTTTGCCTGGTTTCGACTATTTCAGATCGCGAGCCAAACAGCGTTCCCCTTCCTTCTCCTTCCTTTGCGATGATGATGGCGCCGAGACGCAAGCCTAATGAATTGCTTCCAGTGGCTGCCGATTACGGTTTGCTCTCGGGCTGCTCTGGGGAAGAGGTTGGGTCGTATACTGGCGTACTGCCACACGGGACGGGGGATGGGGGCACTTCTGGCTGTAACTCCGCAATCGGTGCATGATTCATCCCCGCCGATGATCAGAGCACTCATTAATTTAGCGCCCATTCACATGAATTTGCTGCTTATTCATCAATGTCGATTTCTTTTCGAGAGCAAGGAGCTGGTAGGATCCAGTCATTTTCTGTCTTTCTTTTTTTTTTGAGGAGTAGTCTGATTTGATGATATGTATGTTTTCCAAATGATTGATAAACCCTCACTCAGCTTCATTATTTATCTATTTTTTCCTAAGGGCATATCTGTTTTTGTATTCTCTGTGCATATTAGCACAAATATCTACAAACTTATGCCAATGAAATTGATAGAGATTTGATACACAATCTCTTTATCTTACAAATTTAACCAGTTTCATCTATTCATCTTCCAATAATAGGATATTATGCAGTAAAAAATCAGAGTAGCCATTTAATTTCAATGAGGATGAAGAGATATAGAACTTTGTCATTTTCTCTCTAATGCTGAAGTTCAGTGAATATCATTTAGAAAAAACATGACAAAGTACTTCTGTTGATATTAATCAGCATTTTTTTCTCATTTTCATCATTCAGACTTTTTTATTAGCTCTGTGCATAACATCCAGCAGTTTGTGAAGTAAAAAAAAAAATGATGTTTCATCATCACAGTTTTGATTTGAACATTGCAATGATAGCTCCAAGCCACTGTCTTGTGACTGCACCAAAAGTATATGATATACTAGCTGGCAGTGGTGGCTTTAAATATAAAACGTCCAAAACATGCTTCCTTGCAAAATCGTTTCCTCTGCCTTTTTGAATGTCATGGACACTTCCCCTCCTTGTGTTTTGTTCATTAATCTTTGAAGCCAAGGCTTCCCCCGTTTTTTCCCTTTTTTCCACTTCGAGCTAGACTATTCATTCAGCCACTTGGCATGTAAAGAAGAAATATATAAACATATAAGCATATATGTATAGAGAGAGAGAGAGATTTGTGTCTGTTTTTTTCTTATACTTTGATATGCTTTGTGACAGGAAATATGATGTCAGCAAGTTATATTTTCCAGTCACGATAGTGTCATGTGTTTTCCGCCTCCTCTCCAGGTCACCCAAAGGATTTTCTTTTCGTCAAGTCCCTAAAGATTCTGTCCCGGAATGAAAGCGTTTAAAGAGTCTGGACAAAAACAATCCAAATGTGTAGAAAGCACCATGAAAATGTTGCACATTTCCCTTTTTATTCTGGCAGCAAATTCTCTAAAAAAGCCTGGCAATTTGGAGTTGAGGAGCCCACCATTTTATTAAGAGATGTATTGCTCATGTATCATGTTTCATTTTATGTGTGCAACACACAGAAACACTGATTTCATCAAGAGAGAGACATAACTCCGAGCATACGTCATAATTTCTCATTAATGACATATTCGCAGAGTGACTCATCCCGCATTTTCAGAAATATGCTAGATATGAGCATTGTGCGACAACCACCACTGGTATCAATAAATTTTGAAATCTGCAGCAATTTTGCTTTGCCTGCAATTTCAATGTGTCAATCTACCCCTCCCCCTCCCCCAGGTTTGAAAGCGCTGTGTGGAAGTTTTTAATTTCAGAGGACAGAGTCCAGGACTTAATCATTATGATTGACAATGTGATTTATTTCATAACCACTTTATGCCGTTGGTGATTTGCCAAACTAGTGATGACAGATACAATTATAAGAATCATGCTGAAAATTGCTCTTGATTAGATAATGGATTATTTTCTCTTTGAAAAAAAATTAGAATAAAACAAGCAACCCCTAAATGACAACCCTCTTCCCAAAACAATAATGATGAAGAAATGCTTTGGTAACTTGACTCCAGAGAAAAAAGAAGACCTTGCTAGTTCCCCATCCCCCCACTTCTGCCCTCCCCTTTCCCCCCACTATTGTATGTCTTTTCTGAACTTCAGACGTTTGATATATTTCAACAAGCAAGCATTATGATGTTTTGTGTATTCATTTTTCCAAGCTGCTTTGGCTCTGTATAGTATAGGACCTTTAGAATGTGAAAATATAGGCCTTACAGATTGAGAATGTGGGCTATGATTTGTAGCATGGTTTGAAATTTGAGCCCCTGCCACAAACGAAAGCATTTGACACATTTTCTGTTGATAAGGACTGATCTGATTGAAGCAGAGGTTGAGATTATAGAGTGGTAAAGGTAGTTGTAGAAGTGGAAATACAGTTAATTCACCCTTGCTTTCGGCTGGTGCCAGCAATTCTGTAGAAAGAATCGTTCATTGAAGGAGTTTAGTGAATTAGGCTTCACATATTGGGCAATGTGTGCCATTGTATCTGGTAGCAGATTCAATTCATTGTAAACTGAAAACTGATACTCCCTTTTATCAAAGTGGAAGTGTGAGAGCGATAGTATGTCATTGAAAAAAAAACCCAGACAAGAATAGTTCTGATCATCTACCAGAGAGAGGCAGAAGGAAAGTTAAAGAAGGAAAAATGAGAAAGATGAGAATGAGAAGGAAAGAAGTAGGAGGAGGAGGAGAAGAAGAAGGAGGAGGAGGAGGAGGAGGAGGAGGAGGAGAAGAAGAAGAAGGAGGAGGAGGACGAGGAGGAGGAGGAGGAGGAGGAGGAGGAGGAGGAGGAGGAGGAGGAGAAGAAGAAGAAGAAGAAGAAGGAGGAAGAGAAGAAGAAGAAGAAGAAGAAGAAGGAGAAGAAGAAGAAGAAGAAGAAGAAGAAGAAGAAGAAGAAGAAGAAGAAGAAGAAGAAGTAGAGGAAGAGAAGGAGGATTAGGAGAAGAACAGGTTGTTCAGATGCAAAAAAAAATCTATACCAAAATGGTAAAGCTACACCAAAGTGGTATAGCTATATGATTAATTTATACGTCTGATCGGGGCAGGGGCTAGTGGCGATGTCAGGACTATTATAACAACATGCACAATGCCAAACTGCACATCCATATCACATTTTCCAGAATGGTCAAGATTATGTGTCTGAACGGTCTGCCAGCTATAAGTTTCTTCTCCCAAGCTTGAAACTGGATTCTTTGAAATGCATTTATTACCAAACAGTTATCATTATTTACTTTTTTGTTGTTGTTGTGGGCAGTGCAAAAGATGTTATTTCCATTATCATGTTAGGACTTATCAATAACATGACCTGAAACATTGTTTTAAAAAATACATAAACTGACATCATATTAGTGATATCTTTCAACTTAATGTGGTAATAAGTGTTTCCATCAGCTGTTAAAAGTTCGACACTGAAATCCTTATTCATTTGCATGCGAGACTGATCACACTTCAGGAAATCATGAACATAATCTGTCTCACATCGATATCTTCGCTAGACACCCAATGTTTAACCCTTTGAGGACAGGCTGATTTTTCTACAGCACATATTTCCCATAGACACTTGCCCGAGTATACTCGGGACTTGTCTTCAAAGGGTTAAAAGCCCGACCAGGCCAGTAGCCAGCTCATGTGTTCTGCATAGCCAAGCTGTATATTTAGCAATCCTTCTTCCAGGAGACAATCCTACCAAGGACAAGTGAATATAATGTTCCGTCTTGTCTCTCATGGCTTGGCTTAGTGGAGATTAGCTGGCTCGCTGATGCAGAACTAAGCCATCCTCCATGCATGTCCCATGATATTGATCTTAATAGGATTCAGTTCTTTCAAGGTTTCTTTTTTCTTTTTTTTTTCTCTTTTTTTTTGGGGGGGGGGGGGGGATGTAGGAATGAATTCCTGTGGGAATGTCTCCAGACAACGAGTCATGGTTATGACATTGGTTGACTTGAAAGCAAATTTTAACCCGTTGAGGATGGACTAATTTTGCTACAACACGCATTTCCCATAGACACCTGCCCGAGTATACTCGGGACTCGTCCTCAACGGATTAAGACCAACCCAGCGGTATAATGTGACACAACCAACAGAAGTAATCACATCTGTTGTTCTTTTTTTTTTCAGTGTGGAGAGCCACCTTTCCAATCTTTGTGAAGATATTGGCATTTAAATTGTATTTGTTTTCTTCAGTTTGCAAGGAATTCAATCTGACAGGGTATTTACAGATTTACATGATGCTATAGACATAGACATCAATCAGAAAGCTTTGCTTTGATTCTGTAACAGAATGTACATGTGCATTGTACAAATGTATGCAGTCGGCACCTAACCAGTATTAGTCATGCCGAAGATTGAGTTTTTTTCCCTCGCATGAATAATTGGGGTGGAGCTGTTTTTATTCTGTCAGGTTGTAGCAGGTTGCTTTAGAGCTCCTCTACCAAAATGTTGTGCCGTGTCATGTGTGTGAACCACCAACTGCTGACCTTTTCTCTGTCTTGGACAGATTTCAGACTTGTAGAATACCTCATGTATAATCACGTTTCTCAACTGCATCTCTAATGATGGTTAGAGTTATGGAGTGTTCTTGTTTTGAGATGAGTCTATTTCATCACCTGCTATCAAATTGCAAAGAGCATTTAGTCCTTTCGCGGTCAAACGTGCAACTCTTGAAACTGTTACACAGTCTTGAAGAATGCTTTTAACTTGCTTGTTGGCATCCGTCCATGCAGACAAGTCAATTCCACCTCCTTGGTTCCCTGCAGTGCAGGAGAGGTCAATTCTTTAGATTACAAATATGTACTAGTACCCGGAATTGAACAAGACTCAGTCATTGGTCAAATGTGGCTTGAGAAATGCTGCCTTTTGAAACATATGCCTAGGAGGAAAGTTACGAGGGTATCAAGAAAGTTTTTTTAACTTGCAAGTTACAGTTTATTACCAGATTTGCTTTAAAAATGTTTCTTATAAAAACTCCTTCTTATAAAAACTCCATATAAAAGTGAGTTTAAATCTATCAGTCTGAAAGGGGCTCTGTGTTTTGATGAGGTGCTACCTTTGCCACCTCCAGGGGATGATGTTTTCCTAAGGAGACGGTTACCAATGGCAACAGGCTGTGAAGGGGGGAAGTTGGGGATGAGGGGGGCCCCCTGACAGTTCCCCCGTATGAACAGGAAAGGTGCCCCTGATACCCTCTTCTCCTGTCTCTGGCCCTCCGACAGGTAGGCTGGTTGGTTCACAATCCATCTGGAGTTCCAAAAGCCAAGCATCATATTCCCTACCCAGCAAACAATTCATCCTGTCAGTATTCTGAAATTTGTATTGTTGTTTTTTTTTCCCTCATAGTTTGCAAATATGAATAATATAATTGAATACCCCGATGATTCAGTGATCTTTAGTCTTTTTATTTTTCTTTTTTCGAGCTGTATGAGGAAGTGTGTAGGACCTATTTGTTTTGAATAAGTATGCATTGTTGATTATGTGAACATCCTTGTGCATGTTTTCATGGGTAAATGATAAGTTCTCCATCATGTCTTTTACAAAGAAGTACCATTTTGGCAGTCTACCTAATTCTGATATCCATTATATCCAAAATATTTGGGAACTATGACTTCAGCATAAAGAACACAGTACAAATTTCTTGCAAATTCTGTCTACAAACTGTATGTGCTTTTTCAAAACTAATTTTCGATTGTGTGTCACATGTTTGTTTATGTGTTTGCCAGAAATACTGATTCAGTGACTGCCATTGCATGGGAAGGCATGTTTTTTGGGTTTTTTTTGTTTTTTTTTACCTGTGAGGATTCTGAATACTGATTCGGTTGTAAAGTGACCTGTGGCCTTGTCCAAGATATGTCTATATTTTGGAAAGTAGTGGTCATGTGACTCTTTCACCATCATGTAGAGCATACAAAAGATACCCCACATCAAGAAAAACAAAATCAATTTTGATAAAATTCAGACTTGCTTCCTTTGTCATTGGACGGCAGAGCCCCCCCCCCCCCTCCCCCAACAGGACAGGACGTCACTAGGCGTGTCTTCATCAGCCCGAAGTTCAAACTAGCGGGACATTTTGCGGTCTTAGTAAATAGCCCGATACAGCGAATGTGCATCTTCATCAGCTCGAACAGCCTGCTTCGGGAAATTAGTCCAAAAATTAACGCATGCGCACTTTGCAATATTACTCTGCCTAGCTCGTGGTTCAAATGTGGATTTCCCTGCTCAAAATCTCCTATATCACCGTATGTACGATACTACAATCAGGGAGGTGAGTGGTACAGCAAATTCTCTCCAAAGGGATATTAATAACGCTACTCTTTTGCCCAGTGAGGCATCTTATATGAAGTTAACAAATTGCAATGTTTAAACAAATCAAAAATACACACAATCTGCAAGAATCTTCAGCTAAGGAAGAAGTTTACAAAAAACAGCTAGCATGCACGGCACTGAGTTTTATTAGGGAGGTGAGAGAAATCACCTCCCTGGTTTTAATGATGTCAACAACAGTAGGCCCATATGTGATCCTGGATGAATACACCATGCGTGGAGGTAGCTTGTACATGCGTTTTCTATTGCCAGCTGGCTAACCAGAAGCATGGAGGGATCGAGAAAATGTCGGGCTGATGGAGACGCACCCAAAATAGCGCGCTATTTCACGAATTAGCGCTCTAGTTGACGAACTAGACCAAGATTTGGGGGGAAATTTTCCCGATCAAATAACGCGCTATCTGCGTCTTCACTACACAGATAGCGTGCTATTTTGACATCGGACTAGTTTGGTATCCGCAAGGCGGGCTGATGAAGACACGCCTACTGTGAAATGTGCCCTTGTAGGTTAGTGGAATGTGGCTTCAGTACTGGATACTGTGGTTATGCCAATTGAATAAACACTTATCTGTAAATAAATTTTGTGGATTACATTAATTACTCACACTGCAATGGAGATGGTTAGGCTTCATGCTGGACCCACGCCTTATTTGAGTTTCTCGTTTGTGGGGTCTATCTCTATTAAATCTGTCGCTCCCTCAGACATCTCTACCACATGACATATCAGTGATACTTGTATGCTGTGGCATTCAAAGGGTTAATTGTGAAATTGCTCAAATAGTGTTCTTTTTTTTTGATTGAAATTTTGGCATGATGATAAAAAGGCTTGCACCAGAGGGTTATTGCCCTTAATTAACCCGCCACTGAATCTGCAGAAATATTCTTCACGTTAAAAGGAACTCCTAAGTTTCGTTTGTAATTTCTATCGACAGCTTAATCGATATATCATTTATCATTCTGAGTGAATTTAAATGATTTAATGACATGCCCCATCTCTCCCTCATGTATTTGTGCTATACTTGCTTGATCTCTTTTTCTTTTTGTTTTGTTTTCTTTGTTTTTCCTTTGGCCACAGTTGAAAACAGCTTTCGGTTTGGTTGACAAGGTTGTTGCCAGGACTTGCATTTTGTTTGCATATAATTGTTTCAGGAAAAATAAGGAAGTGGTCTCCAGGCTGAAAATGGATGGTTCGATTTACTCTCAAGGGTTGATTTATTAAACCTCAGTAAAATAGAGACAGAGCTTACAATACTGTGATAACATGGACCATTATTAATGATATCAGTGATGGATACTCCGTATGCTACATGTATAAAAATATCATGCCAAATGCTTGCATCTATTCCATATTGCACGACCTCTTTGGTGGCAATTTGTCGGGGGTCAGTGGGGATTGTCTGTCTTGCAATCCAAACTCTTGAAATTTGTAGGTTTCACTTTATTTTTCTATTTCAAAGATTTAAAAAAAAGGGAGAAAAGTTGCATGATTTTTCACAGTATGCTGCATGAAAGGGGGAAGTTATTTGTAGTTGCAAAATGGTATTGGTACAGTTGAGTAGATTTAGCCTACTTTTTTCTACTCTAATACTTGAATTTGGTGCTGAAATCTGCATGCATATCACTGCTACATATCGTATTTCTACATTTTCTATTCTTCTATATCTATTTGTATCATATTTCTACCTTTTTACATTGTTTTCTGTCAGTGTAGGATGATCTCATCACAAGCCCTGGCTGTGGGTTAAGGGCTAAGGGTTTGGGGCATTGCTAGTGCTCTCTTAAACACCCACTTGCATTGCTAGTAAAATAAAAATTACCACATTCCCCGGTTACTCTGCGTAAGATCTCCATTTCCTGAATCTGCCCCTGACCGCCACGCCAAGTCAGGCAGTTTCACAGGAGCAGGTCAAGTACACTTCACCTTTGACGCCATCAATGCATTTAATTATTAATCAATAGCCCTCAATTTGAGGCCAGCTAGATTTGCTGTGTGGTTTTAGGCAGTGTTGGTACAGTGAATCATGTTATTGGAGATCAATGGCATATGTGTACATGTCCTCAGTTGGTCGTAACCACAGCATGCAAAGGAAGCATTAAAAAACCCCCAAATGTCTACCAACCTTTTCCAAACAGCCACACTGTAATGACTACCAAAAGTAAAAGCTAATAACATGGCTCGTTGATGGCCGACAATTATGTGCCAACCATGCAAGGTACATTGGTTATCCTCTGGCGCCATTGAATTCTGTGGTGTGGCTAAAAACTCTGCTCTCGATATTGACAGGCAGTATGTGGGATGAATGTTTTGATAGCTGCAAGTGGTTCATTGAGCACTATCAAGGAGCATTTCCCTAACATAAAGCGTGTGTAAATTTTGGTAAAATTCCAGGAAAAACAATCTAATTGTATAACTCCAGTGTCCTTGTGTATGTGTGTGTGTGTGTGTGTGTGTGTGTGTGTGTGTGTAAAAAAAGAAGTGTATGAACATGTACGTTGTACAATGTAAAATGTTTAAAAAAAAATGTATGAACATGTACAATCATGTAAAATTTCAAGACATCATGCAAAAGATGCATTATTATTGATGCCAGTATTATGTCAATAGTTTTTGTTTTGCTCTGTTTTGTTCTGTTAAAATTGTTTTGTCTCAATTTCAGTTTTAATTTAGATGTTACATAACTGTTATCTTTTGTTTGGGGAGAAGCCTTGACAGGTCAATGGCCTTTTCTTCTTCTCCCACACTTTGTATTTCATATGGTAACTATTCTGTTTTGTATCAATGTTCATTCTCTTCCCACCTCCCTGCTCACACCGTGCACAGTGTGGAAATACATAAAATGAAATGAAAAAAAGTGGGGGGGGGGGGGACTCTGTGCTAAGAGAGTCTAGAAACAAGTATCATGGAGATTTGCACACACATACACATACATGTACAGCTTGTAGTATGATGGTTCATATGTGTTGCTTTAGTGAAAAATGATTCCGCTGTTAAAGATCCCTTGTACCTGAAGCATGGCATTGTATTCTGCTGAAGTACACTTCCTTGTTTAGCAAGATTTGAATATCTATTCTTAACCCGTTGAGGACGGACTGATTTTGCCACAACACGCATTTCCCATGGACACACATGCCCGAGTATACTCGGGACTAGTCCTCACGGGTTAAGAGTGGTCTTGGATTATCTTCATCACCTACTGAGTAAGTTGAATCAAAACAAAAACCAAAAGCAAAGTTTAAAGTAATCATGGTCAATTATTCAAAACAAATGGTAGTGCATTATCTGAAACTGTGATTGCTCTTGCTTAGCTATCTTGGACCCCGTTTACAGTGACCCCATTTCACTGTAAACGCGCAAAAGGCCAAATGCGGTACCAAAATCGGCCGCGCATTTGGCCAAGCTCTGGAGGTAGTCTCGACCGCGGCTCAGCCACAGCCGAGCCCGGCCTTTTCTCACTGTAAACGCAAACTGGGCCAAATGGGGTACCAAATTGCGACCGGTGTGCTCCCAACAATAGTCGTTTGTTTACAAGCAGAGCACCACTATGACAAAATATTGAAATGTTTGAATTAAAAGCCGGGGCCGAGCCCTCCACTGTAAATGGACAGAATTGCGTGGCCGAGTACTGCAATTGAGACCGGGCTCGGCCGCGGCTCGGCCCGGGCTGCACTGTAAACGGGGTCTTGGTATATTTTTATGTGATAGTATGTGATGTTATAAGTTTCATCAGAATTCCACAGCTATAGAGATTGTCTATAGTTGAAGAAATATGCCCAAAAGCATTGTATCTAAAATTCTTTCAGCAAGACGAAGAATCATATCATATTAAAGAAGTTTGCATCAAGAAACTGTCCTTTCCCTTTAAGATATCTTATAAGCTCTTCAAACACTTTTGCTCATGGAGCTGTTGATAATGAACTTATCAGACAGGGAGTAAAGGTATGCTAGGAATGTCTGGTATGCCATTCCAGACATGTGTGTTTGAATGCGCTATCCTTCTACCGAGTTCATTCACTGACACAACAGAAGCACTGTTGTGTCTGGTAGTCTTCATTCAGACCCAAGTAGAAGTGTATTTGCCGAGCTAAGTATGGCATAATACAAGTTGCTGTAAAACCAGGGAGGTGGAAAGTTTCCACCTCCCTAGTAAAATCAGTGATTTTTGCGTGCATGAAATTTCTAGTGTTTTGCGAGGAGCCTAAATTTGCCAAAGTAGAATGCACGTGAGTGTTTATTTTTTTCTTTTTCTACACAATGCAGTGAATGCCGGTGGCAATTCGCAAACAATTTCATGCTGTGAAAAAGGCCGGCGGCTCCAATTTGCGAAAGTTTCCTGCCGCGAATGTTTCTGTTTTTTATAGTAGGTGTTTCAGTATCATTATTATTTACAATTCTTATCATTATCTGTTAATCATTGATATGATGCTATAGTTGTTACTATGGTCCTTTACAGTTTGATGCGCTGTGGATGATTCATTAAATTTTGCAATAATAACTAGTGCACATCTTATTTGCATGTTTGACAGATTTCATTGGCAGCAGTCTTGATTGCCTGGTTTCATCCATTTGTGAACCAGAGGATAAAACATGCTTACAAAATAGTGTAGGTTTTTCCCTACTATATTCTGAAATCCTCATAACGTAAGGTTCTCATCAGAGCATTTAAACATTGGTGGAATAGGAATTGTGGATACCCGAGTGGGGTAAAGTATTGAGGGGGTATTCTTTTTTTTTCTTCTTTCTTTCTTTTTCAAAAGTCAGGTGCCCTGGCTCCTTGACTGTAATTCTCTGCCATCATGACTGCATGCATACACCCCAGCACCCTGTCTAATAATCTAACACATTCCACAGACATACTACAGAGATATACTGTAAAACGAGGAATTTTTGCGTGCATTTTAATTTCACGAATTTCGCGAGCGCCAAAATTTGCGAAATTAAAATGCACGCGAAAGTTTTTGTCTACACTACATGCATTGAACGCCAGTGGCAATTCGTGAAAATTTCATGCCACGAAAAAGGCTGTCAGCTCCAATTCGCGAAAACTTCATGCCGCGAATTTATCATGTTTTACAGTACTTGGTCAGCGATTGTCACAGTAGTTGGGGGGGGGGCATTCAAGGTTTAATGGGTCTGAAGAATGAGACTACACACTGAGCGATGATGAGTAGGGCTCATCAGAGAAGAACTGAGTGAAAGTTTGATATCTCCATCACCTGTCTCTACAGGGGTAGATGGTAGGATGTGAGAGACTGTTGACCTCTACACAGAGAGGGGAATTACAAAGCCATATTTTCATTTCTTTCCTATTTAGCAATATTTCTGGACAGGCTCATAAGTTTGGTTCAGACTGCATGACATCTTGACCCAGATGAAAACCCTCCCCATCTCTCAAGTCTGTCTGTCTGTTGGTTTAAAGGGATGGATTATAGTATTGCTACCCAGGTCTGAAGTACAAATGTATCATACATCATGTACAGGTACTGGTAAAGCAAACATATGAATTCCTTGATTCAATAATAGATTTTTAAGAGGTTTGAATAGTAATGAAGAAGCTTGACAAGTTATTAAGGTGGAGTGCGTGTGCACATATCTAAGAGTTAAGTGTGTACCGTCTTCAGAGGTGAAGGAACATAGTAAGTGTCCTAATGCCATTTCAAGCGTATCGTTAAGTCATTATTTAAAGCTGGTTGCACACGATGACCATGGCATCATGGTCTCAAGACGGTTACATAACCGACAGCATGGGGAGCGAAGGTTGGATGGTTAGAATCGGAATCACTCTTCATGTGCTGGCTGCTGGGGTACATTAATAAACCATGAAGCGATAAAAGCAGGCCTGCTTGAGTAGAATGGCCTGTCAGTGAATACATGTAAGTGCATTGGAGCATATGTTCATCATTAAAGGCATAATTTACCATTTGCAGATGAATAAAAACCCAGCATTAGTACTTCAAAATAGTTCTGAAATGTGAGTTAGGGATAGATTAGAAACCACTTATGTAAAAATGTGAATTAGTATAATCAGTGTTAAGTAATTGTTAAATATACAAAATGTGAACAATGGTTACAATAAAAATGCTTCCAGACTATTAACCGTCTAACGTTACAGTTTATTGAGAAAAATACAGATATCTCCTTATATTTAAGGCTTTATCACGAAAATCTTATATGATAGGATGTTTTGTGGTACAACAAACCTTTATATGCATTAAATGTAATATCTTGAAAAATTTTTAAATCACTGCTCCCAAAGGTAAAGAGGACCTTTAATAAACCATGAAGCAATGAAGGAGGCCTGCTGGAGTAAAATTGCCTGTCAGCGAATACATCTGAGCGTATGTTTATCATTAATGTTTTATTCCAGTTTAGATTCTTTGGCTGTGTGTATACTTTCACACAAATTAGTGACACAGCTTCAGATGCCCAGCTGGTTACGGTTACTGTATACGCCGAATATTTCGCGAGGTTTTTATTTTCGCGAATTTTGTGAGTCAGGTGCTATTTGCGAAATTAAAGACACGCGAAAATATTGACTCTGATCCCAATGTGGATGAGACGTACGCATGTACATTTCTCCGTTCGGTACACGACTCCACGATCATGAATTTAACCACTCGCAAAATTGACGGGAATTCCCGATTCGCGAAAATTTAGACGTATACAGTATTCTCAAATATATCGGAACTGGACCAGATTTTCTATTCCATGACATCCCTACATCACCAGGTCTTTTAGAGAGCACTGCTAGTGAAGATAACAGGAATGTGACATTGACATTGCAATAGTCATGGTCATGCGGACACCACATCACTAGTGATGGCTATCAGTGAGAGGATAATTCGCTCCCAAGTACGCATAATGTTCACATGCCTGAAATGAATCATCAATGATAAGACTCCCTTAGATAGACATTGTAAACGAGCTACACTTGGTGATAAAAGTCAAAAGTAAAGCTGAATGAATGTAATGACCCCTGTTTCATGCATATATCGAGCATTTGTGAAAAACCTCCCTGATAAAATGTAGCTTGCATTATGCAAGAAGTTTGTGTAATGAAGGAAGTAATTTGATGCAATCAGGGATCAGGCTTTACCACATACTGACTGATAACCGCATTCACATGGCCCACTGACTACGATGCTATAGCACCATGCTACGGTTGCCGGGTTGGTAAGACAGATCTGAGGGTGGCAACGTGGCCGTTTTGACTAAGCGAGGATAACAATAAAAAAATTAAGATTAAAAAAAAAAATATGGTTGAAAATAAAAGAAATATGTATATTATGATAGAATTTGAATTTGTTAAGAAATATTGATAATTGATTTATAGGGAAATATAGATATTATATAGTCTGGCAAAAATAGTCAAAATTATGACTGATTGCCATTAAACCTAAAACAACAACAACAACAACGTGTACATTGTATGCGCGAAAAAAAAAAAAATTGGTGAGCCGTGCCAGAAGCTAAATACATGTAGGTAATAGTTTGTTCATGTGGTCTCAAATTTAAGAATCATAGACCCATTCGGCTCCACTCGATCAAAGTTAGTCAGCTTCATGTTGACTTGAAGTTTATCCAACTCTCAAGTTTTAAGCCCTTCAGACCCACAACCTCAGAAATGCCATTTACACTAGGTATGAACAGGTTGCCAATGGTAGCGCCTGAGTTAAAATACTGAGCTCCCGGAGACGCCACTGCCTGTGGCCTTCCTGTCAGTGAACCACAATGCAAGGGTACATGTCGGTAGTGTGATTTGATTTTACAGTGTTATGTAATGTTGTGTAACATTCAGTGTGTATTGAGGATGAACGTTTTGCAGCACTTGGCCTAAAACCGTTAAGGAGCCTTTAGCACATTTTACTGTGTGTCATCTAACGATGCTGCCAAAATTAAGTAAGTCTGAAAAGTACAAATTAATGGAAAAAATGCACAACTTTTTCCATTTTGCTCTGATAAGCTAATGGCTTGACTCTTACTAGTGGTTTGACTCTCATTGAGGGCTTTTGACTCTTCCTGGTGGCTTGACTCGCAGTGATGGTTTGACTGGGGATTGACCAGACCAAATGTGCATGACCACTTAATTCATTTACCGGTACCTTCTTTCCATGCATGCCAGAACTATTCTCATTTTAACAGTAAGATGCTGTCTATGATGAATCACTGTTCAATGATGATAATGATGATGATGATGATGATTCAATTACCGGTACCTTCTTTCCATGTATGCTAGAACTAATCTCAGTGTAACAGTAAGATGCTGTCTAGGATGAATTTCTGTGTAATGATGATAATGATGATGATTATAATAATAATGATGATAATGATAATGATAACAATAATAATAATAATAATAATAATAATAATAATAATAATAGTGACAATAATAATAATAATGATGATAATAATAATAATAATAATAAAAATAATAATAATAATGACAATAACAATGATGATAATGATAATAGTAATGATATGATAACAATAATTATAATATCAATAATGATAATAATTATAAAATGATAAATAATAGTAGAGATAGATCAGCTCATGGCAGGGAATTTCCCTTCTCAACCGCCTTCTTTGCTTTGACAGGTGCCTGACACATTGACACATCATGTGTAAATTGGGGGGGTTGTAAGGCTTTGTGCTCCGTTTCTTACTTTTCAACACGTGTGACCTCTAATATTGTTTGTGTCTGAGCATTTGTCCAAGCAGGGAATATGTTAAGAGGGCATGGTATCAAAATTGTTGGGGGTGGGGGGTGGGGGGGGGGGGGAGTTAGGAGAGAAAGGAATGATGTTAAGTTCACCAGTAGACAACTTTGCCATGTCAACACTCATACTGCCCATGCAGTCAAATCCAACTTTACAAGGGAATCTGGCTAGTCCCCTGGAGGAAATCCAGATTTAAGGTTGTTAGTCATCTTCAAAAGAAAAACAAGTCAGGATCAGCTGGAAATTAGTGCAAGTTGTCCTGTCCAACCTGGTTCTTCTCGAGTCCTTAAAGTGACTGGCTGGCTAAGCAGCCAGGGCCAAATATCTTCCACGAGGAAGCTCTAGGCAAAGACCTTTTAACCCATTGTAAACGAGTCCTGAAAATACTCAGGCAGGTGTCTACATGGGGAAATGCATGTTATAGCAAAATCAGTCTGTCCTCAATGGGTTACAGGCATAATTTACCATTTGCAGATAAAACAAAAGCCCATCATTAATGCTTCAAAATAGTTCTAACATGTGAGTTAGGGATAGAGACAACCAATGTAAAAATTTGAACCAGTATAATCAATGTAAAGTATTGTTAAATATACAAAATGTTAACAATAGTTACAGTATCATAAAAATGTTTCCAGACTAAAGTGTCTACGGTTATGGTCTAATGAGAAAAATAGTGATATCTCCTTATCAATTGTGATATCTTGAACATTTCTAATATCACTGCTCCCGAAGGTAAACGGGACCTTTAAAGTGACTGGCCGGCTAAGCAGGACCACACAACAGGGCCAAATTTCTTCCACATCGAAGCTCTAGGCAAACACCTTTTAACCCATTGAAGACGAGTCGAGTCCCGAGAATACTTGGGCAGGTGTCAGTGGGAAACGCATGTTATAGCAAAATCAGTCCATCCTCAACGGGTTAAAGTATAGTATAACCAGGACCTGAAAACCATAACACCTTCTTTGCTATGTCAGGTTTCTCACTGTGTGAGGGTAGGGCCTACGTACAAACAAAACTTATAAGAGTGGGGACATACAAAATCACCTTGTTACAAGAGGGTTTTGTTATATTGACCTCTTTATTTAACAAGGTTCCACTGCTCAATAAAACTTGTAATACTTGGTTGGGAAGTATGCCATGCTATGAGATCAACTTGACAATGGAGTTGTGTTTCAATGTATACGGAGCTATGTTTAGATTTAAAGGCATTGTTTATCATTGGGAGCAGTGATTTAAAAATGTTTGAGTTATCACATTGATTCAGATGTGTAGAAGTTGTATGACAAAACATCCTACCATATAAATATTTTGCAATAGGGCCTAAAATATAAGGTGATATCACTATTTTCTGAATAAACCATAACTGTAGACAGTCTATTTTAGAAACAGTTTTATTATATTGTAGTCATTTTGTATATTTAACAATAATTAACATGGTTATTTCTATCTCTAACTCACATTTTTAAACTATTTTGAAGCACTAAAGCTGAGTTTTGTTTCATCTGCCAAAGGTGAATAATGCCTTTTAAATGACATCAATTTCCTCTGGATGTAGAGAGCAGAACATTGCCAGGAGGGGCTAGAGTATTAATCACAATCAGTGAACCATTGCTAGTTTCATAGAATGGACACATTTACCCTACAAGGGCTGGGGATAGTCGGTAAGAACTGGATGCTTCAGGTATATGCTCTTAATTTATCGACTACAGTATGATACCGACCATGTCATACATAGTCTGCAGAGGAGACACGTTCACACGTGTACCTTCGCTGAGTGGAAAGTGGACTGTCGATCCCACATCACTGACGAAAAAGATAAATTTCGACTTAGATGAGGTTCAAGGAGAAGGAAATGAAAGTGATAAGTGTTTTTCTCCATCCTTCATCATCGGAGGGAACCCTTCAACCTGATAGATTGTTACGCTCTGTTCGGCTCGTAAATTGTCCCATTCATACGTATTATATATATATTCCACCTTTGAGAGTTTTTTGCTGAGCCAGAGAATGGGTGAAGGTATATGATGGAAAAGAAATATCTTGCAGCTTTTAGAATTTCAAAAGCTCATCAGAGATATCTGTCGTAATCTATAACTGATGACAAGATTTTATTGAGAATTCATTTCACTTCTAAACAGAGCGCACTTTGTACGGACTTTTGTGGGGTAAATCTTACACTGGGAAGTCTTCTCGTGTTGTGTTTTCTTTTTATGATTTAACCCTTTATGTGCCAAGAGCTTAGATTGCCAAGCTCTTTCCCGATCATCACAATTCTTAATCAATCTAAACTTGACTGAGATGTAAAGTGGTGACACAGTAGATATCAGGGGGAGTGGGCCATCTCTAATCTCTGTTATTTTTGCAAATTTTGCAAATCTCTGTTGGACTGGGAATTCAGCAACACTCAAACACGTCGCCATGCGCTAGGGTAATGGTGCACTTATGTTAGCGTCGGTGTCTGTTTGCAAAAAAAGCATCTTGCGAAAATGTCCGTGATCTCCCCATTCGCGAAAATATCTGTATGCAAAAATAACAACTAATGCAGTACCTTCCACCACCAATTAATGCTCTGCATGACTAAAATATGCTGGAGAAATTGTAACTTCATTTCCTGTTGTTTACTGCTCTGATTTTGAAATGTAGCATAGTGCATTGTATGTGGTACAAATACCACATTTTCAGCAGCATCATACTTTGCACAATGCATGTACTGTAAGAAAAAAGAAGAATATTTTGTGGTGTGGGAGTTTGCACAAGTTTTGAGTTCTATTGATCGAGTGTTACAATACCAAGGTGTGAGTATTTTGTTTATGTCGATATTTGTGCAGATTGTATATGCTCTTTTCTGAGATACTGAGAACAAGTGAAAAGTTTGCTATCAAAGTTGAGCCATCACCAAAAATGAATAGCACAAAACTTTACGGTTTTTATTATCCAAGTTAAACGTTGTATGTGTTGGCTACTGTCTGTGCTTATAGTGTTTGTGTATTTTCACCTTTTCACGTAGTGACTAAAAGCCACTGCGTTGATTAGTGACCTGTGGTGGAAAGAACACAAGAATCGTGTAGGCCTACACTTGTGGCTCCGAAACTAACCAGGCTAACATATCCTGTGTTATAAAAGGAGGCAAAAAGCTAGAAGTGAGTCACTTTCAGTCCCCTCCCCCCCCCAAAAAAAAAGGAATCTGCACAAACCCTCTTCCCATTCTGTGCGCCTTGAGTTCATTGACACTTTTTCTGTCAATGCAGCAAGAAGTAGCTGTTTGACTTCCATGTATAATAGGAAAAAATACAATTCCCGTTAATGCTTGGATGATGAATGAAAACTGCAAATACAGTGTTTGTATTTTTACTGGGTAATATATTGACCTTGCAGCTTTGCATGGCCTCTCTTGTGATCACATATGATATCATAATCATGTTCTTCATGCATCCTTCTTCAGCGTCTGTAATGTGTATCAAATTCAGATCAGAGACGAGTTTAGTTTTCCCCGTCCATCGTGTCCATTGTTAAACATCCTTCTCTCCATTGGCCATACTGTAAACATGATATATTCGCGGCATGAAATTTTCGTGAATTGGAGCTGACGTCATATTTCACGGCATGAAATTTTAGCGAGTTGCCTCTAGCATTCAATGCGTTTAGTATAGACAAGAACTTTCATGTGCATTTCAATTTCGCGAATCTTGGCTCTCGCGAAATTAAAACGCATTCCTCATTTTACAGTAAGTTCTAGAATGGTGTAGGTATTTCCTTGTCTTGAGAGCAATATTCTGAGTAAAAAGCAAACAAACAAACAAATAAACAAACAACAGCAATACATATGATAATGTGCAAAATTTAATATGGCTCCTTTTTTATGTTTTTCCTCAAGATGAAGTATTTTTTTTTGTGTGTGTGATTTATGAAATTGTTGTTTTGCTCTTGCCTTTATGTTCTATTTGTGAGCGTGAATGATGGCAGAAACTGAAAGGGAAACAAAAAATAAAACAAAAAACAAACCAATTAAACAATCCACAATAGTTAAAATGATGATGAGCAATGCATTTCTGTAACCATTGTTACATGAATTTATTGCATGTGTGTGTGTGTGTGGGCAAGGGTTGTGGGAATAGTAAAAATAAACCCATTAAAACATGCATGTAGACCTACGTTAGGAAAGTTTCAGTTTACAAGTAGAAAAAGAGTGTAAGCAAAACAACAACAAAATTTTTACCTAGACAATCTGCTGAAATAAAAATTGAATAGTTTTTTAACATAAAAATATGTCAATTGGGATACAATGTCTTGTCGCCCCAGGGAGGATGCATGGCTTTGTATGACAAGATAATAAATGCATAATTTCACCACTGCATGCATTTGCGATAATTGTTTCTCCAAAAATGTGTGTGTGTGTGTGTGTGTGTGTGTGTGTGTGTGTATGTGTTTGTCTGTATGTCTGTGTGTGTCTGTCTGCTTGTCTGTCTCTGTCTACAGAGATGTATTAGGGCTCATTATACTGTAATTCTATATGTAAAAATACCAGTATGTGTGAGTTTTTCCAAACTCTCAATAATATAATCGAGATAAATGTACTTCATTTATAATGATCCAATAGTTTTGGCTCATACAATGCCAGATATCTTATTTCTTACCAGCCCAAGAAAGATGAGAATGTGTCTTTGAAGAGTGGGCAGAAATTTTGGAATTTGTCTGGTGGCCCTGTATGTGGCCTTACGTGCTCACCTTTCAATGACGCGTCTCCTTTTTTCTTTTTGTCTTCTTCTCTTTTTTTTTTGTGGGGGGGGGGGGGGGAGCATGATGCATAGTTTGGGTGCCCGAAAGTTTGATGAGTTTCCATGGCAACAGATGTTTGTGGGTGGAGGAGAAGTGAGGTCAAATTGCCTCCGAAAAACATATTTGATGCACTCGACCTTTCTTGTTTTATTTTTGCCTTCCCCTCATTTTTTCCCCCCTCCAAATAGTGATCTCAAACCTTGGAATTGACTGTGACAGGGAAAAAAAAAATCTTCCAGCTATGCATAAAAAACACATACATTGTACAGTGTGTACCTCCACATTTCTATTTCCTTTTTCGGTTTTTTTTTTTTTTCACTGGCTGGCACAGTCGTTGCTAGGTAATGTAGAAGCTAAGCCAAGTGTGATGTCAGAGATCAGGCATTTTTGTTTTGGTGACGGATGTCGCGTTACAAAATATATATACCCACATGTTCTGTGTTTATATAAAGATAGAATACAACCTAGTTTCTATGTGGCTGGAATGTAATGTTTTGACTTAATTAGATACTTTGATATTTGTAGCAAATTCTTCAGGACTGCCAGGTCCTGCTTTGTTCTTCTGCTTTGTTTTTTTAGTTTCATTTTTGTTTGTTTTTTACCTGTAGTTACTTCACTTGTTTCTTTAAGATTGATTTGTGAATATGTTCCACTCCCAATGGATGGGGAGGAACAGGTGTAGTTATCATGTCATAGCAAAGCCATTTGTGTTTACATTCCTCATAGGGTGTGCCGGTTAGGTCAGGGTTTATAATGAGAACAAGACCCAGATTCAACTGTCTGCACTAGTTTGTGGACCCGCTTCTGGCCATACTCTGAAGCTGGCTGGCTCCATGCATCATCGACATGTTTCCATGGAAACAAAAGGGCGTGGTGAATCTCAAGAATTTGCTTTAAGAACATTGGTAGAGTCCCCCTCTGTTTCTTGACAGTCCACTGCCATGCTTTTCTTTCCTCACCAGTCTTGTGAGTGATGGTAGATTCCACCAATACTGTAAAACATCTTTATCATCTGTTATCTTGAAGGACCATTCAGTTCCCAATACCTCAGTTTATACAGTAAAACACGATATTTTAGCAGCATGAAGTTTTTCGCGAATTAGATCCGACGGCCTTTTTCACGGCATGACATTTTCGTGAAGTGCCTCTGGCATTCAATGCATACAGTGTTGACAGGAGCCTTCGCGTGCATTTTAATTTTGTGAATCTTGGTTCTCGCAAAATTTGTGAAATTAAAATGCACGCGAACATTCCTCGTTTTACAGTAACCGACAAGCCATTTCACAGTGACAAAATCAATGTTTTGCAATGACCTGAACATGAACTTTTTATGAAATATAGATTAATTGTTTATTTATAGAAGCATAATTGAAAACAGCCATGCAGAAGTGGTAATCTTCATGCAAGTGCTGCATGAATGGTTTTTGTATACTTATGGTTGAAAACATTCACCCATATACCTTACGATATTCACCTAGTTCATACATGCATGTTAAAATAACATCTAGTTTTCTTGAAGGACCATCCAGTTTCCAGTACCTCACTTCATAAGTCACTTTTAATAAAAGATTTGCAATTACCTTTACCTGCATATTTAGGCTCAAATTTTAACTGTGAACCGGCTCATTAGGTTGGTATATTAAACTATGCACCTGAAATGTGACATGTTCAAGGATGCTCTTGTGTAGTCTTTATTTTCAGACATCAACTGCATACAAATATGCTAAGATGAAGGCTTGGGTGTATTATCAGCAGAACTGGCAGTCATTTGAAACTTTGAAAGTGTGGTCATGTATAAGTTTTTTTGTTTTATTTTTTTTTTTGAGAGAGAGAGAGAGTTCTACAGAATTGCTGAAAGGCACCCTTGTTATCCATGGATGCTGGAAATTTGTACATCACTTTTAGGATGCATTTATAACACACCTGATGATTTGCTCTATGAGACCTACATGTACATTGTACTAAAGTAGTAATTTAAAGAGCTTGATTATGAACAACCTTGTGAGTACATTAGTGTGACCGTCTGCTCTGATTTTGGCTGTGGAATTTGTTTTTGTTGTTTTTTCCCCTTTTTTTCACTTGTTCATGGCATCCCATCTAGAATATTAAGGTGATAATGGGATGTATGAATTAAAGATCTACCACTTCAATGCAGTGGACCTTTCTGTGACATCGTGTATTTGCTGCATAAATACTTGAAATTGTAATGGTCATTCTCATTAGAAAGATTTAGGAAATAATGTTGCTTAATTGATTAATGGCTGCCTTTCATTTTAGCGCACTGGATCAACTATTAATGTAGCATGGATGGGGAGCAGCCTCTGTATTTCCAAATGATAAATAGCAGTAAAACAAAAACTGGTTTAATTTATCCACATGGTCATTAGCAGTAGCTGCAGGAAGTTATGTAGGAAATGAATGTCGCCCAGAGGTTTTTGCACAGCGGAGCTTATTCACGTGAGGCTTTATATATGTGGCCTTGCGATGCAAACCTTCAATTTTTGGTGATACACCACAATATTGTATTTCAAACAACAGCAGCAGCCCTTGATCAATCAACTACTGTGATGATTAGGTTTGAAATGTGAATGGTATATATATAGAATATGCTCATATATACATGTATTATTGTATCATCAAAAATAGGTGCAATCCCATTGGAATCAATGTGGTATGAAAGCCCATGGTAAAGTGTTGGCATCATTCTTTACAAAATACCATACTAAAATACATCTTGTCCAAGGATGTAATCACTGGGCGGGATTCGAACTCGGGTCCTCCGATCGGGAGTCGGGAGTCTTATCCACTATGCCACAGCGCCCCCACACATGTGAGAAATACACCACTCTACGTTCAGTGGTACATTATGTATTTTACACCTGATTCACACTCAAAATTACAATGATTTATCTTCTTGTATAGATCCATGCCATTTCCTCGAAGGTTTATCTGAAGACTTACGCAGGGATGATTATGTAGAAATCTAGCTTGTGCTGCTACCGTGAAGAACAAAAAGGAAGTGTAATCTCTCTTCCTCTTCTTTTTCAGAAGGATGAGATGAAAGGGAAAAACTTGTGTGAATGTTATTTGTTAGTTCGTAATGAAAAAAAAAGAAAAGAATAAATCAATGAATCAGCAATCTGCTACCAACAATACAAAACACATTTCAGAATTTTACCATTCTGTACACTTGTGCTATTTTTGTCCGCATTACACACACCAACCTGCACAGACTCGGAATACAATCCCCGCTTCTCTTTCAACCACTCACATCCGTCGCCATGGAAACAGGCATCTTCTCCATCCTGTTGCACATCATCACTCCTTGTTGCACGAGGTCTCTTCTCCCAGCTCTTGGGTGGTGACTGAGCCAATGGTGGTGAGGGACTGGTGTTCCCTCGTGGCATGGTGTTGAACAATGCCTGCTGTGCGTACAGATATATAGGGGTTTCTTTTCAGTGATTGCAAGTGTGTCAAGTCTGCTCTACAAGCAACATATACGATATATGCATATCAGGGCAATTACCACCCCCCCCCCCCCCCCCCCTCTGGCTAAGTACTGGTTTAGTGATAAGGTTAGGGTAAAGATTAGGGTTAGGGTTAGGTTTAGGGTATAGAGTTTGGGTTAGGGTTAGGATTAGGTTCAGGATTAGGATTAGAGTTAGGGTTAGAGTCAGGGGAAGGGTCTGGGGTAATGCCCAAGGGGTAATTGCCCTATGCCCGATATGAATAACCATTCCTTCTCCCTGAAAGTATATTACCATACAATAGGGTGCTACAAACTCACTTGCCCACTTGCCCATGGCAAGTGATGAATAATTCACAGTTGGGCAAGTAAATCTTAGTGGGGCACTCACCTGCTAAAGAACAAAGGGTCATGATGTGCCCCCCCCTCCCCCCTCCCCCCCCCCCCCCCATCAAGTTCTATCAAATTCAATCCTGCCATTAAGCTTGGAAGTTCTGGAAATTTGAAGCTGCCCATGCTTATGTACCTTTCACCAAATAATGATGTTGCTCATGGCGATCAAATACAAACTGAAGTGAAAATGCTTTTGTCTTCTATTGATTTGAGCTCAAGAATATCAAAAAGAGAAAAAATATGCTTTTGGTCATCAGTATGACAAGTAGACAACCCGTACAAAGGCTATGAGAATATAAGAATTGCGTAAGATAAAGGTTGAGTACGGAAGAGTTAGCTGAGTGTTACAACCTTAATTTGCCTTCAAGCTTTTCATGCATTGTCTCTCGTATGTCACATGTTGAAAGTAAGGTTTTTCCTCTCATTGTACACCATGGTTTCTGTCTTGATTCACAAAGTGGGCCCTGAAGTAGGATAAAAACCATTTCAGGGCTCTGTATGCAAAAAAAAAAAAAATCTCTCCACTTCTGATTTCTTGTATGGCCCGTGATTGCTTGTATTTTCAGTACCGTAAGAGTGAAAACTTTTGTGTGAGTAATTTTTCATTCTCAGCTAGGTAAAATGAATTTTTTGTGTAGATTGTAATTTCACAGAATTAAAAAATTGCATAATGTGTTGCATATAAAGAAATATATTTGTGTGCTTTTATTTTCATGCTAGTTTCTGGTCACATGAAATGAGCAAAAATTTCCATACCGTGCAAGTTTCTTCTCTTATAGTATGAGTTAAGGTACATATTCATTGTTATCATCATCATCATCATCATCATCATCATCCTCATCATTATCATCATTATCATCATCATTATCATCATCATCATATTCTTTTCCAGAATTATTTACTATTTTAATTCCAGTCAGTTTTGTTATTTATTGTTAGTGTTTCATATTAAATGTTTAGTTTCTTATATCAAATTATTTTGTGTTTTAAAGTTGAACCCTTTTTTACTCATAAATTGTTTATTTCTGATGCAGATTTTTTTAAAGCTGCTTAAAGGGATAGTACAGTATTGGTGGAGATGAAAATTTGGCTTTGACTTTTTTTCGATATACCAAGAAAACACTTATGATATAGTACAGAGCATACCATTTTAAGAGGAATTCAAAGTTGATTTAATGAAAATCGGGTTTAGAATGGCTGAGACATTCAAAAACAAAGTAAAACAAAGCGATCGTAATAAAGTGTGGGTCCCACACTTTATTAGAATCGCTCTTTTTTGGATATCTCAGCCATTTCAAAACCAATTTTCATCAAATAAACATTGAATTCCTCATAGAATTATATGCTCTTTCATATTTCATAAGAGGTGTCTCATTATTTCACCAAAAAAAATGTTAGAAACCTGAAATTAGGTCTCAACCAAAACTGTATGATCCCTTTAACTGCTAAATCTGTAACTGATTCTTTACATGGACAACACATTTTTTCTAATTGAAGTTTCTGTTTCTTCCTCAAAATTGGCACAATTTTTGACAAATATTTTTCTTGCTAAGTCTGGGCAGATCTATAGAGTTGAACCCATTCCGTCTAATTTTTCTCCCATGTAAGATATTTGGTAGAACTGTGATTTGCCAACTTGATGGCATGTGCATGATATCTGCAGTAGAGGTCTCCCAGAAATCAGTGGGTTAAACCAAAGCAAGGGGCAGAGGACGGAATGTCAGTGAGCTAATGGTGTCAATTAGTGCTTGACTCTCTTCTTCTTTTTGTAAATCAATCTGTGACACAAGATACCCTCCTTGCTCCTAGGATTGATGCAGGGGGCAGGGTTTTCGGTAGCTTGTTGATGCGATCCTGAGTACGTTCACACAGATACCCGATCATCAATGACGTATACAACTTCCGTCACTGACAGGTGAAAATTTGCCCTCAAATAAGAGCCTGTGATAAATTCATGCGTTTCTATAGAATACCAACTATACCAAAAGCTAGATAACATGGCCTCATTAAATAAAGCTTGGATAGAGCTTGACTCTTTAAAAATATGTAGAAAAGTGGAAGTTTATTTTGGCCTGCTTTTTTGTGGGTTTTGAGATGGGTGTTCACATACATACTACAGATAGATAGATAGATAGATAGATAGATAGATAGATAGATAGAGAGATAGAGAGATAGAGAGATAGAGAGATAGAGAGATAGAGAGATAGAGAGATAGAGAGATAGAGAGATAGAGAGATAGAGAGATAGAGAGATAGAGAGATAGAGAGATAGAGAGATAGAGATAGAGATATAAATAGAGAGTGAGAAAAAAAGAGGAAGTAGATATAAGAATCAAAAATACAATAACATGGGTGTCTCCTTTTGGCTGTCTACAGAATCCTACAACTTGTATACATTAATCCGGGGGATCATACCTGGCTGTGAAAGATTATTACAGCTTCTCAATTACAGGCAGTAGGTACACGTAATCTGGTAGGATAGCTACTGCTGAGTATTAATTCCCCCCGCCCGCCCCCCCCCACCCCCCCATGTACACATTGGGGATCTCTCCATGACCTCATACAAGTCAGTAGTATACAAATAATGACTGCTATGAGGGGCACAGTTAAAATTATGGGCCCGAGGTGATGTGAAAACCGTAACTATGCCCGAAGCGAAGCTGAGGGCATGGTTATGGTTTTCACATCACCGAGGGCCTACATAATTTTAACTGTACCCGAATATCAAGCAGTCATTATTTGTTTTATATATCGAAAATATAGATTTCGAAATATAGATGCCGAAAATATAGATTCTAGTCTCTTTTACAGCACTCGTAATCAGTGCTGATCGACAGTGCGGCGGTCGTATCATTGGTGCGTACACAGTGATCATCTATGTGTATAGCGAGGTACCCGCACCTCGTCAGGGGCCCGAATACCGTCACCCCGCTTAAAATTGTTTTAAGCGCACTAAGCAAAAATTTATGCCCGGGACTGTGTTCAGTATGCTTGAAACTTGGCAGGGCCAAGCAAATTTTGGTGAAAACCGAACAGTTTTTCGTGAAAATCGGAAATTTCAATCGGAATAGGACCCTACGTGTTATAACTATCACCACTGTCCCCGCACGCATCTTTTACGTGTATGTCTATGGGAGCATCACGGTCACCCGCACACGTCTTTTACGTGCTTTGTCTATGGGAGCGCGGGTGACGAGTTGCGGGCCCCTTCCTTAGCGCACAGCTATTTCGCATCGTTCGCGTTTGACGACGATAGCTGCAAATTTTCGATATCGATCAGTGAGCTTGTGATTCCATTGGAATTTTCAGCATTTTTCCTGTATGTGAGTTGGATTTCAAAGAATTTCAGTGGCGAAATGTGATTCAAATATGCGCAAACGTTAACTATGACGAGGTGCGGGTCACCCAAGTATACATACTGTGTACGTGAACTACCGTAACAAAGTAACGGGGTTGCGACTGTCTCCAAACCAGTCCGCTAGTCTCTTTTACAGCACGCTGATCGAATGCGCGGCGGTCGTATCATTGGTGCGTACATAGAGCGATCTATGTGTACGGGGTCGCGACTGTCTCTAAAACCTATTTACTAACTGTGCCCGGGCCCCGGTCACAGTAACTCAAAAATAGGGCACAGTTATTTTCATGACTCCCCTTTTAACCAATCAGATGAGAGGATTCTAGAAATGAGGTATATAAAGTTTAATAAACTTCTTATACACTGACGGACAGACAATGAGTGCTCACTGTGTGACTGGCTTTTAGTTCATGCTGTTTATTATTTACCTGGTTTCCTGTAGGCCTATATGCAACCCAGTATCACAAATTTTTTATTTTCGTCAGTATGCAAGCTATCACTCTGCACTACATGTCACATGATAGACATTGTACTAGTAAGTTTCTCTTTTGGCTCGATTCTTCAACATGGAAGAAAGCCAAAGGACACGAAAACACGAGAGGGATACTTTGTCAAACTCTTTCTGGATATAACCCATTATCTTATACAGCTGCAGCTTGTGTAGAGTTCGGTTGTACTTTGTTCTGTTACGTAAAGTTTCACCTTCGGAACGAGTTTGGCGAGGATGGTGGAATGGGCATTTGTAGCAAGCTTAACACTTAAAAGACTGTCATTCCAAAATGCCATTAATATTGCACATAAGCAAGTTGCCTTGGACATTGAGAGGGTTCATAGGAATACAGTATATATCCTGCACAGAGCGTGAGTCATATATGGGAGCAGATGTTTTGGTGCTATAGCCCCGTCGCATCTGCGTGGCGGCCTCGTCGCCGTGACATGGCGGACCCAACGACGCGTTACATCATCCGACGGTATCGCGGTGGGTGGATTGTGTCAGCAGCTAAATTACAATGTATGCCCCACACTCGCGGGTAATTGAAACTAACACCCCTGACAACAAACTTGATCCTGTTCAATTCTTACCTTTTTATTTAAGGGCTTTCATTACATGCCATTGTGTTGTAATTACTCTCACCTTTATGATGGATAACTGCAATTACCGGGAAAAGTATCAATTGCTATTATAGAAGAAGGCATGCTCACAATTAATTTCTCATAGAGTATGATGCATCATGTCATCATGTCATTGCTAACATTGCGGTATAGTGAAGAACATGCTGATCATGGACTGCCATCATGCATGCTGATGTATTTGACTTGGGGGTGACCTACTTTGGGGGGTTGACTTGGAGCACTGAAAAGCCATTAAAGACTGAATCATCTGGTTATTTGTGGTGTTAAGACCGCATTATTCAGCTTTGGTGCTGTGTCTGCACAGGCATCTTTGCTTATTACAAGCTGCGTGGCAGTGTGCATGCAAAGAATAACTAAGAGTCTGGAAACTGGCATGTTATTGTCAAGAGAGGGCAGTATACTAAATTGTCCATGCCAGAGTAGCTGCTCTGCGAGAAAATCAGTAAAGACAACACGAGCTCGGGGGTTGGGAATTCCCCTCTTTCAAGCAGTTCAGCCGCACTTCATCCGGAATGTTGTTCAATATAGGGCAGCGCCATCTACTGTCGGATGTTGGGGTATTGGGTTTTGCTCTAGCCAGCAATCAGCAATAGAGGGCCATCCGTAGGAGAGTAAGGGTTGCAGACTGCTGGGTGTCCTTGTTTTGTTCTACTTGGGACAATGTTATGTAGAATTTCCAGTCTTGAGAGTTAAGTGTGTCTACTATATCCGTGCACCATACATATACAGTTTGTAGTCTGTCATTGCGATTGAATGAAAGTCAGGCTAACCTCTGCCTCGGCAGAAGTGTTCAGGGTAAAAACATTCACCCAGAATTAATTTGATTGAAAAATACTTCTGGACCAAAATTGGCCATCTATGATGTAAGAAACGGGTTTGAGAGGAAAGCAATTTAAATTTGTTTTCAGAAAAAAATTGACCACCAAAAGCCAGTAGTGTCAAAAAATCATTCAAACCATGCCCATAAAAGATGCCTCTTTTTTATGTTGTTGCTGTTGTTGTTGTTGGTGTTGTTGTTATTGTTGTTTTTGTTGTTGTTGCCAATCTGAAGGGGCCCCCCAGATAGTTGCACAAATTCCTACACAGGGCCTTTCACCCTTTCAATTCTTAGGATGCATGTTGAACGAGTACAATAATCTGTAGTATAATATACTGTATGCTTATTCTGTGGATGCCTCACTATTAGACAAAGTAAAGTTGAGTCAGGTATGAATGTAGCTATGGAGCAATGAGGAAATTGCTGACTTCACCACCCCGCTGGAGTAGACAATAGCCCATAAATCTAATGGGAGTATGTCAAACTGCAGACAGCCATAAGAGTGCAGCATCAATTTTTCTTCCTCATTGTAAGGTGTACTCTGTCGGATATTTTCTTTCTCTTTTGTTTCCGTTTCGTTTAAAACTCACAATTTGGCCATCACCATCTCAGGAACAATCAAGTGGCCTCACCTAGTAGTGGGGAAGTTGTCGTAGTCCATTGAAGCTGGGGAGAAACAACAGGACCTAATTAAGAACACTCAACACTCTCCTGTTTGTGTATCTGTCAAACATCCTTCCTCGGGATCGGCCTGTCTTTCGATAGCGAAAGTGGCGAGTTTATTCAGTAAACAATGGGGAAAAAAAGAGAAACTATGACTGTAAGTATTGTCCGCCCAGCTTCCATTTTGAGCTCTACAATGCCTGGTGGTATTATACACTGTACATACTGAACCCATCAAATCGTAATGGCTGTTTGATAGAATAAAAGGATGGGCTACTGAAGCCTTATGCCTGCCTTTGGAGGAGAGACTGTGAGTCATTACGAAGAAATCCACTCCAGAATTTTTATCAATTTCATAAGAAAGAGGAAAAAAGTCCCTGTAAAATAGAGCAAAAATAAGATCAAAATCAGACAAGAAATCAGGAGGTTATGACATCCTGAAGTTTCAAAATATTTCAGAAAACACTTGTTGACCAGTTGTTATGAATATTCAAATCAGCAAGTTGATGATGGCATGTTCTCACAATGTCTTGTTCATGTCATATGTATACAGAAATGACAAAAATCTCATATTTTTGCTGCATAAATGTAGAACTTGCCTTAAAGCCAATCAGAATTTTAAAAAAGAGCAAATGTTAACACTGATATATTTTGGTATGGGAATATGCTTTTACCTGTTTTAGCTAAAAATAACAAATTTTCAGAATTTCATATAGGCCCTATAACATATGTAACATATTGCGAGGGCATGACTTCAACTCGCTCATTTGAATATTCATAAGGACTGGTCAAGAAATGTTTCCCGAAAAAAAATGTAAAATTTCAAAATGTCATATCTGCCTTATTTCTTATCTGATTTTTGTCATTTTTGGAACGTTCTGTAGGGGTTTTTCCCTTTTTCTTTTAGAGTTTGTTTTTGGGGTGGATTTCCTCTTTAACTAGTAGGGAATGGATTTCAAACCCTTTTGTGCTCATCTCCTACATTGTAGGCTCAGTTTTCACTGTGACGGAAGAAGAATTTTCAAGAAAGGAAGCAAAATCATCAGCTTTCTGAAAGTGGATCGATCCATCAACCACAACAACCACTGGCAGCATGGTGGCAGCAACGACAGTAAACAACAATTAGCAAACCACTGTTGTTTAGAAGAAGGAAGAGTACCCACAACATCACCACTACCACCACCAATACCACCAACAACACAAACAATGAAGACGATGACGACGATGATGACAACGACGACGACGACAACAACAACAACAACAACAACAACAACAACAACAACAACAACAACAACAACAACAACAACAACAACAACAACAACAACAACAACAACAACAACAACAACAACAACAACAACAACAACAACAACAACAACAACAACAACAACAACAACAACAACAACAGTGTGGTTATATTTCATGAGTTTGCTTATGCGGTAGAGGGTTGTAAAAGTCCCAGGAATGATTCACAAACATTCACTGTCGGCCCTGACCTTGACTCACATACTAAACGCTGATGCCACACGCAATCCCACATTGAGCAGCAGAAAGTTGGTATTTCCACAAACTTTGTCAGAATGTCACAGAGTTACAATGAGGGACTTTTTAGCTCTTCACTTGATCCAGCAGAGCTTCCTGAATGTGGTAATCTAAAGTTTGATATAAGTGGTAGGGTGAAGTAACAAAACGCAACAGTTTTCTACACTTTCAATTTCATCGACTTGTCCCTTATACAGGTAATAATTATACGAAAGTATATCCTGTTTTCTTGGTAGGTGCCCAGTCACATTGAATTATATTAAATGGGTTAGTCAAATACCGGTTAGTGATTGACTAAACACAGTCATGTGATGGAGGCACATTGGTTATGTTCACCCATGGGCAGAACATTTTTGTAATGTTCTCCCATGGGAAAACATTTTCACGTAACAAATGACAAATGATACCAAACGATTGAACGATCATATTTTTCGCGCAATCGATAGGATAAATTTGCCTATTCCATACAATGTAAAAAAGCAGATGACCGATTATTGTAATGCGTACAAAAGTGTGATTTGAAGGACCCGCGCACAGTGTGATTTGACTAACCCACGTAATATTACAGATGATGACTTTTGTTGTCGGGAACATGTACCAAACGTTCCACCCTCAGGGTTTGAAATGCTATTTTGGGAGGCTATAAGTCCCTCGACTTCGTCTCGGGACGTATCACCTCCCTGAATAGCATTTCAAACCCTTCGGGTGGAACATTCGGTATGTTCCCTCCCCTGCCAGTCATCATCTACTGTAAAACATGATATATTCGCGGCATGAATTTTTTTTGCGAATTGGAGCTGACAGCCCTTTTCGTGGCATGAAATTTTCGCGAATTGCCACTGGTGGTGTTCAATGCATGTAGTGTAGACAAAAACTTTCGCGTGCATTTCAATTTCGCGAATTTTGGCGCTCGCGAAATTCGCGAAATTAAAATGCACACGAAAATTTCTTGTTTTACAGTATATAATGTTTTTGCCATTTTGTAATATAAGAGCGACCCGAGTGTCACACAATTCTTGGATGCTCTCTTATAGTTTTAATTGTATGCTGGTAGTTGGTAGAAGTTGACATTGGGTCTGAGATGAATGGCAATGTTGTGTGTGTACTGTAAAAGGAGGAATGTTCGCATGCATCTTTATTTTGTGAATTTTGCGAGAGCCGAGATTCATGAAATTAAAATGCATGCGAAAGTTCTTGTCTTCACTCTTGAGTCCTTATGCGTTGTATCTTGCTTTACGGTATTCAGTTTGTGTGTGGATGTGTGTGTCATTCATTGTAGCTTGTTCAAGTTTGACCATTTTCTGACCTGAAGTAGTTGTACAAATGGTGAAAAAAGTAACAATGAAAGATCATCATATCAGTTTTCTTCCACAATTTTTTTTTTTTTTACAGAGCAATGAAAATGTGTACACTGAGTATTGCCTACCATTAAAAAAAAAAAAAAAAAAAAAAAAATTTCCGTGCCCCAAGTCACATCCCTTGCCATGTTATTTCCTGCCAGACTCCTTGTTAGAGAGCCCTCTTTTGGTATGTAGTGGAGGGAGGTACTGCCTAGCCTAGTCTCAGAAAGCAGACCAGTTACTCCGAGATAGCCATACACTCCATTGTAGTAATTGGTGACTTTCAAACTGATCAATGTGATTCTCCCCATACTTAAGTCTCCCTTTAGATGAAATTACAAATCTCATAGCAAAGCAATGTATAATGGACCTATTTTAATGTTTCTTTATGATGCGCAGCTCCTGTATTATTGGAAATATTCTTTGTTGCCCATGATACAGTGTATGTCCTGACTCTGCACAATCTCCTCAAAGTGATTGTATGCAATTTGATTTGGATTTATACATACAGTGTACCTACATGCATACAATGGGAACCAAGAATGATATAGTTATTAATAGTATGCCCAAGTTTGAGGCCATTCTGTGGAATGTGCAGACTTTGGTACGTGGCGCAACGGAACATGGCAGATGAAGTAATGCTGCTTGAACCAGTGCGAGGAATACATGCACTTCATGTAGAGTGTTAGTGTGTGAACACGTGGATCCTACAAGGGAACAATTTCGAGCAAGTTTTGCGCCAAAGGGAATGAGTGAATTGTCACTGACCCTAATAAAATGCAACCTGCAACATCCAGGAACAGATATATACCCGATCGGAAGTAAAGAGTAGCGGCAGAGGATCCTGTTGTTACTCTTATCTCTGTTGTGGGAAATATTTTTGCTCAGTCCTGTTACATAATTCTTAGCCTTTTTTTTTTTTGGTGGGGGGGGGGGGGGATCAATTACTGACCATATCTAAGCTGCTGATAGACTATCTCATAGTGTTCTTATCTCCATGATTAGGCCTACATGTCAGAACTTTAAATGCTTGGGTCATATATTTCAAGTTGGCTGATTTTATTCGTACAGGTACAGGCGCGAAAAACTGCAGTGCTTGTTTTTGTAGCATCGAATATCCCATTGTCACTAGACTATCACATCCATGAATGAATTGTTTAGATGTAATGCTGATTGTACATCAAATATTTGTGTGGACGATGTGGAGAGATCTTCTCTGCTGTGAGCGGCCTATGACTGACAGAGGTCTGAAAATTAAGACTATACTAAGTGGTTTAGTATGGGAAGTATTGGCGTGGTGGGAACAATAGCAGGATTGTACCAGATTGTCTGGGCCTCAATGAAAAGAAGTCTTGTACCTAGACAGCTTAGGTCAACTCAGGTCAGGATGTGCCTGTTCATATAAACCCAGGAGCTTTTTATTTCTGTTTTTTTTTTTAAAGGAACTAATGGGAATCATCTGATTCAGGATTATGCTTCTTTAGTTTTAGTACCAATATTTTTTTTTTCAGATATTTTTCTTCTTTTCAAATTGGCTAGCTTTTTCTTTTGTTTCATTTTTTTTTTTCAAAAGAATTGATTATCTGGAAATTGTTATGCTTTTGAGGGTAAAACAACCACAAACAACAGCAGAACATGTGTGTATGTGTAAAAACACTATATTTCTATTTTATTCATGCACAAACAAGGATTTTTGCATTTTTTTTTTGCTAGGAGGAATATCACCAGTGATATATTACATGATCTTGACATAACTTTGAGATTTTTGTTTTGTTTAATTTGTTCATTTATTTATGTTTTTTTTTTGCCAGTCTTGTGAAGATGATGGCTATAATAGTCCTTCATCTGCCCAACTATTCTGCACTGATATTGGAAAGATCGCAATGCTGTCAAAGCTGTTGATGTTGCCTCAGTGTTTACCTATCAAATTGTTTCATTGTTGAGGTAATTTGTCCTTTTCTTATAGGCCTATGAATGAACGCTTGTAGTTGCCTAAGATTTGAAAACAATATATGCTCAAACAGGTACATCAGATTAAAATCCACCATTTTAGAACTGTAACAATTGTCACGGCAGCTTGGTACATCAATCTGAACTGACTGTGGACCTCACACTCTATCAGTTTTAGTGTGCATTTTATGTATCTTGAAAGATTGTAGAAGCACATAACAAAATTTGTTTTGAAGGCGCATACAAATGTGGTTGAAATGCATTTCTTTGGGATGCTGCCTTCACCTAAATGTAATATCATCAGAATTCGAGGTAGTTGACCTCGGAAGCCTGGCAATACAAACATGTTCCAAAATGGCTTTGCATTTATCTACCTGGTAGAAAAGACATAATTGTGGCTAAATCCCTTTTATTAGCATTTTGAGTCATTGCTAATCGCGAATGAAAACAGGGTTGCATTATCTATTGCCGGAAAATGTCTCAAACACTTTTGAAAAGGGTGATTATACCTCGTAAAATTTTCAGATAAATGCACCCTCACCTCAGTCTGGCTCAATAAAACATGGCAACATTAGTTGGGAAAGGAGCATGCCTATTTACCGATGCCAGTCCATCAAAAGTGTTATGATCCAGATGGATCCAGAACAATTTACAGATGTGAGAACCCGAGGGCCTGAATGTAGTTGGAATTATAAAGAGAAGTAAAGATTACAGCTTGTCTGATCAAGGAGGTACCAGGCTGATGAGATCATCAGTAGGAAGTGATAAAATTGCCCAAAATATTAGGGATTGTGTTGTGAAAGGAGCTGGTGAAAGGAGCGACCAGTGTTGCTTTGGCCTTCTGCTGTGTCAATATGCCAGGTGAGGAGGGAGAGGGGGAGGGGGACAGACCTCCCAAGAAGTGGGTTCTACAAGAACGATGAAAAAAAAAAAAAGGAAAAAAACTCCATGGACACTAAAGTTTTTCTCTTTATCCAATTTGACTGGCCAGACTTGTCTACAGGAAGTAACCACTCCACTGCCCAGACCAATCAAGAAACTGACCAAATAAACACTGTCAGGGATTTAGGAAGGGGGACGGGGAGGGAGGTCTTTTGATGGCCCTCCAGGGATCAATATGTACCTGTCTTTTCCCTTCAATCCCCCCTTCAGTTGTGCTCCTGGCGGAACAGGATGGGGTTTATCCCAACTGGCAAGGTATAGGCAAGAAGAAGATGTAGGGCCTACTGTGCATTCCTCCATCATTTGTCTCACATGTTTTCATTCTATCGTACTTTAGGGAAATATTCATTATTTGTAACCAGGACCTCGAGACCATGGCATTGACCATGTAACATGTTTGTCACTACTGTAAAACGCAATATTTTTGTGGCATGAATTTTTTGCGAAGTGGAGCCGACGACGGCCTTCTTCGCGGCATGAAATTTTCGCGAGCTGCCTCTATCAGTGCATATGCACCAGTATAGACAAAAACTTTCACATGCATTTTAATTTCGTGAATCTTGTTCTCGTGAAATTCGCGAAATTAAAATGCACGCTAACATTCCTTATTTTACAGTATATCGAGATACAAAAACCAAGGAAGTACTACGAGCTTGGACTAGCAAATTCTCTGTGTTAAATGTTATAGTATTAGATAGGGGAGTCACCACAGGAGTCATAAACTTTTGACACAAATTACATCAAAATTGAGACACCTCAGAAATCTTTCCTGGATCTAGGTTTTGTTGTTGTTTGTTGTTATTTGTGTGTAGCGTCTTGCTCAATAAAATCCCTTGTGTGGTGTGAGCAGGGTCTCTCTTCCCTTATATACTATGTCCATTTAATTAAAGTGTGGACAAAGTTAAAACAAAAGCAAAAGGGGGCTTCATAATCGAGTTGACCTTCTGGATGGACTAACATCAAACAGAGTGGTAGAAGTCGCATCAAATTCTGACAAAAATTCCAACTATTTATGGAATTTTGAATTCATGTATATATGCAAATCAAGCAAGGTACTCATGTAATTGATTTTTCACCCTCGTACTAGCATAGGCCTTCATATCAATACATAAAATCATTATTTTGTGAATGTTCCAGCAACTACATCTCATGTATAGGCCTAAACCATCACCTTTCCATTATAAAGTCTGTGTAGCTAAATTGTCACAACCCTAGGAGTAGAAATTGGTGTGTAGGATATGATAATTTCTCCATGAATTCATGTCAGGGAATTAGAATTCGGCAAAACTTTGGGGGGGGGGGGGGACTTGTGAAGCTGTGATGTCATTGCCTCACCTATGTTTCATTTTACAACTGTGGCCAATATCCCCAGGTGAAAAGGATGGGAAAATGTTAAATTTTTGAACTGTAGCCCATTTTTTTTCTTCTTGTTCCTTCAAATGGAATGAACATCACCTAAAAAATTGGCTTCAATGTGGAGTGGATGTTCGCTTTAAAGGGATCATACAGTTTTGGTCGAGACCTAATTTCAGGTTTCTAACATTTTTGGTGAGATAATGATGAACCTCTTATGAAATATGAAAGAGGATGTTAATTCTGTGAGGAATTCAATGTTTATTTGATGAAAATTGGTTTTGACATTGCTGAGATATCCCATAAAGAGCGATTCTAATAAAGTGTGGGACCCACACTTCATTACAATCGCTTTGTTTTACTTTATTTTTGGATGTTTCAGTCTTTCCAAACCCAATTTTCCTCAAATGAACTTTGAATTGCTCGTAATATGGTATGTTCTGTACTATATCAATTATCATAGGTGTTTTCTTGGCATCTTGCAAAAAGTTAAAAAAGCCCAATTCTCATATCCACCAATACTGTACCATACCTTTAGGATATCCACACATAGAGGTTTCTCCCTTTAATATAAAACTTCCATGCTGCATTGTACTATTATCCCCAAAGTTCTGTGTACAAGGCTGGTGAGTGATATAGATAAATGAAAAAGAAAAACAAAAACAAACTCAAAAGTTTTGTAATGTGAAAGTACGAGGGAGCTGGTCATGTTATTCTTTGCTCACAAAATTGCTTCTGCCAAAGTCAAATAGTTATCGTGATAGTATGACATTTAGGCATCTGTGGACAGATGAAAATTGATGTAGACACATTTTTTTCCAAAATCAGATATCAGTTGGCATGGTGTATGAGCTCCGTGGGAGAATTCCAAAATATGTGGGAAAGTTGATGCAGGAAAGTTAACTCACTGTGACTAAAAAATAAAACAAATTCTTTTTTTTTCCGTCCCATTTTGTATGGAAAAATAAACAGGAATATCGTAGACTGCATGAGCTGCACACTACATTGAAAAGAGAGCACAATATAAAACACATCATAGAATGGCCTAAAATGTGGAATCCGTTGAAACTAACTCACAGCATCGCCAATGAAGATCTGTTGCATCAAGCGTGATTGTTCCCATGTAATGAGAGACGTTTTGTTTTCTCTTTTTGGTTGGCGTTAATGTGAATAAGCAGAGCCACGCTGCTATGTTGTAATGAAATGTAATAATCTTTTCTTTTTTTCTTTTTTTTTTCAAGTCTGGTTTGCTCACTGTCATGTTTTAATGCCTGTCAAATTTTTATTACACTTGGATGGCAGCTCCACTGAAGGGTAAAAAACTCCAAAGCTTGACCCTTCTCTCTCCCTCCATCCTCCCCCTCCCCCCCAAAAAAAACAATCAAAGTGATTAATTAAGAAAGAGAGAGTGAGAGAGAGAGAGGAAGAGGGCAAGAAAGATGAAGAGAAGTCAGTTGGAGTGGGATAAAAATGATGAGGAAGAGTTTGCGGCTCAGGGCTCAGCTTCTTTACCATTCTCAACCTGACCTGTCCCAAATTCCTCGTCAGGAAATGACGAGGCTACATAGGTGGAGATGTAAGAGGGCGGCATGGAAATCCCTCAACACCTATGCTGTGTCACCCTTTTCACAGCCGTGGCAGTTGATCTTGGGAGGACACTCTTGGCTTTATAGAGTTCTCTGTCAAATCTTAATAGGAGAAGATCATTAGGGTAATCTCCAAATTTCAGGTCAAAAACTCGCTATTTCATAGTGAGGAAACTCTAGCATGATGATGATGATTTTTTTTTTTCAGGGGGAGAAGGAAACTACTTTAACTACCATGTTGATTGTGTGTAAAGGTGTATGTGTGTTCATTTGTGTATTAGTATATCGGAACTTTAAAAATATTTGTTATTCTAATTTGCTTATTTTGACCCTGAATCGTATCCATTTCAACAATAGAGAATTACACAAATGCTGTGGTAAAAATCAAGAGATAAACATTAGCGATTTTCCCCTAAATTCTAAATTAAAGATTTTGCCCAAGATAATGAACTTCACAAATGTAAGACATTGCGTTCACTGTATGAACTTTTTGAACGTAGTATTCTTCCAGTGTAGAAGTTCCATCCGTCATACATTTCTTTTTGAATTAGAAAAAAAAAATCTGCATGGATATAAGTTTTTGAGAGGATTTGTCGTAAAACGTAAATAGAACTAGTGGTTGACTATCACAGATCTACCCCCATGGAATAAATGTTGCAATTATTTATGCACCATACTTAAACATGTAAGTGATATTGTATGATTTAAGATTTGTGCAAGTTCGTGTGTGCTGTTCTGCATATTTGATTTTCTGAAATACTTAGCTTTAAGATAGGATAATAACATTACCACTTGTCATTATCTATTAATATTCCAAAGATCAGGAATCAAAATAATTTCAGTGTCTGCTTGTCATGCTATTTCTTCTTCTTTTTCTTTTTTCTTTTTTGAAATTTATACATTCAGAGAAATTATAAGTCATTGACTTTACCCAAGTACCCGTTTTTTTTTTTGTGCAGAAAACTTTTTTTTTTTTTCTAGCAGTGATACCTGAATTTGGATTTCACCCGGAGCTGCAGCGAGCAGGAAATTGTGTCCAAACTCAGTCGTCTTCAGAATCGTAAGGAGGCAATCTCCCTGCCTGTAATTAGACCGAGTTGCCGAGTGATGGATTGGGTATTAAGGGGAAACATCTGCGATGCTCTGCGGGCTATAGGTAGATCGAGAGACTTTCGGTGCAGTCACGTAGACGGTGAAATCCTGCAGTATTTCAAATACCATGATATTTTGTACAGTAATTGGTAATATGAATGCAAATGTACACTGCAAAAGACAACAGGAAATTACTGTGGTATTTAGGGTCATGAATTTGCATGAAATACATATCAAAAGCGAGATTTGATTGTGAATCGTATCACGAAATACCACCAATCGCACAGTGGTGTACTTTTCTCGTTATCTAAGACACTTCCTGTCTTTTCCCCGCAGGAGATATGCGCATGCGCTTTCTAGAAATACCGTGTTTTTTTGCGAATGAAAATGATGCCAAGTGAATACTGCGGTATCTGTTACTGTGGTATTCTGGGTGAAAATGATACTAATTGCTAAATTACTGCATTTTTTATTACCACAGAAATTCAAATGTAAATGCACGTAGTTAGGATTGTATGGAAAGAGGTAGACTTTTAGAACTTATCAAAGGCAATTGGTTTTCGAAGATGATTTGAGACGATTTGATGTCCCAAACCACTTGGTATCTAAAATACCTGTAAACATTCTGTTACAATGTATGTTTTAGAAATAAAGCTCTGTCTTTATGTGATGAGTGGGAAAGGAGGAGGGTGGGGCAGGGAGGGGGGGCTGCTCTCAGTAGTGTTTCTACAAAAAGGTTACAAGTTGTATACATATGAAGAGTTTGTTTGCAAAAACCGATAAGTCCATATTTGCCAAATGGAGATATTTGCGATTAAAGGTCAAGAAAAATAAAGAGAATAATAAGAAAATTTTTGCTTCTTTTGACCATAACTTCAAAAATGTACCTTTATATGTAGTGACCAATATATCATTTAAAAGGTATTATTTTGTACTTTATGACAGAGACCGTACTTCAAAATCTTCAAAAAACTTATCGGTTTTTGCGACAAACTCTTCATATGTTGCATTGTCCTTTAGGAGAAAGACAACTCTTGTAGCTGTGCCGAGCTGCTACACTTCATGACAACATCGGGGGCTTCAAGAATAGTAACCGAGGGATGAAGAGTGTATGTATATCACGACTCGGGGAGCGGAGAGAAACAAAAAGATGACTCAAAGCCTGCATCGTGATCGACAGCGAGGGATGCCGAGATTCCCAGATTGCCGATAAAGCGGGAGACAAAAATCTTAATTGAGGGCAATGAGTGATGCTCCAGGAAGCCGCATTTTGGATGTTTTGGGACGAGGTCGGCTGTAACCAACGGCGATGGTCCAAGCACAAGCATGCTGATGCCATACACCCAGTGATCCAAAAACGGCAGGTTGTTACACGACTGACAAAGGCTGTCGTCTTACAGAAGGGTTGCCTTCACAAGATTTATTTATGACTTCTGTTTTGGTTACGATTGCCATCGCCATGTTTAATAAACATGCATATATTTTTGTACACTCTCAGACAGAATGATGAAGGTGCGACACAACAAAATTAAGAGAGGAAATAAAAACACAAATAACTTTGATATAGTTTTTTAAGGTCAGTCCTGTTGCTATGCACTTAGATTTTTTTAAAGATTTTTGTTCCTACCCATCCACCATACGAGCAAAATAAGAGAGAGAAAAAAAGATAGGTACAAGTGGATGAATAGATGGATAGATAGATAGATTGATAGATAGAAAGGTAGAGAGATAGGTAGATAGGTTGTTAGATTATGCTAGCAGTACTAGATGATAATTTAGATGGAGTTTCAGAAATACAGAAAGAAAAGGAGATGCAAAGCAAGGGTTGGATGAAATGAATGCTTGCCATTACTGAATTGATCAAAGATTTTGCTCATCAGAATGAAGTCGCATTTAAAGCTTAGAGGTAATCAGTTGTTTGTGAAACTATCACACAGAGCAAAATTCAGGCTAAAAAAAAGGTGTTTCCTCACATCAGGCGCTCCCTTGAGAATGTTCCTGCTAATTCTGTCTATCAATATGTTTGAGAAATGATATACTTAAGCAGAGATCACCGTAAAGACTTCACCCCCAAAGCTTATTGTCAAACATCTCGCATTCCCAATTTAGCCGCCGGCCTTCCAAATATAGTTTCAGCCAACATCATCAGATTTTTTCTCAAATGTCGGTTATCTCCTCTGTAGAGGTCCAAATCTCTGTCGGAGGAGACCACATCCGGGGCTCCCGAAACAAGGGAAGCACGCCGGTTTGTCTCGCGGGTTTGTAAACGTGGAGTTCACCTCCTCTCTGTTCTGTCCATCTTGTGCAGTGTATAGGCTTGCATTCAGACTCTGGTGTTCATTTTCTACCCAGAAAGTACTCTCAAAGTGTCGTTCTGTTCACATTCATATTTCAAGTGAAATGCTGAATGCCTCTATAGCTGTGCTGGTGTTGCAAATAAACGAGAAAGACATGGCATCAAAAGAGTGTTTTGAGTTTGATGATTAGGAAGGTAAGAGTGCAATGGTAGTGATGATGATGGCATTAAAGGCATTATTTACCATTTGCAGATGAAGCAAAAACCCAGCTTTAGAGCTTCAAAATAGTTCTAAACTGTGAGTTAGGGATAGAAACAACCAATTAAAAATGTTAATCAGTACAATAAATGTTCAGTATTTCTAAAATATACAAAATATGAACTACATGTATAAGTATAATAAAATTGTTTTTAGAATATTAAAACCGTCTAAAGTTATGTTTAATTGAGGCAAATAGTGATATCTCCTTATATTTTAGGCTTTATTGTCAAATTTTTATATGATAGGATGTTTTGTGATACAACTGACCAACACATATGCATCAAATGTGATAACTTGAACATTATCTTTTTAAACCGCTGCTCCCAATGGTAAACGATACCTTTAATAGTGGTGATAATATTAATGGTAGCAATGTGAAATGATTTCTAGCAATGATTTTGAGTCTTTCTGATGGTATAAATTTGGAAGAGAATCACTGTATAAACAATTATTTCTATATTAACAATAATGATGTTATTGTCAATACCACTGCTGCTACCGATAGTATCCCCCCACCCAATTTAGTCTTCCCATTCCTCCCCCCCCCCCCCTTTGTTCTTTCTTTCTTTCAGCTGTTTTTTTTTTTTCTGATTCTGGTTCATCTTCTAGTTCTGTGAGGATGCATCTTGTGTATCGCTCCTTTCTCATATATCTCGGTCTCACTGCCTCCCCCTTGTCTTCGTCTATACGTTGTACGCCCAGCTGCAAACATCCTTATATCCGTCTCTCCTCGTGCTATATACCTCCCTCCTCCCCCGACCCCGCTGACTATCTCTTTGCCGCTCTGCTTCTCTCATTACTTGCCAAGCATACCGTGTAATCCACTTCCCAGGGCACTTTTTTTGACGTTTCGCTCCGTTTTTGTTTTTTTGCTTCTTCTTGATCTTTTTTTTTTTTTTACCAACACCATACATGGAGCAAAACTACATGTAATATATACAGTGACTGTACACAATGTAGATAGCACCAGGCATACGATTACCTTTGATAAGCATTGATCCAGTGTTATGCACTTTTTTTAACCCTATTTGGGTTTTTATCACTTCCAGTGGTAGAATATACTAGATGGTATTGGCAATGTAAAGGTATAAGAATGATGCATACGCGTGAGTCCCTGTCTTTTAACACGTTGAGGACGAGCTTATTTTGCCATAACATGTATTTGCCCACAGACACCTGCACGAGTATACTGTAAAACAAGGAATGTTCGTGTGCATTTTAATTTCATGAATTTCGCGAGAGCCAGGATTCGCGAAATTAGAATGCATTCGACAGTTCTTGTCTACACTATATGCATTGAATGTTGGAGGCAACTCGACAAAATTTCATGCCGCGAAAAAGGCCGTCGGCTCCAATTTGCGAAAAATTTTATGACGCAAAAATATTGTGTTTCACAGTACCTGGGGCTAGCCTGTAAGTGGTTAAGTCTCTAGGAGGTGGAATCTATGATTGTTAAGACATGACTTGCAAATATGACAATTGACAGTTCCCTCCTCGACCTAGAAGACAAATATGCTAGATAATCAACTTTTTCACAGCACTCAACTCACAATGTCTTCGACATTTTGTACACTTAGGTTTTCAAGTTACTGTCTAGGTCCGAAATTGTCTGAAGCTTGAGTCTTGTACAGCGTACTGTTACCTGAAACATATTTGATCGATTGATATCATTTCAGCTTAGTAGTTTGACACATGTACAGCTGTGTGAAGATGGATGAATATTTGATCTATTGGTATTATTTCAGCTTTTATTTTGACACATTTACAGCTGTCTGAAGATGGTATGGTTAGGAGTTGCGTTTCAAAACAAAAATACTTCTGTGTTGCTGACAGGGCATTCAGACGCAAAAGATTTATACTAGAACGGTATAGCTATACGATGAATTTATACGTCTGAACGCTGACTAACGAAACGACGTATAATGAAACAACATATAGCGCAGCGACGGTCAGAGCATTGTTTCGAACTAGAACTCGATAATGAATCAGCATTCTGTGTGCGTCTGAACGTATGGCGACCATAGAACTGTATAACTGCACGGGGCTTAATGGGAGCACACACGAAAGGTGACCCCACAGCTGTCACTCATGACTATAACAGCATACGCAGTGGGAAACTGCACATCTGTACGACATTTCCCAGAACGGTCTGTCGGCTATATGATGATTCTTTATACGTCGTTTCGTTATCGAGTTTTGGTATAAAATGGCATGCGTCTTAATAGGGGGTCTAACAGAGAATTATTTCCAAGGAAGACTTTCATACATATCATGATAAAGATTCTGCACACTATCATATGGAACAGCAAAGAACACATTGTTTTAAGCAGAATAATAAATACTAGTAAATTGGAAATGTGACCCTTCTACTGGAACAATCTTTAAAACCTATGTGTAGTACATGAAAAAGGTAAAATAGATAGGAAACAGAGGAAAAGACAGGAGAGTTCTGGAGGAATATAGTATGCCTATACTGTAAAACGAGGAAAATTCGCGTGAATTTTAATTTCGCAAATTTCGCGAGAGCCAAGATTCGCAAAATTAAAATGCACTTGAATGTTCTTGTCTACACGATACGCATTGAATGTTAGAGGCAACTCGCGAAAATTATATGCGTGAAAAAGGCTGTTGGCTCCAATTCACAAAAATTTCGTACTGCGAAAATATTGTGTTTTAAACATATTTTGGTCTTCGAAAGCCCAGGTGAATACCAAGTACAATGTATGTTGCATGCTGCAGTAGGACTCCTTGAGGCGTTCCGATTTCTCATCCCACCATCTACTCCTTAGTGTTATTATATCTGACAAAATAGGGGAGAAAATCTTGATGATGTTTGCTCATCCAATAGAAACATTGCTCTCTTTTTTTTTCTTTGTCTTTGTACAAGCCAAAACATTAGCACTGTCATTTTCGCACTCCTTTTTGTTGCATTGCCAAGGTTTCTTTTGATTATTTTTCTCCTTTGTTTATCTATTTATTCATTTATTTTTCATGGGGGGGGGGGGGGCTGGGAATACACTGTAGCTGGTACGTGCTTCAAAATCTGACCCGTCAATTCAAAATTATTACAGCGTAAATATGCTTTAGGCTATTCCTAACCTGTGATATAATGGATGTATGGTGTTGCACTTTGTTTAATCTGCAGAAAAAGCAGAGAAAAAGCAATACTTAGTACATACTGCTAACTGTATTGTCACCGAGCATGATTTGGCGGCTTTCATCTCATATTTTCCCCATGAATTTGCTGTTTAGTTTCTTCCCCGCATAATTGCAAAGTGTCATCTCTTATATCCTTTCTGCTCACTCGTGGTAATCGTCGCCACGTGAAGTTAATGCTTGGACGTGGTGGGAGATAATTTTCAGCAATCTGGCCAAAGCTGCGGTGATTTCCTCCCGTGAGCAAGGGTCCAACATCCAGCCCGCCGCTTGATTCTCCATCATCCCGGTGTAGATCCGTCCTGACGCTTTGCAAAACCACGAACTAACGAGTCGTCAAAGAGGATTTGAGGATGTCAACATAATCGGGCCAATCATGTGTGCGTGCTACATTTCTTTTTCGCCATCTTATCGTCACCATTTCAAACCCGCATGAGAGCGTTGATGACATGCAATACATCGAATAAATACACTTATGCATGCATCTGAAGCTCAGCCGGGGATCCGTTTGAGCAGCTACGATGGAACTGGATGCCGTACCTTTGAGTCGGTACAAGTCCATGGCCCGACAACACCGGCCCTTGAAAATCACTGCTAATCATTCCAAATTGGCAACCGCAAGCTTGTTGTTTTTGTAGCTGATCTCTTGTCTTTTCCTGCCGCGGTGCGGCGGTAATCACGCTCGGCTGCGGAAGGAAATCCAGGCAGAGGAGGTGATGTCACCGTGCACCCCTGCAGGATGGGGAGAATTGAAAGCGGTGTGCACGCACCCGCACTGAATACAGTGGCAGGGAGCAGCACGAGGAACTTTCGCGTTTGCGATTTAAATTATGACTTCCTCCCAGAGAAAAATAAGCATTTTTTTTTCTCACTTCACACAAAGGCAGTTCTACACATTGTAAATGCTGTGCAGTCAGTATCAACATTTCCATACTATGTGAGAATGTTGCAGCTACTTTGCACATGTTAGTGTTTGTGTTGATATGTGGTAGTGTGGTAGTGTGTGTGTGTATGTGTGTGTGTGTGTGTACAATTATTTGTCTGTATACATGCGTATGCATGATAGTTTAAAAGAGATACAAGTGAAGTAGGAATTGAGGAATATATTCTTCTCTCCTTTGTATTAATTCCCCCAAATCTTGCTGTGTACAAAAAGTTGTTCTAAGAAATTTACCCTTAAAGTCGGAAGAGTTTGTTTGTTCATTTAATTACTTGCCTGTTTGTTTGTTGTTTGTATGTGTATGTCAGAATTGTTGTTGTGGTTGTTTTTGAGGGACCTGGGAGGAAAGATAGGGATTAACATCGTAGGAAGTCTAATATGGCAGCCACAAAAAAACAACAACAACATGATACTATCTTGCGTGCCAGTGGTCGTTGTTCGTAGGACATATGCACTGCAGTGTGACATAAAAATAATTTGAAAGGCAGGTGGTAGTCTTCATCAATGGCTGTTGTATTTTGAACTGAGAATGAAGTGAAATTACATAACTGCGTCCTGACATTCTCCTTGTATCATGATACCTCTTTAAAAAACACTAAAATTCAAGTATTGACATGAACAATCACATATGAAATAAAAAAGTTAAACCACTATTTTTTTTCTTTTATTGTAACTATTCATTAGTATATGCACAGATAAAATAGATAGCTGTTTATCAAAGTGTATGCAACATTCACGTTACCCAGATGTTTTTCCATCATGTACAGTTTTATTTTTGATCTCTTTTGATCTTTCTCCTCTCTATCTCTTTCTCCCTTGCTCCCTCCCTCCCTGTCTTTCTCTTTCTCTTTCTCTATCTATCTATCCATCCATCTATCTGTCTATCTGTCTATCTTGCTCTCTATCTATCTATCTATCTATCTACCTATCTATCTGTCCATCTCTCTGTCTATCTATCTGCCTATCTACATATCTATCATCTATCTATCAATCTATCTATCTATCTATCTATCTATCTATCTATCTATCTATCTATCTATCTATCTATCTATCTGTATATATATTCTATCTATATATCTATCAATCTACCTGACTATCTATCTATCTATCTTACTATCTATCTGTCTATCTATCTATCTATCTATCTATCTATCTATCTATCTATCTATCTATCTATCTATCTCTCAATCTATCTGTATATCTATTCTATCTATATATCTATCAATCTACCTGTCTATCTATCTTACTATCTATCTGTCTGTCTATCTATCTATCTATCTATCTATCTATCTATCTGTCTATCTATCTATCTATCTATCTATCTATTTCTGTCCCCTTTCAGGATCTCTGCAAGTAATAAGGAATTGAGAAAAGGTCAGAGACTTGTTGTACAGCAGTCCTTCTTCGCTGTCAGACAGTGACACAGACTGGATCTGAAAAATACTGTGTCAAAAAGTCAACCATTACTTGTCATATTAATTACTCACATCCCATCTATGGCATGATCGCCAGTGGAAGGAATGGGGGGGGGGGGGGAGAGATGGGAGTGGGTGAAGGGGTATAGGGGTTGTCAAACGTCTTGTATTGGTGCCAAACACTGCTCCGAAAATACTTCTGGAATTTTTGCTGCCATTTCGAAAAACCCTCACTGTTGCCCCTTCCCCTGCTGTAAATTGCGCTGGTTGTCAAGGTTTATTGGCTGTTATATACACTCATCAAATTTGATGTGTGTGTGTTTTTTTTTTTCTTTCTGTACCCATTCGAGCCTCATTGTCACAACAACACCAGCAATGAAAACAATAAACCCATCTGATTTAGCAACATGATAGCAAAGTTACTTTTAGATGAATGATGTACACATCCTGGATAAACTGTGTAGTTTAAAGTGAGGTACATGTACCTGTAATGATATCCTTCTGATCTCCTGCAATGAGTCTAGTGTTCACTTATTGACTTGGATTTGCAAGTGCTATATTTGTGTTACTTTCTATTTCTCAGATAGCACAGCAGATTTAAAAGATCCCCTGCAAAAAAAAAGAAGAAGTAATTTCACCATTCTTCCCCAGAAATGTAATAAACTAGATGTGCTCACTCTTTCTCTAAGATGATAGATGATCATTTGAACTCGTTAAGTCGAAAACAAAATCTTCAAAACATAAATATTTCGACAGGATAGGAATGTGCTGTAGGGTGTGAAAGACAATGAATAAAATAGCCACAGAAAAGACTTCATTTATGCAGTGCCACTGCTTTATATGCTGCACTGCTTATTCAAGAAATATCAGCATGGTTGTAAATTGATGGGACTGCAGTCATAAGTTTGATTTGCTTGTCTTTCATTTGGTTCCATTTCCTGACCGGCATTCAGAATGGCAGTTTTGGGATGAGAAGAACATGTTGGGAAAGGTGCAATTTCACACTGTGCTCGGCTTCGTGATAATGTCTTCAAAATGATTGCGAAACCAAAAGGATTACTTTGGCATGGCAGTATCAGTTCAATGACGACTTGATGTGCTGTGCTGATGGTTTAATAGCGGACTCTCAAGTCTGGCGATATGATGGAGAGAAACACGCCCTCTACGGTGAGAAGACGATCTCTCGTCTGTCAGGATTCATTCGGCTTCAGGGTATTATGTCACTGGCTTCTTTTGAGACAGTGGGTAGAAAAGCAGTAAACATTGATAGAGAGAGGGAATATCACTGGCAATATGTGCAGATGAAGTGTATCTGTCCTTTTAATTAATGTGTCATAGATTGTGTTTACAGATTCTGTGAATCTCAGTTTGAATGGTCAGAGCATTGATATCAAACTTCTTGTCATACCATACATGTGTCTTTGATAGTTTCTTGCATCATAAATTGAAAAAAAAAATCTGTAAAAAGGATGAGAAATTTAAAAAAAAAAAAACAAACTATGCATTTCCCCTGCATTGTAAAGTGGCTTTTTTTCCTTGAGAATCTGGCAGGGTGTATTTTCTTGATGATATTCGGTGGGACTTGTCTGATGTTTTGATCAACATCCTGCATACAAATTAAAAGTGAATGAAAAGAAAGAAAAGGAGAGACTCAGAGAGAGAGAGAGAGAGGTATCATATATAGTCCATATATTTCTGTCGGTCTGTCTGTCACTTTCTCTCTCTCTATATATATAGCCTCTGTATTATATTTGTTTATGAGAGAGAGAAAGGGGGAGTTAAAGGGGGAGTTAAAGAGGGAGAGAGAGACTGAAACCCCATGGAGAGGGAGAGACAAATGCAGAGAATAACTTGAAATACAGATTAGAGTAGATAGGGAAAGAAAATTGAAGATAGTACAAAGGGAACAGATTAATTAGAATGAGCAATGAAGAGAAATAATGACAGGGGGAAACGAATTTAAAAAGAAGAGGCAAAGATGGAATGTTGGTTAGCCAGGGATGGAGTTAATGATGTCCCCCTCCCTTGCCCTTTACCTCCCCACCCCACCCCACCTCTCCCCTCCCTCCCTCCCCCCACACACCAGCAGGAAAATGTACACCCACAGAAAGTGAATGAATACACTCTGAGCAGGTAGAGAGGAGTGTGTCCCTTTCCTGCAGTAACACACACACATGGTTGCAATGTGAGTGTGTTGTGTGTGTGTGTGTGTAAATTTCCACAGTGAAAAAGATCTTGTCCGTGCTCCCTGCACCAGATACACAAGTTGTCAGTTGGCAGTGTCAGTGCAGCTGAATGGGTGTGCGTTTGAGGGACTAGTGCTCACCCCTTGACTGACGATACATGGACTTACTACATTCGATACCCAAAGTGTGTTCTTTTTCCCTTTTTTGGCCTTTTTGTGTCTGCCATTAGTGTGTTCATTGAGAAGGAGGATTTATATTGCTTGTGGATTTACATGCAAAAAAATGTATAAATAATTGGACTATCCTGGGATCAAACAAACTGTTATGCAGACTTGAAAAAGGAAATGGACAAAAGTTTCAAAAAAAGACTTTGAACTGTCCGACTGCTTTTCTCATTGGAAGCGTAGTGGGAACGCTTAACGCTTTAATATCTCCATTTGGAGAGAGTTTTTCGACGAGGCAACCAACTTTCAACTGGACCTAGAATTTTTGTAACTTGTGTCTTATATTCTTCACATTCTTTAGTGGCTACAATTGATCATTATCCAAATATCTTCTAGGCATCATAATTGGTTTTGTCCTATTGCTTACTCCTGGATTTATGTTCGGAAAAATGTTTCCGAAGTCATCTACTCAGCATAGTTCGTAAGTATGCCAGCTTTTTTTTTTCTCGCCCCCTTTCTATTCTCCTTTGCTTTTATCTCTGTCTCTTTTATCCCTTTCTCTCCATTCCACTCTCGAGTTGAGTGAGAATGAGAATATGATCCAGATCATAACTTTCCGACATTCTTTGGAGGTTCGGTCACCGATACTATTTCTCTCAGTAGTTTATTGTGTGCTCTGTGGGTCTTTTCCTCGACCGCTCTGCATCCGTGCCCTCGTTGGGTTGGATTACAAACTACTGTTTGGTGTTTGCTCCGGTCTCTCTTCGTTCTGTTTGCTCTTCTGATGCCTCCGAGCCCTCGACGACTCTCTTTTTTCTCGACAGATTCTAGTTTTTTGGAGGGTAGGTCATCTCTCTGCCTTGCCGGCTTCTCTTGGCTCACTTTCGTTGCAGTGAGCAGATGGCTACGAAGTCTCACCACCATGCACTCTTTTACAGGCAGAGTAAGCTGTTCCATCCTAGGTTGTGAAATGGGTTTGTTTTCTCAGTCCCTCCGTAAAGTCTAGTAGACCGTGATATGAAGAGAAAAGAAAGGAGAGGGAAACTGTTGTATATCTCACCCCGTCCCCCCCCCCCCCCCAAAAAAAAAAATATCACCAGATAATGGATGAGCTCATCTACAAATTTTCTGAGGTGGAATCACGGTCCTAAATGCGTTTGAGGCATTTTCAGACAATAGATAAAGGCAACCATGTTTTCAAACGCATTTAGAAATGGCATTCAAAGGGTAATTTGAAACGTGATTGGGACCATGATTGTCTTTTTGTGAGTAGATACACGCAATGCCGTTTTGAAGCGCATTTTATATCTCTGAGCTGCCAAGGTCAACATCCAGCATATACGCTGTGGGTTACAAAAATGCTCGCGCCTCAGTTGACCTCTACTTCCCGGGTCCAGCGGCACAAAGCACCTCCGCAGTGACAACACTCGAATCGCGCCACGTTTGTAAACGTCATTCCAAACGCATTTTGATACATAATTCTTTCTCTCGAGTTCAATGTTCTGGACAGGCCTCTGCTCTGTATAGAACATTTTGTGATATCATGAATAGATGCATTGAATCCAGGGAAGAAAGAACTTGCTCTTTGTGAAATGTTCTCATACCATGATCTGCATTGGCAGAAGGCTTAAGTCAAGTGCAATGCCTTTTTTAGATGACAAACATTGATTGGCTGATAGACAGAGAGTTACACAGATTGATAAATGGAATGAGTAATAGATTGATGTATAAGTAGATAAATATAGAGATGCAAAGATAGGGAGATTGATAGAGGATTTATGAATAGACAGATAGAGAAGGAAGAGAGGGAGAGGGAGGGAGATTAGATGGAGAGTTTGAGAGAAAGATAGAGAGAGGAGTGAGAGAGAGAGAGATTGAAAAAGAAAGATAATGAGACAGAAAGAGAGAGAGAGAGAGAAACTCGCCAGGAGTTGATGGAATCTGCTGATACCACTCCTAATCCTCATGAATGGACGGAGGTTGGGGGGGGGGGGGGGGGGAGGGGGGATGAGGGAGGGATGGCGTGAGGGGATAGGTCTGTCATCCAGTCGTCTACCCCAGATTTGTGAGTCACTGAAGAAGGGGTAAGAATAGCGCCCTTTGTGAATCTCGGAGGGGCCGAGCAATGAAAGGCTTTGATTGTTAGTTTTTTGTCAGATTTATAGCCCCTAAAGCCCACCAAGATGAATTTAGTGGGTTTCTTTTTTCCCCCTCTCTTTCAACATTTATTATTATTATTTTTTTTTTTGGTGCTACTCTGTGGCTAGGGATGGGGTGAACCCAATTCATATTTCGTTGTTCACCATTTTTTTCCCTTCCTCTCCTTGACATTATATCAAACCTACATGGCTTTGAGCTATTTTATATCCAAACAACCAGTTTCTTGTCACTGAACGTCAGCTTCTGTGCTGTAATAGAACCCTTTTAGTCATTTTGACAAGGGGAGCTGTGGGGTAGCATTTACTCAAGATTCACAGGATTTACTGGTATATATTTATGTATTTTTTCAAATTGATTGTAAAAGCTCTTTTGTTTTACGTCGACTGAGAATGAGAAGGGCGTTAAAGGTGCCTCGAACACTCTGGCCCAAATTCACGAAGGTGGTACAAATGAAACCATGGTTTAAACCATGGACAAAAACCATGGAGCGCCAAGTGTCGCATGGAATATTTCGGTGCGAAATCAGTCATTTCATTGATGAAATTATTATTTTGTAACGAAATGACAACATTTTGTAACTAAATGAACATTTCGTCCACGAAATAATTTCATTACCGAAACAGTCATTTTGTGGACGAAATTACCAATTTTGTAACGAAATATTCCGTGCGACACTTGGCGCTCCATGGTTTTTGTCCATGGTTTAAACCATGGTTTCATTTGTACCACCTTCGTGAATTCGGGCCTATGGCTTTAGTGGCAACTTAACCCTTATCATTCTCACCTGACGATAATGAAAATTTCCCCCTTTGATTCTTTAATCATACTGCAAGTACAGTATGTTGTTAATTCCTACTCATGCCAGCTTGGAAATAAGTATAATCCCAGTGACAATGTTATTTTATATGGCAGTAGGTTTTAGTGAGGATATACATTCTATTCATTGTAACACAGGGGTAGTGCATTTTCCTCAAAGTACGGATTGATGAAACAGATGTGATGCCTGTAGAACACTTTTCATGTGTGTGTGATGTAATATACAGATTATTGTTTTGAAAATATAGAGCTCCGGAGTTGTTCATTCAAATATGGGAAAAGAATATGGTTATAGTCTACTCTTTGTTATTAGCGTGATCATCATAGGTTGATTTATAAGACCTGGAGAAGTAATGCCTGCTTCCTCATTCACTGCCCTAAATAATTCAAGTAGATTGTCTCTAGTTTTATTTATGGCATTCTCTTCATATATAACCAACTCTAAGCTGTCAAGGTATGGCTGTGCTTCTGACTGTACTCACGCTCAGCACCAGCCTGGGCTGGCGAAACAAAACAACTTCTCCTCCTGCGAGCATGCCGCCCATTCAAGATCGTCGTCTGGATGGCTACACTTATCACGTATTCTTGTGTCTGGAGCGTGGCGCGTGCCATCACTGTTTGTGAGAGCCAGAAGCCTGCCCCAGCCAATTCAGACAAAGGGATGGCAATTGTAAAAGTGGTGGTGGTTGTAAACAAACACCCATTATTTCGAAAAAGAAAAGGTCCTTATAGATCCACCACCAGCGAAGCATGTCATTGATCCAGACAAACCCATCTAGAACAGGTGCAAGATTTGCTCAACAATTGGCTCCAAATCATGCGTAGCAGCAGCGTCCCCCTTCCTCTAGTTTGGGACCCAAACACTGGATTGATATACTTTCCTCTCCATAGCTTTGAAAAGCCCTGTTTTTCTCTTTTCGTTTCTTTTTTTTTTTGTCCACTATGCATCACAATTTCGGGCTGAATAGAACAGCTGTGTTCGGAATGGGTTACCCTGGGTTCTGGTTCTGTATCTGCTATGGTACCTAGCCGTGCGGCTCTATTATTGATCCCTCTCCACTCTCTTGGCACACGAGTTGTCTGACCTAGTGCAGACAGCCAAACCTAATATTCATCGTGTTAGAATCAAGAGATTTGTTAATGGTTGCAGAATTAACCAACGCTGTAAATGTACTTGATACAGTGAGGTCCACGAGGGGTTTTAGCATGTCGCTGCGACATGCTAAAATTTTTGCGCGACATCCTTCAAAACTTGCGACATTCTAAGCGCCATGCCAATAAAACTGCGACATGCTAAAAGTAACTAACTCGCAAATGACTTACGAGAGTGCTCCTTGTTGAAAGGAGCAGCAGTTTACAAGCGCCAAAAGTTTATCCACAGTCACCGCACCGATCACAACACAACGCGGCTCAACAACCAGCTATCAGTACAACAGTCTCGCACAACACCACATCACACACTTGCTCACTATCTCCCTCACCTCCCTGCTCACATGTGTATGCTATGGGATTGCGCTCTGATTCGGGATCCACACACACAGCAATTTGTGTGAAGTAACACCTATGCAGCGGCACAGACAGCCGCCTGTATGCATGTGAGAGGGAGAGAGAGGACGGAAAGAGAGGGTCGGAGGCCGAGGGAGGCTGAGGAAGGCTGACACGTGCTCGCTTGTTGTCACGCTTGTTGTCGGGTTACGCAAAAACAAACGATATGAAATGCATGCCCCCCTTCGCCAAAGGTTGTATTTTATATATATATATATTTTTTTTTTTGCTGCTTTGGTTTGTCTGTTCGTTTGTCTGCCTGTCTGTCTCTCTATTCGCAAAATAGGTCAAAAGTTGGGAACAGATTAGGATGAAATTTCAGGAACGGTTGGTTGGTAAAATGGCGCAAGGAACAGATGATTAAATTTTGGTAGTGAGAAGGATTTATGATACCACTGGAATTCAACGTCAGGATATCCAGGATTTTTTCTTAGACTTTGTTTCGTATATTTGAAAGGATTCGTATCAATTCTATAGGAAGCTTGCCATCGGCAATAGCAATTACGCAAAATTAGATGCGTTCAAAGCATTGCCGCAGAGAGAAAATTACCTCCATCTTTCGTTAAAAAAAAATCAAAAACAAAAACGAACGATGGAGTAAGCAAATGCAAATTGTTTAATCTTTTTTTTTTTGGTAGATTCAGCGGGTTAGTTTTTCTCTAAAAAGCCATGCGTTCCATTTGAACCTTTAGTAAGTTAGATTTTACTCGAGCGCCGAAGTTGAATTTATCCCAAGGATCTCGTCGCAATACCGAGTTTCCAATGTGTATTCATTTTCGCGTAGCTTTCGGTGCTGCAAAATTTTGCTAGGGCCTAAGTTTAATACTAAACTAATTTCTGTCGTTTCTCGCACCTCGTTTGGTACGATTTCTTCCCTTTTATATCACTTTATCCGTTCCCTTTATACTTTGAAGTAATTAAACGTAATTCCGTGTCTCGCCCTGTTATTTTTGTAACGGCGATTTCTCCGCTTCGCTGCAATACTTTTTCGAATCGAAGCGACGGAGCTCGGAGTTTGATCCCAGCAGCCGCTTCGATGTGCTGTTTGTTGTATTTTCTAAATAAAAATGTTTGTGTTGTTGGGAGGTGTTGATACTTTGTATTTGTTATTTATTTTCCTAGGTATTTATCTCGAGGGATTAGGGCCTATGCGTGTTTCTTAATGTTGATAGGAAAAGGCTAAAATGATCTTGAGTGATGTCTGATGGTGATGATGATAACTATGCTGGTGACTGGTGTAAAAAGACGGATTCCTGTGAATGCTGAGCGTACGTGACGTTTGTTTATTTCCCTTTCCCTCTTACTCTTCTTTCCCCCTTACTCTCCTTTCCCCTCTCAAGAATGATAAAAAAAGAAATTACATACACCTCACAACAAAAAGAACCACGTGCTATGGCAACCTTCGTAAAGTTCAATCTAAATGTTCAATATCAGCAAAGAATAAGGGGAAAGCACGAATGACAATAAATAAAAGCGAAGAGATCGTGTATGCAGTCTCTTCGGCTAGAAGAAACTTGACACCCCACCCCTCTCCCTTGTGGAAATTTCCACAAAAGCAGGTGCCACACCCAGGTGCGTGCCAGACGAAAGAATGCGCGCACTGGAATAAACAGCGTGTAAATATCCTGGAAATATCCATCGAAGAACCAGCTCATTAGTTGAATTAAAGGAATCATTGCAAAGATATCATGATTCTATTTCTATAGCCTTTCTTTTGGCGCATAGTAGGAAACATCGAACAGTCGATTATAGTGTACTTGATCGAATATCTAATGTTCCCTGAACAAATAAAAAAAGGATTGATTATTCAGTCAATTAAAAATGCAATCACAGAAATACATGAATTAAAGGTCTCGTATGACCAGACAAATTCACTACGAGTACAATTGTAGGTCCAGTGAGATGCAGTCATCACCTGGTTTAATACAACGTGTAATGACAATTAATTCCAGTTCACGCTCATCAAAACTGCTTATTACTTTTCAAAGTTTTGGCTATCAACATTCGTTCGTGGGTGTATTTTGTTTGTTTGTTTGTTTGTTTGTTTGTTTTGTGTGTTTTTCTCTCGTGAAAGGCGTAATGATTTCTTCGTATCGAACGTAAACTGCATGTTTACCGTAAACAAGCCATTCAGCTCAGCTCAGCTATGGCGCATTCGATCCATCGAACTTGCAGTAACCTCTTACAGGCAGGATCGAGCACATGGCGCATTCCTTTAAAGTGAAAACTAAGTTTCGGTAAGTGCTGGAGAACCCGTCTAGCACCATTTCATTTTGAACGTGAAGCCACGTGTTTGCATCGGCGCTTCCACACACAGCGCGGCATTTTGCGATCATCGTTATAGCAGAATTTCCGATTCCAGTCAGGGGAAAAGGAATTGGAATACTTCTGAAAATACTGATATTTAAAATCCAATAAAATAAAAAAGCCTGAAAACAACGCATGATTATGTTTAAATAGTAAACAATAATTGGAAACACAGAACAGAGTTTTGCATCCGCTCACACAGAAGCTCTCTTGAGAAGATGAAAGCATTCCCCGTCCCCTGCTAGATAGTGGAAGCTTCCATAATCAGCCCAGCAAGTTTTTGGAGGTACATACAGTTGTACTTGCACTTGTACACATTCATTGCGAGAAAGCAATCAATCAACGCTGAACATTGCGTAGTTTGGCATCTTTATCGTGCTGGTGACCAGCTCGATCCTTCGGCATGTGTCATAACGTTATGTTTAGAGCCTGTAGGCCTCATAAGTTGACAAGTTTAATTCAAAATAGCAAAAAAGAAAAAAAAAAGGAGATTGAAAAAATATGAATTCTGGTGGGAAAATACGAATTTTGCCGCTGCTGAGTACTAATTTTTGCTTCCAAGGGTTGGCAGCTCTGTACTTTGGAAATTTAATTTCTCTCTGGAAAGGCTTATTGTGGATAGAATTATCTAGATCTGAGTTTTTGTTAAATGTCATTCAAGTTAACTAAACGTCTGTTTACCAGTAGGCTGCAAAAGTGCAGTTCTCACTTTTCTACACTCATCTCATCTACTTTGTGAGTACACAGTTATCTTGGCATTTCAATGTGAAACCAGGGAGGTGGCTCCTCCCTGGTGAAACTGAAAGTAAATAATATTAAAGACAGTCAGTGTGCTGTACTGTAGTACAAGTTCAAGATGTCCTTGTCATTTATCATAGCATCCCCATTGAGGAGTATATCTATGCAAGATATATTCAAAAGGTCTTATGAGTAAGGAGTAGGACGATATATTAACATTTCAAGAACAATTTAAAATCTTATGTCATAATCAAACAATTAAACATAATTTTTCAAATATTAATGATTTTTATCCTGGCATTGCAGAGTGATCATGGTGATCAAAGTGTTCAAAATAAGGCTAAGATAGCACCAGAGAGCATCTAGAACCCCAGAGCTTCCAGGGCCCTTAAGCGGGCCCTGGACCCCGGCCGCAAGGGACTTCGCGCACATACTTTCATGCGCAATATCACTTTTTTCCCCCTGCAACATGCTAAAATTTCAAGTTGTGGACCACCCTGCTTGATATTTTGTTGTTGTTGTATGCTTAGTTAACCTGTTGAGGACGAGTTCCGAGTATTCTCGGGCATGTGTCTATGGGAAACGCGTGTTGTAGCAATATCAGTCCGTCCCCAATGGGTTAATGAATTGTAGCCTGAATGTAACCAAGTAGGCCTACAGAGCTACCTATTCTCATAGATTCAGCAGATGGCACCTTGAATAAGGAGGCATCGCCATGTTCTAAATGAGAAGATAACCCGTCCCTCGTTTCGAAGTACCAGTAATTTTCTTCTATCAATGTGCAAGTAGTGAGCGAATATTACCTAGATTGGTCCTGTAGAGGGATTTCCCTGGTTTTTGAATGTGTCAAAATTGTGCCCTAACCTTTTATTCTTCTAACTTAGCCTATGCACATACTAAGTTTAGTGTCCAGACATTGTGAAATTGGTTTGGGGCTGTGAACATAACGAACATAAATCTTTTCCATCACAATATCGCACTATCCAATGTGCTGCTAGTGCTACTGTAAAACCAGAAATATTTGTGTGCATGAAATGTTTACAAATTTTACAAGGACCTAAGATTTGTAATATAAGTAAAATGCATGCAAAAGTTTGTTTTTCCCTTCACAGTGCATTGAATGCCAGTGGCAATTCACAAAATTTCATGCTGCGAAGAAGACCGTCGGCTCCAATTCACAACAAGTTTCATGCTGTGAATGTTTCTGGATTTACGGTATTCGGGCACATACTCTTTGTGTTTCAGTTCTGTCTGTGGCATGACCTGTATTTTGTTTGCCAAAGGGTCAAGGGTCGTTGTTCAAAGAAAAAACAACAACAACAACAACAAATCAGACAGACACAAAGCGAAGGACACCACCACCACCACCACCGACAACAACAACAACAACAACAATGATGGAGTTTATGATAGGGCTATAGCCTCCTTTTATAGATTTGGGAAAGTGTGAAAACAGGGAGAGCTGGCAAAACGCTTCTTTAGTCCGTTCCCATTTCCCAGCCGTGGCAGACTCTGGAAGTGGAATTGACTCTGAGGGTTAGATGGCAAAGTTCAAGTCCAACGTCATACACAGTATGTGGGTCTACAGCCGGGGATTGTAACAGACTCGAGTGCACATGACAGTGTGTGCCCGAAGGGAATTTGTTTTCTGGACTGGACCGATGAAGGAAAAACAACTTAATCAGAAGAAAGTTGTGGGATGTCGGTGTTTTGTCTAATTAAATGTGATGACCTAGTAATAGGAGTCATGAGAAAACCCTTGTCAGGATTAAATGCTTCATTAAGTTACTTATAAAAGAGCTTAAAGGGACCGTATAGTTTTGGTTGAGACCTAATTTCAGGTTTCTAACATTTTTGGTGAGATAATGAATAATAATTTGAATTCCTCTTAAAATGGTATGCTCTGTACTATTTCATAAATGTTTTCTTGGTATCTCGCAAAAAGTTAAAAGCCCAATTCTCATCTCCGCCAATACTGTACCATCCCTATAAGTATAAAATGCATGTTTTGGTCACTTTCATAGTAAGGTTATTTCATATCTTCTTTCTTAATATTCTGCTGATGCTACCTGACTGGAATTCAGTGATTCCTCAGTATTTGAATGCTCATACTTTTCTTTTTTCTCAGATCTCATCTGGTCTGTACATCTGATTTGCTGCATTATAATAAATTCTGTCTTGATAAGTAGGGAAAAAGAGATATTCTGCTTATGACAAAGAATGAATTCTAGGAATGTACATACAATGCTTGTGATTAGAAATATGTCTATACTATGTCAAGAATAGTACACTTCAGTGTGTAGATTTCCTACAGGCTGCAACAGTTATCTGTCGCTAATAGAAACAGGAAATAGACTTATTAGCACGCAGGCTGAAGTGTGCCCCCGATAAAGCCAAATCGTACGATACAAGAAAATTTTTGTTGATAACACAAACATATTTTTTATCTATCAGGATTGACTTCTGTCTAGCACAGCACTAAGGGTCATGAGATAATCAGTGTGGTCTGTTTTTGGTAGGGATGTTAAAATTTGTATGTCTTTCTTTCTTTTTGAAAGAGATTTTTGTACACTGGGGAAAAAAAGCAACAAGAGAGAGCCTTTTTCCTGTTCCTTTTCTTGTCGGATCGTCACGATCTCAGCAAAGAGGAGAGCTACTTAAATCGAAGTTGACAATGGATGGGTCATAGTTCATCTATTTAAATTCTTCTCTTCTTGGTCTTTTTTTTTTTCTTTTTCTTCGGAGGAGGTGGGGGCGACATGGAAGGAAGTATGTCATTGGTTGGGCTTCCCGTCTTGTGCGCTCTGCATTTGAAGAGAGAGAAAAAAAAAATGATGTTGAAATGTGATATTCACTTTGTGTCTGATATGATTTTGATCAGTGCTATCTGATGGATGCTACTGACACTGTCTGGCCTGCTCTTCTTGTTGTTGTTTTTTTTCAGAAAGATTACAAAAGAATGGCTTGTTGTGCACATTTTATTTGTATCCATACTCATTGCCCTTGTGATTGGTTATGAATTCTATGCCGCTTCTTTCTCTTAAATGCCACTCACAATTTCATACCTGAGTATTTATTAAATGCAGTGAATAAAAATTGAATAGAAATGCCTTCTTTTGAACAATTCTGACTAAGTTCATGAATGGTCATGAATGTAGCAAAGTTGCAATCTGTTAATTTGCATGGTACCGAGGAGATATATTTTAGGCCTTATTGAAATGATAGGTTTTATTCTAGGTTTTCAATGTCTAGAAAGTATTTCATTTGTTCATTTTTCTTTTCAGAAAGCCAAAGCAATGCAAAATAAATAATGACAGAACAGAACAAATGAAATCAACCAAATCAACCAGTACGCATAATTTAGGAAATGAATGAGTGTGCGGATTCTTCATAAAACTGACTCGTCATTAGCCTGATAAAGTCTGTTTCTATTTCTAAGAGCTTCAGATTATCAACTTCAGGTCAATTAATCTGGAGTGATTAGGATATCGGTCAATTACCTGCACTGTCCATGCAGGGGAGGAGGGGCTTAAGAAATAATTCCTGGGATGTTGATTGAGATATACCTGGTGTAGCCCACCATAATGCACGATGCGCAGCATGTACATTTGTACGCAGAGTTCCTGTTAATGGAGTCCGCCTTGAATTTCACCCATAATTAGCTGCTTGCCCGGTCCGTAATTCAATTAAAGTTGTGGGACGCTGTTTGCAGGTAAATCAATAAACTACAATTGTAGGTTTGAACCGAAGGAGAAAAAAAGAGAGGAAAATAAGAATTGAAAAAAGAAAGAAAGAAAAGAAATGCCCTCGCTTTGAGCTGCCCCCTGGTAGCTAGGAACTGGATGTATCAGAAGTTAGGCATTGAAGACTGGTGTTGTAGATCGAGGCTGGGATATTGGTTTGAATGTCAGCCATGAAATGCTAGAAGGTAGGCCTACATGTAGCTAAAGTACACTAGTGCATACTTGAATATAGATTGCTGCACATGATAAATCATTGCATTTGTGATGAATTGTGAATAGTTCCCATTTGCATCAAGCATACTTTAGATGTTTGCATATAAATAGGAATGCTTGTTCAGCTTAGCAATTCAGTGTGATATCTAGAGCATACAGAATGTAAAGGAGAAGTCAATTGCAGTTTTGCATTGACCCTCTGGTTTGAGAAAAGAATATCATTATGTGGATTGAAATATAAGCCAAACATAATATGTAAATGTCTTCAATCTGTCCTTAATGTATTTTTTCATTAATTCTATCTCACCTGACCTTTTTATATGTGCAGCTCAGTGACACAAACCAATATTAGATACGGTAGCTATCATTCAACAGCATCTAGAATGTAGAAGTCATACATGTATATCTGGAGATACAGCAAAGCTGGGCAATCGTATATGTAGGCTACATGCTGACAAATACTGAACGAATTTGCATTTTATTCATAAATATTTGTTGATATATATATATAACAGTGGGAGAATGATATTTTAAAGCACCTGCCATTTTTGGGGGAATGTCTGTTAACCGTGATATGTTGATGAATTTATGTATTTTTTTTTTTAAGTTAGCTTGTCATAATCCTAAAGAATGAAATCATACCTACCAGCAATTATGATATTATTAGATCTACCCTCCCACTTTTACAGTTTGTGCTGATTGGAAAGGGTGTTCCACTCGTAAAATTCAGAGCATTTGAGCTGGTAGGCCTGATAAAAGTTGTGGCGGTAGTTGTGGTAAGGGGGGGGGGGGGTAGATTTCTACTATGTCGATTTGTATGCAGATTGCGTAATCGTAGCTCAATTTCCAAGCAGATTATGGACGGACAGTTCACGATAAATCATCCCAGAACAACGACTCTCATTAGCCTGTCAATAAAAAAACCCTCGGGTGCAAAGTCTATCCAGGCCACGGCATTGTTTTTTTATGCACTTTCATTTGAGAATTGTCTCCCACCTAATCCCCATCGATGTATTAAATTCTATCTACTTGTAGAGCAGAGGATGCAGCATAATCAATCACATCCATGAATCTTAATACCTGGGACTACATGTATATCCCATTAATGCAGTTATAGCAAAAGATGTTGATAACTAGGAGTAAGTGCACATAATGCGTGCTTCTTCTGTTTTTCAGCCCCGGTAGCTCATTCCTCCATTCTGCACTCCTCTCCCCTCCCCCACCCCCCCCCCCCCACCCCCCTCCCCTCCCCACGCCTGTGTAATTAGATATTTTTTCCCTCTCCTAACCTTATAACAACACCTTTGTACAACAGATATTGATTGTTCTTAGAATGAAAATATGTTTGTCAAGATAGAAGTGCCGCTAAGGCTGTGTTTATTAAACCTTGTACATTATGTGTCTTGATGAATGGGGGCAAATGGAGATTGTCCGTACACCTTCCAGTGCCGATATTGCATATAGCAGGGACATTAGATTATTGATCGGTGGACCCCTTTGCTGGCGAGTTCCTTCGATCCCACATGGAATGATTTATGTCGTGTCCTGACCGAGACAAAAGTGCGGTGCGAGGGGAATGACAGGTGAGAAGCTCCACAGGTTGGAACAATGCAGCATCGCCGAAATGTTGGATAGGGCTGATGCCAAAGCATGCAAAACAATGGTAAGATTTATGATATATTGTGGAAGAACTGTGGGCACATTATAGGAGTGACAAACTCCAGAGAAATTAGAAAAAGATTAAACCGACAAAACAAAACAAAGCCTCCAAACAATGCAAAAAGGTCATTCCCCCCTCAAAAAAAGAAGAAGAAGAATACTGTAATTTGTAAAACCACAAATGTCTGTGTACACTTTAATTTTATGAATTTCTCAAGAGCCAAGATTCCTGAAACTGAAATGCATGTGAAATTTTTTGTCTACACTATTGTTGCCTTGAATGCCAGTGGGAATTTGTGAAAATTTCATTGTGCAAAAGTATCTTGCTTCACAGTAAACAATAATCCCAATACATATCTCATTTTAGCTACTTGGAAATGAAGGTTTGCTGTCACTTTTGGCACATAAATTCTCCTTGACCTGTAAAGATGGTGCAATAGGTCATATTTATCTTACTGTCCATTTGGTTTTCAGTTTTCATTTCAATGCTATCACGTCGCTGTACATTTTACAATAATCTCAGGAGGTCGTAGCCTGAGTCACATGATAGTATTGTCCCTTCCCCCTTTTCTAATTATGGTTAAACAGGAGTAGATGGAATGGAATAGGGAGGGGGATTGAGAGATAGAAAAAAAAAAGAGATAGAAAATAAAGAGGGGGAGAGATGAGCAGAAGGGGAGATAATATATTCCGCACTGAGGGTAATTTGAATACCGTTTAATAAGCCCTATATACGACTTCTTTGTGGCGACCGTCTCTGTCTCATCTTCGGCTAATTTCTGCGTCCAGAAAGGGGCAACGAGTGGGGGCTAATTAGGCCGATGTCCCATCTCTCTTTTACTGTCATGTAACCCAATACCTGGCCGCATGGAGGGTCCCTTTTTTTTTCCTCCACCGCCGACAGCCCAAGCATATGCAGTATATAATGCAACATATGGTCCTGCCATATCAACTCTGTTTTTCATGTATGTCAGCGTGGATACCTAATGGTCTTCATTCAGCTTTCTATAATGACCGGTCCAGTTCGTGTCGCTTGTCCTCACTCGGTGGGGGGGGGGGGGGGGGGGGTACTTTTGGGCCATCCTGCATCAATCCTGCATTGTCGTTGATGTTTGTACTCTTGTCTCAAATTGATTTCTTCTGTAAACATTACGTGAAGATAACTTGCAGCAAAAGGCAGGCAAGATTCAACTCTCAATGTTGTTGATTGATATGTTTTCCTTCTTGAGTTCTTTCCCAAAGATATCCAGTGCAACAATGTTTTTTGAGTGTAAAAGTCTGATTTATTGTATCTGAATTTTTATATTTTACAACTTAACAAGTCAAAACTTTTGCCCCAAGGGTAGTGTTTATACACATATTTGAAGTTGTTTCTCTACAGAGTTTCTTTCAAATAAGTTATCCTTCTATCATGAAAATGAATCTGGAAATATTATTTAAAAAAAAAACAACAACAACAACAAAGAAACATGTATTGTTCAATTGTTCATTTTGATGTCTTGACAAAATATACAATGAAAAAGGAAGTGGCGGAGCTTGTTTAGCCATTAACGTACTAGTTTCCTCTTAAGAGCATTAGACAACCGATTATGTTTTGTGTGAAACTGTATTAAAGTGATGTATAAAGTCTTATAAAGTGCCATTGGCAAGCCTAGTTTCATGCGAAGAGGACTATCAAACTTAATTGCATGTATGCTCTTACACAAAGATTTGTATTCGAGGCAAAACAAACAAGCAAACACACTCACTTGATGACACATAAACAACAAAACCAGTATGGCTATCGCACTGTTTGTTTTGATTGAACAGCATGGAAACTAGGCTAGCAGGAAGAAAGGAAATTGTAAAAACATCAGTTTGCTATTGTTGCCATAATAATTGTCAAATGCATCATACTATTTTGCTGCATTTGTAACCTACGTATGTGTCATAATGTTATATGGGACTATCACATTTTGTGTGTGTGTGTGTGTGTGTGTGTGTGTGTGTGTGATTTGTTTAACATGACCACAAAAGCACAAGAAGGGAAAAAGAGATGTATCTAGATATTTTTGCCGAACTGTGAACCCAGGAATGAGAGGAGCAGATTTTCTTGTTTTCTTGTAAGTTCAAATGTGAAGGATAGGAGCTGTAGGCGACCGTACATGTGTGTGTCAGCTTTGTAGCACTTCGTCCTTTCTCTGGATAAAGCTCTCTGACTTTTTTGCGCTACACGGGTTGATTAAATAGAACAGGTTCTTTTGGCTTATTGCAAAGTGTATGCTTGTTTTCTGTGTGTGCAGTGAGGAGCGAATGAATTTTCGGTTGTATTTGTACAATTCCTAATGATGCCTCAGCTTGAAAAAAAAATGACGAAAACTTCTAAAGAAAGAGATTTTGTTTCACATACTGTATGCCTACACTATTAGTGACCTCAGATGTAGCCCTGTTTGCAATTATGCATACTGCTCAGTGCTAATAGGACATCCATGGGCACATGTCAGTTGAATTTGAATGAGAAAATTCTTAGCGCAGTGCTGGGCAAGTGTGATTAAAATGTGGAAAAAAGAAGGATGAAGAAAGAAAGAACAAAAAAAAAAGAGAGAGAGAGAGAGAGAGAGAGAGAGAGAGAGGAGGAAGGGTTAAAAAAAGAAAAAGGAATTCAATAATAAGCATCCATATTACTGCACACTATGCAGAGCAATAAGAGAGAGATGAAAGGAACTATAGTGGTCTGAAAGAGATGGAAATATTAAAGAGATAATGATTGCAATTATGCATATTTCGGATGACCTCATGCGGAAGACATGATGCGAGGGAGCACCATCGCTGTGCCAAAAAATTAGGCGGACAAAGGGCTGCGCTGACGAGACTCACCAATAAAGACGTCCTGCCCAATTTTCCTGGACAACGCCAAAATCAGCGGATTGTGTCGAATTGGAGAAAGAGAAAGAGATAGAGAGGGAGAGACAGAGGGAGAGAGAAAAAAGACAAAGGGTATAAATCAAGTGAGTATCCATTGTCATCTCTGTGAATTACAAGCGGTTGGCAAATATTGAATACACGTCTAAAAGCCACCTAATTTGTCGCTTTGCATACCGAGAAGGTCAATATTAGCTCTCCATTGAACTGTGTCCACAATAACAGAGAAAAAACAGAGAGAGAAAAAGAAGCAGAAACCCTTTCCAATGCTGCAGGCCAAATGCAATGAATAGGCAACTGAATGTCATTTGCTTAAATCTGGATCCACTTGGGAATTGTAGGCATGAAATGACGTTAAGTCAAATAATATATGACATCATGTACACTTTGGGTTACTGCAAGTGTGGAAAATGGGATCCATGTAATAGGGATGCATTGTACAAATATCTTCTTTCTTTTCTGCTGTCTCTGTGGGATCTGTAGCCACTGGGTTTTGGAATAACAGTCATGTTGAATCAAGAATTGAATTTTAAGATGATTATAATCATAATTTCTCATCTTTTCTGCTATTTTCAAAGTCATTTCTGCCATTCAAAATACACTTCAAAGTGATTCATTCCTGGGGAAACTAGAATTACTGGTAGTTCCATAGTAGAGTCTTGGAGGATTTTTCTCTAATCATGTTGCCGATGAGGTTGTACTCTTGTCATATGTGGTCAGCTGTCCATGTTCCTTGTCAGAATTAAACAAACAAAGAAACGGATGGCCAAAGAACTCATACAAATGTAAACATTGATATCTGTATCTGTGATTGTGTGTGTGCATCAGTGTGGTGTGCAATGCAGCTACAGTGAATGTAGGAAATAGGATTTAGTTGTATGCATCCCTGCTCTATTGGCTTATATCTCGGCTGTATGATTTTTGACAGGGCGGTGATTATTCCACAGAATTTCACACATAGAAATTGCCTTTAACTGCAGAAGGGTTGGGTTCTTCCCACAACATGTCACCATGAACCTCCCCCCCCCCCCCCTTCCCCTCTCCAAGACACAGAAATCAAGTTAGCCGGTAGTGCTAGATACACAAAAGCTCCCTCTGTGTTTTGTACCATAATAAGCACCACGGAGTTTTAAATCTAATAGCTCCTGGAGTGTTGCACATGATTGAGGCATTGGATCAACATCATAATAGAAAATCCCAAGTCTCCTTTGGGCCGACAAAAGACGAGCATTATGTGGTCGGTATTGACTCTTCAACAGGTGAATTGATAAGACCGGTGGTGGGGCGATCATGGGCCACCTGCCCTCCTAATGATGTTCTGGTATACACCCTTTAGTTGCCAAAGACCTTGTTAGCATCAATTTATACCAATCAGTGGAGATGGTTTCGAAATTTTTAAGCTCCTCCAGTTATCTGAGGGAATGTTTGCCAAAAGTTGGGCTGAGCAAACATCGCCAGTGTCATTGTGATGGTGATTATGGTGGTGACAGTGCAGCAAAATACCAGTAGCTCAAAGAGTTTTTTTTTTTTTTTTGGTATTTGAAATTTGATCTACTGTAATGTTCAAAGAATAAATATTTGATGAACAAATAATTGGTTGATCTTGAATGGATTGTTTGAACAATGGTTGATATTCTGGAAATTCAGAAAATAACTATGACAAATTCATGCATTTTATTGTATTCTTTGTTGTTTGAAAGGACATTAGAATGTTATGAGCACATGTGTAAATGAGAGCTGTCTATTTTTGCAGTCTCGAAAGAAGAAAAACATTACATACGATCATTCTGTGCACTGATGAAATTCATCAAATATGGTCATGGCTTTAAAAAGGCCATCTTTCTTGAATAGATGTGTTGGCATGCCCAGTTTGTAGTAAGCACACAATTCAGATTGTCATCCTGATGTTATGCCGGGGGGGGGGGGGGGGGGGGGGGGAATCATGAAAATAAGAAGAGCCGAAAGAAGAAAGCTAAGAAAGATAGGGTATGGGGAATCCTTAGTATGATATATTGTTTTTGTTTTTTTTCTGTGTAAAATGTTATGCAGGAAGCTATTGAGAAAGATTTTTAGGTTTTTAGGGTGAATAAGATTGTATGTGTGCAGAGATGAATTATGCAAATTTACCAAGCAATATCGAACAGGAGGAGCATCCACCATATTGAAGGATTTCCCTCCCCCACCCACCCTCTCCCCACACAAACAAGCAAGCAAACAAACAAACAAACAAACAAATACGAAGGAAACAAGCTATGCAGAGTGTGTAGGCTTCGGTAATCCAAGCACCATGTTTTCATTTACATGTGCTGTTGCTTTTAAAGCTGCGAATGTTCAAAACATTGTCAATTGAAATCTTTTCCTGCTTATGATTACTGTAGGCCTATACGCCGAATATTTCGCGAGGTTTTAGTTACGCGAATTTCGCAAGTCAGCTGCTATTCGCGAAATTAAAAACACGCGAAAATATTGACTCTAATGCCGATATGAATGTGATGTATGGGACCACGGGTATACATTTCTCCGCTCAGTACAGGACTCCACGATCGCGAATTTAACCACTCTCGAAATTGTCGGGAAGTCCCAATTCGCGAAAATTTAGACTCGAGAAATATATGCTGTACCAGGTATACAGTACTTGTTGAAAGCTAATTGGCTGTAGTCATGGCAGGGGACAAGATCTTCCATATTACTGTCATCATGGTTAAATGATATTTATAAACGTGGATGATTTATGAGGATTTTTTTCTGGAGCTGACATGCAAAGAGCATGCCAGCACTTTTCTACCTTCCCAGAAACACTAACCCAAAGAAGAAGAATAAAAAATTGTGAGACACCCGAGCTGCTTAAAGGTGATGATGAATCGTTTCGTCAAGGCGAAATACAATGTATGTGCCCACCCCTACATGTGTCCCCCTTCCCCTGCATGCACCCCTTTGATGAATCAAAACATGCCGGGCTGATATTTTATGCGGTAATATGTCAAAGCCCGGCTTGTTAGCGTGCCACTGGGAAAACAGCCCTAAATCACAATATAGGTCACTCCCCCTGTTCTCAGGGACTAAACCTTGGAGGTATAACAGACCTGTAAAGTGTAATGGCGCCTCCCATACACTATCACATGTACACATGGGCGTGGAACAATATAACTACAGTTTCAGACTGATCGTTTCTGGGGGCACAAAGGTAACAGCTGTTCTGGACCGATCATTAATTATTCATGTATAACAGTTCCGATCGCTTGGACAAGGCATGCAATTGTCGCATGTTTATAGGCATCCGGTCACCATATTGATTTTTTTCCTTCTTTCATTTGTGGACCTGCATGTTCCAATCAAGACCTCACAGCCTTTGTTTTGCGTCATCATTGATTTCGCCCGCTGGTGTTTATCGCCCCCCAAAAGACAGCCAGTATTTGTTCGGCAATTTGCACATAACTGTACCCTCTCTATAATCGGTGTAACCGGAGACGTACAATATATTATGTAGGGCCTACTGGTAGTTGCACTTCTCTCTCATTGGGTACCCTTGTGCCCTGTTCAGTTTAGCTGTTGAAAAATTTTTTCTTCAGTCAACACTTCATACCAGACTTGACCAAGCAAAAAAAAAGAAGCATTCCCTTCCATATGGTATTTTCCCCAGACAACCTTATAAACCTCAATATTTCTTTTGACAGTTAATAACTAACTCAAGAGAAATCTGAGGGGCTTATTTCAATCATCGCTATATATTACGCTTTTACTGAATCTATGTTTCGTTCTGTTATAATGTATACATGCACGGACTTGCAGAATAACAGCCGATGGCTGAGCAAGTTTCCTTTTTATTACCGTGTTGAAATAAAATGAAAATGAAATGAAATGAACTCACTCTGGCTATATGAGCACACTGATATGAAAACAATGCAATTTTTGCACCTCCATCCATGCTAGCTGGCAAAGTATGCCAATCTCGGAGTAAAGAGACCAGCTGCAATAAACTTGAAAATGGGTCTCATTTATCGATCCAGGTAAAGAAAAAAAAATGAGAAAGAGAAAGTGGGAGAAATGAAGTAAAAACCAACAACCACAAAAACAAGAGAGCGGCTAGACTCTGTGGTGCGTCTGACACCCCGTAATGGTCTGTTTAGGCGTTGCCATGTCTTTAGGTACAGATCAGGGCGGATGTGCCCATTTTCACCCCTCGGTGCTGCAAGGGTGTGACTCACCCCTGCAACTTCGCCCCCCCCCCCATTTCTTTCCACAGTCTTTATTGTCTTGATGACCAAACATTTAGCACCAAAAGTAAAGTCATTGATAGGTCAGGTACCCCACCCCCATTGGAGTATACCCCTCTCTCATCTCTGTCAGTAGTACCCCTTCCCCCTCTCTTTTGTTTTCTGGGTCCTGTCTTCTTTGTCTTTACTGTCCCTCTGCCCCACCCCTACCAACATCTGTCTATTCTTCCTTCTCCCTCTCCCTTCCTTCTGTTATTCTTCTTTCTTACTCCATTTTGTATATCTTTCAAAACTTGTAGCAAGCTTGTCACTAGCTTGTAACGAGCTTGCAGCAATCTTGATAAGCTTGTGAATGCAAATTTCGATTGTACTACTCACACGCAATCTTACTGTGAACTTGAAACTTGTGTGCTAGGACTCTGCAAGTTTGCAGCAAGCTTGCAGACTGACTACTTCTGGTAACAAAAACTTTGCTAGCTTGCAGCAAGGTCGTGGACCGCTTCAGAAAAACCATGATGCAAGCTCGCAATTCCCTTTGCCCTCTTGCCAAAGAGAGGCGGGATGACTATACCAGGAGCTAGAGAGAAAGATCTTTCTTGCATTTGGTTTGTGATATGGACAAGTTTACTCTTCAAGATCCACTGCTTCAAAATGCCATAGTGTGCAACTAAGTTGCCAGTGGTGCTGGCAGAATTTGAAAGTGAATCTCTTTTCCCTCCCCAAGCTCTACAGCCACATACGTATTTATTAGGCTCCACTCTCTTTCTTTGGTGTGTCTTTCTTCTTTCTTTTTTTTTTTCCTTGTGCAGTTCTGAGACATTTCGTCTTTGGCTCAAGCGGGCTCAAACTGAAAGCCCCCCTTATTTCGCTGGTGATCTTATTTATTGCCATAAGTTATCCTGACCTGGGGCGGTAGGTAAGATGGAGGGGGATATTTCAGCATGATTATATAGTAAAAAAGGATGGAGAGAGAGAGAGAGATAGATAGTAATACTAAGATAGAGAAAGGAGGGTAAAGGAATATATTAGCCTCTGGGAGGAATTTTAATCTTGTGAATGATAGATTGGATGAAGGAAAACAGATTTCTTTGTTTTCGCAGTCCATAAGCTGGAGAAAACTTGCATACTTTTCTAAATGTAAATATATTCTTTTTTTCAGCCCTTTCCCTTTTCTTTTCTTTCTTTCTGTTGAAAGTTTCTGACAGTAACTGAAATATGCTTGTTGGTATGCCCTGATTTGTGGGTTCTCGTCATTTATTTATCCATAAACATCTTCCAAATGTATCTAGCACTTTTATGGTTTGTATCCCATAACTGATTGGTGATGTGTAATGGGACTTGTATTTCACCTTGATGACATTGTTATTCAAGGAATCATTGATCTTTTGAGTCGAGGAAATTTGAATGATGAGTCATTCAATTGTGAATAAACAATAACACCTGCAAGTACTACAGTTTCAACACAAGAAGATGTGATTAAAGGTCTTTAGAGCAAAGACTAAACAAAGCTTTCAAGTCCAACTGTGAATGGAGTGTGTGGCCTGAAATAAACCAGAGTTATTTGATTAGTGTATGACTGGGAAGGAGAGACTATGGTCAAGTGTGTGTGTGTGGGTGTGTGGTAAGTGACACACTGGATACATACACAAATACACACACACATACACACACACTTAGTCATATACTAACGTGTAGTGTTTGGTGGTGCATTATTGTCCCTCGCCTCGCGCTGTGTTCTTGGCGTGTGCTGGGCAACCGCTCAGGTGTAACAAAAGCTTGTTGGCCTGCCCCCCATTCATTACAATCCAGAGATTAGCTCACTAACGCAGTCTGGCAGTATATCCCCCCCCTTTTTTTGACAGTACCGAACTCTGGAACAAAGAATGAAGACGCGTGCAGTGTGCTCCCCCAGCCGTAAAACTGAAAGCGGTGTGCATGCCGCTGAGTGAGAGAGGGAGAGAGTGAACCCTTTGACGAAATTTGACGGATGCACGCAGTGAGGGAATTTTCCTTTCTCTTCTCTCTCTGCATCAGTGTGTGCGTGTGTTATTGTTGCAAGCACACACGTCTGCTGCCGAGCTCGCAGTGATCCACAAGCTCCCTGCACCCATCTCTCTCGCGCTTTGCTCGGGCACGGGATTCATCAGCGCCTACACAGGACGCGAAGTTAGACGAGGTAAATGGATTGCCGAGTGTGCCCTACGATCGCAACGGGGACTCCCTTTCACTTTGCCGTGCAAATCTTCCTAAAGGATTAAAATGGAGCTATTGTATTAATGGGATTTCCATCTTTTTTATTTCACTTCCTTGGATTAATCATCGTCAGTCAGCTCTTTTGTTCGTGTTCGATGCTGGCACTGGCACTCGTCTGCTGCTTGGATGGTTTCTTCGTGGTCATCATGTCTTGATCTGTGAGCACTTTAGTTGTGATTTTCCCCCTTTGATCATGGAAAATAATTTCCTGGGCCACCCTTGAAGGTTTTCATGTGCTATATCTGGGTGGAGAATGTCCCCCTGGCGTAGGAGATGGTGTGTATTATGTATGGAATCAATTGAAATAGTTGTTCATGTTTGAAATTCAAGATGATTGTGCTGTCATGCAACTGACGGAGCAAAGAAACCCCCAAATCACAAGGCTTTCATTTTCTTAACATCATCTTATGTGGCTTGTCATGCACTGCAATCAACGTTGAATAGATTTGTTTCAGTGAATTTTATCTTGCATTCAATATATTTGGTTTTGTAGTATAGTACTCCTACGATTACTTCTACTAGTACTACCACTTCTAGTTCTACTACTACTTCTTCTACTACTACTATTACTACTTGTCCTACTACTACTACTACTACTGCTACTACTACTGCTACTGCTACTACTACTACTACTACTGCTACTACTACACTATACTAGTTACTACTCCTACTACTACTACAGTACTACGATCCCTACTACTACTATACTCCTACTCCTACTCCTACTCCTGCTGCTGCTGCTACTTCTACTGCTACCTCCATTACCACTGCTATTACCCCTACTGCTGTAAACATTTCATTTCCCATCAGCAGAATGATTGTTTATTTGGCTTTGACTGAGTTAAGATGGGGTCATTGGCATACACTTGTATCTGTGAGCTTTTAAAGTGCTGACGATACAAGCAATGCACTTAAAGTTGTATTCTGGCAGCTCTGTGGGAATGAATATTTCAAGAAGTCGTGTTGGAGTCAATGGGAACTGGTTGTGATATGAGTGCAGAAGTTGTTGTAATCTGTAATGATCCTGTACTGTAGTAAAACCTCAAGAGGTATAGAAGCTCCCTTGCAAGTAACATATAGCATTGATTCAATACTGTTTTCTTTGAAAACAGAATTATAGTCCATTGAAGTTGCTTGTCACTCTCTTTACATATCTTTTCTTCTGTTTTTAGGGCAGATTGCTCAAAATAATTCATGCATAGGAAGTGATTACAAAACTCTATGAAAGATTTTGAGTGCAAATCATATATATTTTCTCAAGTGCCTCCAGTTTGTAATTCATATTGTTTTTAGAACTGAGTAGATGCTGCGTGTAAGTAAAGAATAGTGACTAATACCAAAAAAAAAAAAAAAAAAACTGAATATAAATCGTGACTGTAATGCACCTAATGATCATTTTCACACTATCATTTAACTAGATAAATTGAGCCAACTATGATGAAAGGTTTAATAGATAGATATGTGGTGTATTTTGCATAATTCATTGTTGTTTATACTTTTTTTTCTCTATACTTGCTGCATTACTGTAAACTATGTGCTGCAATTGCTGTATACATACACATCAGTTTTCCTCATAAATACCAAATTTTGGTTGTTTTGTCCTTGCTCAGCTACTGAATTGTTTAACGTAGTTATGCAGTCAGCACATGCAATTTTATGTACTATGTAAGCCCTAAATGATCTTGAGGTTTTGTTATCCCGTCATTCAAAACACATATTACGAAAGCACACGAACGCAAGGCAAATGTCCTCAGTTCAGTAGATTTCTGGCATACGCAGTTTGATTGACAGATTATCACTGTTGGCGATTAGCGGGATAATTCTCTCCATCTGAACGGGCACAAAAAAAAAAAAACACACACACAAAAAAACAAACCTTGTGCTGGGATTGCAAGAGACATCCTGCTATCTCGTCTGTGTGAATGACATTACATACTAGTACAAGTGCGTGCAATGTATCTATGAGTATGGTCCCTGAAATTAAGCCATTGCCTCTAGATAATACAAAATTTGTATCATTCCTTGTATGTTTAGCACACTGCACACCCCTCTTTCAGTAGGCAGTGGGTTAGATCGAGAGACACAGAATTGAATGATATTTGGAAGGCGAGTGAAAGCACCCATTGGCACAGTTGTACGGATATTATTGAAATGTCTGGGTCTTAGCAAGGGGATAGTGTCGAACCAATTCATTTGAGCAACCCCGCTCACACCCATACAGTGTGCTAACCTCGTAGTATACCTCGCCATCCATATTTCTTCGGGCTAGATGTGATATATTAGATGCAGCATGCCTACAGGGTTTGGAATATTATGAAGCGTAATAGTCACAACCGCCATCACAAGTATCCCAGTACCCAACACATGTACTATAGTGTCTTCAAAATGCTTTAGCCTGCAAGATTATGAATGCAGAAATACACGTGAAGTAGTGTGTGATGATTAGAAAGGGGAAAAAGAAATTCTTGCCATGTAACATTCAACAGTTGCATGGTAATCATTCAGTTAGAAATTCACAATTTTTACTTTATAATATGAGTTCTTCTGTGTTATCTTATTACAGTCGTAAGCATAAGGGTTGGCATGGTGATTCATGTGCAGTTTGATTTTTTTTTTTTTTTTTTGCAGAAAGTCCCTTTCATTCTGAAATATTATTTGAACAATTCAATATCTAACAAGAAGTATAGAGCAACAGCAAAATATGTATCAAACCCACTTTCATACAATTGCATGCTACTTGTATTTGCAATGAAAAATGGGGATTAGAGTTACAGAGTCCTGAAGCATATCTTCAGTAATAATGTGTAATATTATAATGACAGTTGATAACATACCAGGAAACAACCACTGTGATGCGAACCGTGCGGAAGTGAGTCAATTTCAGCAGCCCTAAATCTTCTTTTCTTTCATTTCGAGATGTGCAGTAACATTTTGCAACTACAGTGTATGCTACACGTATACTTCCTTTATATCTGCTTTGACAAAGAAGAGCATGTTGAGGATAGATTACTGTATACCATATAGCGAGGCTGAATTTTCATGAATCGGGACTTTCCAATGTTTTTGTGAGTGGTTAAATTCGCAACCATGGAGTACTGTACTGAATGGAGAAATGTTGGCCTATACATGTATGTGTGTGTCACATTCATATCGGGATCAGAGTCATTATTCTTGCGTGTCCTTAATTTCGCAAATAGCATCTGACTCGCGAAATTCTCGAAAGTAAAAACCCTGTGAAATGTTCAGCATATACAATATAAAGAATTGATATAATGGTATGCAGTGACAAAAGTTTTGTATGGTAATGGAGTATCATTGAACATCGTGTTGTTGAGGCACTCTTCTTGTAGGAATCATCTGTACGAGTACCTTACATAATGTAGATCTACATTCTTGCAAATGTCATATCCTAAGCAAATAGACCGATTTGATGAAGAATCCTCAAGATTGAAAGATTTGGCCTTTTTCAAAGCCAGCTTGTGGTTTGGGAATACTGGCAGCCTTTTGAGACATTTATTGTATTTCACAATGTCCTTTCCAAGTATGCCAGGTATGTACCCGAGTGAGTAGTAACGCGATTGAAAATGATGAAACCATAAGATTTCCCTCTTTCAGCTGCGCGTACAATAGATGCGTGGAACATCGGTCTCTTTGATGAGTGTTAACAAGAGTGGATTGTCTGACAAAAAGGAGGCAGCTTCTCACCTCGTATCTTCTCTTTCATTTTACAGTCCAACAAAGCCATATTTGATGCAGCGTGGATTCTCACTGAAAAGCATAAATGAAGTCAAGAACTATTTGAGTACTTAGATTAGAACCACACTTCTAGTTGCTTGTGTTTGTTAACTGCACTCGACTTCTCTTTCTTAAAATTGTGAAGGTGAAATTCCCAAATGCCTCCTGCATGATTTGCAAGCATTCGTTAGTGTAAATCCTGATGCTCTTTGTCAAGTGGGACTGGTGCAGGTGGATGAGGTACATTACATCCCTCTCTTGATAGTACTTATCAATGATCTCATATATCTGTAGCCTGTGAACTTCTGCACAGTTCCCCTTGTAGTTGTGATTGGAAGTGAAAGCAATTGAAAACTTGCCCACACCCTTTTCGATGTATTTCAACAAAGGCTTGCTGTGAGAGGGGAAACACTTTGACTGTCATTTAAAACGAGCCTCGGAAGTTGATACCGGTATCAACCTATTAACCTCAAAGATTTAGATAACGCCCTGTCAAGGGAATAAGAGGTGTTGGCCTAGTGATCTATCATTATTAAATTATCTTATTCATTAATTGTTTTTTGGGGCGAGGGGGGGGGGGGTTGTAATGGGAGCATGAAATTTGGACTCCATCTTTTTGAGAGTTCTTCCAAAGCTTATGCTTGTTTTTATTCACTTTTTTGTTGTATCGTCAAAATTACAAATCCCAGTTATTTTCGTACCAGATTTTTTTTTTTTTCAAGTGAAAGAAAGTGCTTCATTTTCTTTTGAAATTGCTAGTTGCATACATTCCCATGGTGTAGATTTTCATAATTGTTTTGATGAAAGAAATCAAAGTTTCAGCGATGAAAAAATGTGCTCAAGCGTAAAATATGATAGCCAAAGAAAGCACAAGAAGCTCAACTACACATCGTTTTAGGGGTGTGGGACTATTTTGATTATTCCTTTAATAGCGTACTGTACATCCATTAGATGTCTTTCATCGGAAATGCAGTGGTTGAAAGATTGATTTATTATCTAGAGGTGAGTTTCGGTGGTTGAAAGATTGATCTATCATCGGTGAGTTTCCTGCCCAAACTCTTTCTTCCTGTGAACGATGTGACAGATAGGCACGTTTCGTTTCTGTCGAGTTCTTGAAACTACAAGTCTTAAGCCTTTCAAGTTAGTGTGTGCTATTGCCTTTAAAGGTATTGTTTACCATTGGGAGAAGTGATTTAATAAGATGTTCAAGTTATCACATTTGATGCATATGTGCCAGTCAGTTGTATCACAAAACATCCTACCGTATAAAAATTTTGCAATAACGCCTAAAATAAGGAGATGTCACTATTTTTCTCAATAAACCATAACTGTAGATGGTTTATTCTGGAAACAATTTCATTGTAACTACAGTATTGTTCACATTTTGTATATTTAACAATACTTAACATTGATTATACTGATTAACATTTTTACATTGATTGTTTCTATCACTAACTCACATTTTAGAACTATATTAAAGCACTAACGCTGGGATTTTGTTTCATCTGCAAATGGTAAATAATGCCTTTAAAAGGGAGGGCTTCATTTCTGTTAAATGAATATAATTTCCTCAAGAAATAAGGGGAAAAAACGGATGAGGAAAATGAAAGAAAGTGCACAAAACATTCCCTACACCTTCTCCCCTCATCATTTCATGCATGCACACACATACCAGGAGGAAGTCACAGTGATATGAATTATTCATGGCAGCCATCTTTTTTTTTCAAAGATTCCCCCCCCCCTTCTTCAGTTGAATTGCAAAAATACTCCTCCTTGCATCTCAACCATTTGTCTGTACCCTTGTTTTTCTTGTTAGCTTTATTTGTTTGTTTGTTTTTTTGACAGTGGAGACAGGAGTACAGAAAGAGGAAGCATTGCCTGTCTTTTTTTTTTTTGGTCTCCCCAAAAGCACTTTCGTGTCCAGATGCTGTAAATGCGGAGAGACGGTTGGCTTGCACGCGGAGCATAAAGCTGTCGTGATGATAATGGGTGGTGGAACGAAAAAATGTTAGAGAAAGGGAAATGGCCAAAAAAAAATGCTTGTGCTCTGTAGTATGCATTTTGTGTGAGAATGTAAAAATGGCATGCAATGTTATTTGAGATACTTGTGCAAGGTGATCATCTTGTAAGTGTGTTTTCCCCATGATTATGACATATTTGGAAAAAAAAAGAAGTGAACCTTAAAACACAGATCATATAGATGGTATAACTGTATATGAAACTGAAAGATTACCAAACATTAAGCATCTGTGATGTATAATGCCTGAGATATTGGTAGTACTGAGATACATACTCAAAGTTATTATGTGGAAAGGTAATACTCTGTGACAACTCAGAAATCAAAATGTTATTATTCTTTGTATGAAGAATGGAAGCAATTTTAGAAAAAAATGTCACTGACTGACACAAGATGGAAAATAAAGATATGCCATTTGGCGTGTGCATTCCACTAAACACACCGCCTCCACCCCTCTCCAATCATAGCATTCACCCCATTCCCTATCCCTTCATCCCTCCATACCGCCATCCTCTCTTCCCCTATCCCCCTACAACCCTCTCCCATCCCCCACCATCCTTTCCCATTGCCCACTGATGGGAAGGGACTTTAAAGACACGCACGCTAGTCGGACCACGATTCTGTGCCCTCTTCTTTCGCAATTGATTGATCGCTCGCCGTCAGAGTGCGTGGAACGTACGTACAGACAGGTAGGCCTTGCGTGTCGACCCAGCGACGTGGAATGGAGTATTGACTCCTTATTACCGGTGCAGCGGACTGTGTCGTGTCCCATCATTACAGACCCGCAGAAATTAACATGCCACGTCCGACTGAAGATGTGAATGAAGAAAGAGGCAGAGGTTTGCACTGCTCACCTCCCAGTTGTACGCTGCCTGCTTGATTATCCAATTTCGGTGCGCACATCTGTACTGCATGTGTTCCGCGGCTCTCGAGTGAAAGTAATTGCACTGGATGTCAATTTGTCAGAACGTGTGTAGTTTGCTGACTCCAGACGCAGAAGACACATCTTCATACCATTAGGTGCTTCTTGTTTCAATTCGTTTGATAGCAGAATCAATATATCACAGATGTGGTAAAAATGAACATGCTAGATAAATTCCAAGTGCAATGACATAGACGGATTTGATGTGTTGCAACTTACAAATAACTGATTGTGATATACATGGGATAAAGTAAAGCCATTCAAGGAAATAAGATAAAGGAAAGCAATACAACGGTATGCATTTAAACAGTATGTGCATAGTGACATCAACTCAGGAATCAATGAATTCTTTGAGACAGGCATATTATTCTCAATTAGACATGTCCTGCATAATAGCAGTAAATCTTGAGCAATTTAACCGCATTGTTTCTTGGAATCACTCCCATGATCGAGTATTTAAAATTGTCAGTAAACTGAACCTGAAAGGCTAATGCCTTCATATTAACCATTTCCTCTTGATTTAGTACCAGGATGTGACAGGCATTTTAAATGCTTAACATTTCAGATTTTGACTTGTTAAATTGCTGCAACCCCCCTGAGCATTGAGGGAAGACATAGTTTGTATGATCTACCTTCAAGTTCAACGTCACATCTCACAACAGGATCCTCGTTTTGCCCACAAAGGGGAACAAACAAGAAGAAAAGATAAAACACTTTCAAAGGAGTGCAGCTTTATGATTAATTATGAAATTTTATTGAGTGTGATTTTGTGTGAAGTCGCCAGAGATTGAAAATCCGCCATCTTAAAACCTCGTGCATAGTGTGTTACAGTGTAGGTACCGATGAGCTTCCATGTGTGATGTGCCTCCTTGCCTAATGTTTCCCAACTCGCGTTTGTAAAACAATATCGCATGTGCTTGATGCGATGCCAGCCCATCGGTGGAGACATACATTTGCATGTTCACCCAATTTCGCTGTTGCGTCTGCGGAGGGACTGAGGGAGGGAAATGCGCTTTACACGAGCCGATTCTCTCCGGAGCGTAGGCGGGTTTACTCTGCGTGAATACATATTCAGACCCTCAAACACTATCAATATCACTGCGGGGGACCTCCTGTTGCAAATCACAGCATGCATTACTATTGATGTGCAGGGAAAACGCTCTTTCCGAGTTTGTATTGGATGTGCCCCCCTTTTTTCCAGTTTATCACATGAAAGGAACCATCACCATTTAGTGCCCCCGGTTAACTCCTAGCCTCTGAAATAAGGTAATTGATAATACATTTAATGCATGTATGTGAAGAATTCTGCCCCAGTAGGAATTGGCCATCAACTGACCAATACATATTGAGCCAGTCCTGGCTCCACTGTACTTTGAAGAGTCAAAACTAGTTTTGATGGCTACAAAGTGAGGTTTTCTCTCTACATACAACACTGTGTAGTACTACATATCATAAATAACTGTATCGATTTCCTGGAAATCATGCCTGCAATTAAGCCTTTCACTGTGAGGCTCTGAAATTGCCATTGACTATTTCACATAACTGACAAGGTACTGGCAGGCAGTGGGGTTGGGAGAGTAAGTGATATTTTGATATCCCAATCTGTCATATATTTATTCTGAAAACTGTAGGTTCTGTATCTAGTGCTATGGAAGGACCAAACCGAAAACAGAGTCAGATCGCAAACACATCTTATGAATGCCCTTGCTTTGATCTCTACTCTCAGTTATCTTTATGCTGTGATAATCTACAGACTATAGCAAGCCAACACTAGATGCTCTGCAGAAAATATCCTGTTTTTGAATGCTAAGGCATTGCACAGTTATTCTCAGCTCTATTATTAAAACTTATTTCGGTTTCACTATTGACCAATCAACATTTTTTTTTTCCATTGTATTCTTTTTTTCCTTATGTAAAGGGGTTTGGAAATTCCCTTTAAAGTACTAGATTTGTTGGACCGTTCCCATTGCAATGTACAAGTAGCTTCTGAGGAGAGCTAGTACAAGCTCCCCATGACACGAAACTCTTGCTGAAGTGCACTCGGCAAAATGCGCGATGTGATTAGCTGCCGTTTATGCGTGCAGTCAGGCTGGTTGGGGGCCCACTTGAAAGAGGGGGATTGCCACAGGTGGGGACATTCCAGCCAAGTCATTCCCAGCGAGGTGCCCCCGAATGTGCACGAGCAGCTGAAGATCTCCCTTTCCCCTCTAAGATATTAAAAGCGACACTTTCAGTACCACCTAGGATGGTGCCACAGTGTATAGTCTTTACAGTGCTATGAAATGATTAGATCAATTAGTGCAGAGATGGGTATACCTACCACTCTCTATTCCAATGCTGTCTGTGCTCTTTGTCTGTTTGTTTGTATGTATGTATGTCTTTTCTTTTTTTTGTGGGGGGGGGGGGGGTGGATTGACTGATCATTTAGTACTTTTGACCTATAGTTTGTAATCTGCACTGTTGCCAGTTTTCATGGTGTTGCTGTTGCCTTTCCACCAGTACCACCACTACTATAACCGAACTTCACCCTAGTTGAAATTTGTGACTATGACATGAAATTATTATCATCAATCATATATCAAACTGTTTTGATGATATGCTAATCAGAATTTGCAGATGTAGCTTTATTGCTGTGTCATATTTCTGTACAATGCACGTGCATGGGGCACATGATAGCTTTGTTTTTGTCAAGATATTGTGACAAAAGGTATCACACCTGAAGTGCAATGTTGAAATCATACTCTACTCTTTAAGATTATCTCAGATGTTCATGCTCCAGAAACTAGTCACCAGGATGCATGTGTAAGCTGAGACAGTTTATGACGGATCCTAAACTCGTATTTTGATAAAAAGAACAGCAATCTGACACTCATGCCTACCAGGAAATCTTTGCATGACGCCAAATAGAAAATATTTAGGTTATCATTCGTAAGTATTAGTAATGCATTAAATTATAATTTTGTTTGCATTGTTCTAATATTTTATTGACATATTCGTGTGTGTTTGATAATATTTATAGCAATTACAAATCGATCTAGAGACAGAAGTTTTTAAAAAGTTTGAAGTCGCTCATTAATGTTTCTCTAAAATCTTCCAGAGCGGCGGTGATTCACTGTCAGGCCCGAATCCGATCATCATGTGGAAAACGTTTGATTGAATTTCCTGGGCTGAGGCAGGGGGGATGCTGCGCGCTTTGGCGGCGCTTTCCTCCCTCCTTCCAAAATCATGGCTAACCTCGAGGAACCCAGGGAGGCTGGATAACCGTAGAATAGAAACTTTTCACAAAGTGCGCAGATTGAAAGAGAGAGAGTTATACCATTTTATAGTGGCCAGCTCTCATGCCCATGCCCTTTCAGTCCCAGACACCAATTACAGTGTAGTTTTAAAAGACACCATGATCAAGTTGCCTTTGTTAACTTGAGTGAAAAATCAAGAGGATCAGACTGGTAGCCTATATATTATGTAGTGATATACTCTGTACAGTGTAGGTGTCATCAAAATTAGATGCAAAGTGGGACGGTTATGGAATTAGAAATTTCTGTTATGTTTCGGCCAAATAGTGCTTCTCGGATTCAATTCAATTCAATTCAAATGATTTTATATCCACCTAAAGTAATACAAAGCGATATACATAACGCTTACATGAGTACATAATATTTTAAGGACCTTTGAATTTCCGGGATTTAAAGACCGAAAGACGAAAACAAAACAAAACAAGAAAAGGCACAGTTATGTCGACATCAAGCTAATGACATCCCACATCCGAGAGCCAGACAGAATAGCGATGGATGCTGCTCTCCGTAAGAATTAGAACAGGACATTGCATCACGTCCTGGACAGGATACCGGCTCCATCTCGAGGAAACTCTAATCAGGCTAAAATTAAAGACAAAATAAAAAAGAAGGGACGGGGAAAAGAAAATACAGCTATGTTTATGCGCAATATCATTTGAATCGCTGTCTTGCTGAAATATGAAGCAATATTGCAAATAAGTTATTACACATCCTCCAGAATTACATGCAAACTGAAATAAGAGAAGTCATATTCTGCGTTTGTGTGTGTGTGAGTGTGTGTATGTATGTGTGTATGCAACAAGTTTAGAATTTGATACGCTGGTGATGTCAAAGCATGGGGCAAGAATAGCAGTGCAGTATTCAGAGCGTCCTATTTAGTGGATTGCTGCGCTTAATGACTCACAAACAGCTTTAATAAATCGTTGTTAGCCTTATTAATGCTTCCTTGATTTGGCTCAGTTCTGTTCGCTGATCTCTTCCCAACTCCGTGTCACAGATTTCCAGATTACATGCTAAGCAACCTTGTCTTTCTGGGTATGTATACAGATTGTAGCCCTCCCTGAGGGTGGTAGCTGGCAGTTTTTTTGAAGTCTCCATGGAAACGTAGAAGTTGATCACATCAGCTTGTCGCAGATCGCTGCCAGCTTTGATCATTTGTGATGCGTTTATCAAGACATTGCATTTGCAGCCTCCTCCCCCCCCCCCCCCCAATAAGTAAGCTATTTCTCAAAACTAGAATGATATGCTTGGTTGTCATAGAGCCTGGCAAAATGCCATAAGTTTGCTGAAAAATTTATATGAAAGTTATTGATATATATTTACTGTTCTAAAACCTGTACATTTATCATCGCCTGAGACAAAGTTTTGCACACACTATCTTTATCTTGAAACAGATGACAGCGTGGCTCAGCACCTGTCTTCAGTAGAAATATGCACATTCCTTTCAGCTTTTTTTTCCATGGTGGGGGGGGGGGGGGGGTATTGGACAACATACCTGTAAAATCAATGTTTCTTTGCTAATTAAACAGGGATGTCTTTCAGTGAAACATTATTATAACAGATAGTGAAGAACAAACACCATCTTCTTGATGTAATATGAAAGTGTATGCCATAGACACAGATGTTTGATGCTTTTGAGCATTTTCATTTTATGTTTAATCTTTGAAAGGTTAAGGGCAATACAGGGACAAGCATTTGTATCTTTTTAACTCGTTCCATACGGGAACCTGGTGGCCTGTGTATTAAGTCTATGTGGATATCAGGATGCAGTATGGAAAGGGTTAACTGTGCGAGGGGCAGGTTGATCCTGAGGTGCGCTTGATTTAGCATCAGGGGAAAGGGATGGATTTAGCATCGGTGGAAAGGGATGGAGCCATCGAGGGAAGTCATCGTCAAATCCCATCTGGGATGGGGGATTTCCCGAGGTTGGGGTGCCGATGGCTAACTTTTGACAAAAAAACAAACAAACAAATCAAAACCAGCAAACAAGAACAGAGAAAGAAGAATAAAAGCAAAAAATGGTTCAGTTGTCCCCCTAGAATGATGTAGGAGGAAGATGAGGGCATATTTACTGTAGAACGAGGAATGTTCGCATGCATTTTAATTTCGCAAATTTCGCAAGAGCCAAGATTTGCGAAGTTAAAATGCACATGAAAGTTCTTACCTACACTATATGCATTGAATGCCAGTGGCAGTTCGCGAAACTTTCATGCGGCGAAAAAGGCCGTCGGCTCCAATTTGCAAATATTTCCTGCCGCGGGTATATTCTGTTTTACAGTGATACATTTTCAGGGTGTGTGCATGTTGAATCATAGCAACCAAAGTTCTGATTAGTGGAACCACTTTGACTCATTTTTTTTTCTCTCATTCGATTCCATCATGCACATATGTACATTGTAAGAGTCTGATTGTCGCCTGATGTAATTACATTGGAAATTTCTGAGCTTTATTCATGGCAGAAGATTAATTTTAAATGGAGGGGACCGGGTTATGTAAACATATCTGATGTACATGTACAGGTGTATGTATTTCATTTCCTGTGTGTAAACTGCATGTACTCACAGTTTCGCATCGTCGATGTTAGACAGCTTGAATTTGTTTCAGTTCCTTGAAAATATTGTGATTGGGTGTACCATGAATATATGTGTTCCAGAGCTTTCAAGGAATCAGAGGAAAAAAGGTCCTGTTCGTCTGAGTAGAGAGATTCTTCAATGACATTTTAAAAGAAAATGGACATGGATGCTCACATGTAAATGTTATACTGTATATGCCGACTATTTTGTGAGGTTTTTATTTTTATGAATTTGCGAGTCAGCTACTATTCGCGAAATTAAAAACACACGAAAATATTGACTCTCATGCCGATATGAATGTGACATACGCGTGATACATTTCTCCGTTCAGTACAGGACTCCATGATCGCGAATTTAACCACTCGCGAAATTGACGGGAAGTCCCGATTCGCGAAAAATTTAGACTCGTGAAATATATGGCTTATACAGTATTCATATAGACAGATAGACGAGGACAGGTGTATGCACACAACACACACACATTCACAATGTGTACATAAGAATCAGCTGCAGTAATTCATGATGGGTTGAGCTGTATCGTATCCTACTCCCTTCCCCCTATATTGTCAGCCATATACCTGTCCATCTTCATCATTATTGACCATTCGTGTAAGTTTTACATCACTTGACCTCGACATTGCATTTCTTCGTCCAATGGCTAGCTGGTCATTAGGGTTGGAGGAAATATACACACACACAGTGGTCAAAGCTGTGGAAATAAGATGTGGTTTCCCCCTTGTTTGCAGTATGGCCAAAGGAAGTGGTCATAGACTGTTTGCTGTGGGGTGGGGGAAGGTAGGCAAGAAGACTTCAAGGAAAAGAGGAACTTTCTGCCCCCCCCCCCCCCCCCCCCCCCGCAAAAAATAACAACAACAAAACAAAGCTAAAACAGAGTGTAATTAACACCTAATACGTGAACAGGAAGTATGCAGACTCATTAAGGGTCTTTAGGCCTCAACGGTCAGAAGTAATTTGGTACCAGTAAAGGGTCGGTGAGGTGTGGTTATAAATACACTATGAGTAGACATCCTGGTGCCCTGGTTTTGATAATTTTGGGAAATTTGTGAAATATTTCTGTGTAAATTGTCACCGTGACTTCAGACACTCATTTATCGTTTTATCTGCTCATCCCGTTTTGAGAAATTGAGAAGAAAAAACAACAACCAACAAACAAATGAAAATATGCCAGGGCACAGTTTTAACACCTGTTATTCTATTAAGCACTTGGATTTGGAAATTACTATTTTTATTCATTTATTATTATTATTTTTTTTTTTTTTGGGGGGGGGGGGGTGAGGGGTTGTCTTGGACCTTAAAAGTATCATATCCCCCCAATATAGCAAGTAGGATGGAATCACTGCAATGAGGAAATTATATTTTGCATTAATTAGGCAACCTGTTCGTGTCACTCGGTTTGTAGCAGGGCAAAGAGGAAAAAAAGGTTGAACGAATTCAACTGAACAACGTTCGTTTCCTGCAAGTGATACTGTAATACTGAATTATCATATATTGGACGAATCCTTGCACAATACCAGGGGGCGTTGTCAAACCGAGCAAGATATATTGCTCACCCGTTATTTGTTTGGTGCTGTTTAGGACCATAGTAGTCGGAAGTTTCTTCCTGACTTTGCTCACACTCTGTCATATTTCTTTTTAACCCACTGAAGACCAATCCCCCCCCCCTTTGTATACTCAGGCAGGTGTAAATGGGGAAATGCATGTT